>NC_138768.1:526304681-526822181 GCF_965119305.1 Pelophylax lessonae
GGAGAGACACCCTGGCACTGTGTGGGACTTTGCCTTCCTCCGGCCGCGAAACGGCACCCTGCGCCATGCTGGCCGCTTGATCCAAGCTGGCCCGCCGGGGCTGCCGCCCTCCGGCCGCGAAACGGCACCGCGCGCCAGGCTGGCCGCGCGATCCAAGCTGGCCCCCGGGACTTTGCGCGATTTTCCGCCGGCGGCCCGCGGAAGTGGCGGATGAGGACGGATTTGCTGGCCGGGGCCGGCAGGGAGTTCCAGGGGAGCGGACCGAAATTCCGGTTTTCGGCCGGTCGCGCCTGGAACTCCGGTCGGGTAGGGGGGGTCGGAGGGAATTGCTGCTGCGGATATATGAGAGGGTGGTTTATCGGAGCCCTCGACCACGGCGAAGCGACAGATGTTGGCCCACCGCCCAGGGCGCCTCGCCCCCCTCCCGTCCTCCTCGGGAGTGCTGGTCCCGCCGACCAGGCGACGGTTCCCTGCGGCCCCCATGGTCGGAGGCGCCCCGCCTCCGGTCCGCTGGACCTCCACCGCAGAGGGCCAGGTGAGTCTGCCAGGACCCGAATCAGCTTCCAGACGGCCAGACAGACGCCGCCGGACAGCCGGCAGGTCCGTCGCGGCCGGGTCCGCCCTAGGAGCGCTCCCCGTGGGAGAACGGTGGCCTCCGGCTTCACTCCTCCTCCCGGGCCGTCATCCGAGGGCGTCCCGACCTCGCGACCACGGCCTCCCGCCCCGGCGGCGGTGCGCACATCGCCAGCAACTCCCGCGATCGCACCCTGGGGGGTGCCGGACAGCGCGGCCGCCCCCCGATCGGGTGCGCCCGGTCCCGCCGACCCCCCCTCCCGCTCGGCAGCCACGGATTTCGGCGCCCTCCTGCACCCTCCTTGTGACGCCCCTGCCAAGAGGCCCCTGAAAAAGTTGACCAAAAAATTTGAGGCTAGCTACTCCAACATTTTAAGAGTGGTAAATGAAGATCTCCCCTATCTCTTTGCCAAATTTGGGACCCTGGACTTATTCAGGGCCTGAGCTGTGGCCCCTCTACTTTCCCTAATGTAATTAATTTTTTTTTTATTCTGATATTTCATATTTGGTTTTTAATATTTATCTTGAATATATATATATATATATATATCTATATATATATATATATATATATATATATTTTATTCTTATATATATATATATATATATATATATATATATAGATATATATATATATATATATATTTTTTTTTTTTTTTATTCTGATATTTCATATTTGGTTTTTAATATTTATCTTCAATATATATATATATATATATATATATATATGTTTTTTTATTCTTATATATAGATATATATATATATATATATATATGTATATATATATATATATATATATATATATATGTAATAAAATTTTTTTATTCTGATATTTCATATTTGGTTTTTAATATTTATCTTCAATATATATATATATATATATATATATATATATATATATATATAGATCTATATATATATATATATATAGATCTATATATATATATATATATATATTTTTTTTTTTTATTCTGATATTTCATATTTGGTTTTTAATATTTATCTTCAATATATATATATATATATATATATATATATGTTTTTTTTATTCTTATATATATAGATAGATATATATATATATATATATGTGTGTGTGTGTGTGTATATAATTGTTTTTAATGCTAATATTCATTACTTTATTATTATTATTTTATTATTTAGTATGCAGTACCGAAGGA
The DNA here is from genome assembly GCF_965119305.1 of Pelophylax lessonae. Taxonomy (NCBI): domain Eukaryota; kingdom Metazoa; phylum Chordata; class Amphibia; order Anura; family Ranidae; genus Pelophylax; species Pelophylax lessonae. The sequence goes on from NC_138768.1 coordinate 526,306,433, forward strand.
ATATGTGTGTATATATATATTTTTTTTTTAATACTAATATTCATTATTTTATTATTATTATTTTATTATTTAGTATGCAGTACCGAAGGAATATGTGTGTATATATATATATTTTTTTTAATAGTAATATTCATTATTTTATTATTATTTTATTATTTAGCATACAGCGGTACCGAAGGAACTACTTTTAATACATTTATTACACGGCCGCAAGTCTCCTAATCCTCCCTGCCCCGCCCCCTGTAAGAACTCGATGTCTACTAATCCTCCCCGCCCCTTGTAAGAACTAGATGATATTTGCATCTACCGCCTCCCGCCCCGCCCCCTGCAAGAACTCTTCCGCCCCCTGTAAGAACGCTTCTCAGAGGACCTCCAGAATGCCTTGTGCGCATGCGCACCCAGGCGGAAGTGACGAGGGTATAGCAATCTGAGGGGGTATAGCATTCTGTCACAACACCGGAGTGGGACTAATTTTCAGCCCTGGAGTTTCATGCCTTAGACCGGCCCACTTTAGTTCACGACTGACTATATTAAAATATTGTAATTAAAACCTCACAATATAAGTTTGCAATGGCTGCGGGCATGGTACAGGAGAATGCAGGGCTGTGGGCATGGTACAGGAGAATGCAGGGCTGCGGGCATGGTACAGGAGAATGCAGAGCTGCGGGCATGGTACAGGAGATGCAGGGCTGCGGGCACGGTACAGGAGAATGCAGGGCTGCGGGCATGGTACAGGAGAATGCAGGGCTTCGGGCATTGTACAGGAGAATGCAGGGCTGTGGGCATGGTACAGGAGAATGCAGGGCTGTGGGCATGGTATAGGAGAATGCAGGGCTGCGGGCATGGTACAGGAGAATGCAGGGCTGCGGGCATGGTACAGGAGAATGCAGGGCTGTGGGCATGGTACAGGAGAATGCAGGGCTGTGGGCATGGTACAGGAGAATGCAGGGCTGCGGGCATGGTACAGGAGAATGCAGGGCTGCGGGCATGGTACAGGAGAATGCAGGGCTGCGGGCATGGTACAGGAGAATGCAGGGCTGTGGGCATGGTACAGGAGAATGCAGTAAATCTCCAAGATCTCCTCTGGCAACTTTACCCACATTTATACTTGTTAACCCATCAACATCTTTGGCTAGTGACACTGCATTGGTGACCTTTTCTGTATCTATTTTGTGATCTGAATCCAGAGGCAGCTGAACAATCAGACCATGTAACTCTGGATTTTCATTAATGGACTTTATCTTGCTTAGTACCTCTGCCTCAGTTGCAGTCCTTGGTAACTTGACATGACTAGCATCAATTCCAATCTCTGCAGCAGCTTTCAGTTTCATGCTGATGTATAAATTGGAGTCTTCTCGGTTACCCACCTGTAAAATCGCCAGGCTCGCATGGAATCCGTGGCACTTCTTCATAGCTTCCACTTCAGATGCTCTCGGACAAGTCCGGAGACCACCTTCCCGCTGAGGACCTGGGCCGGCATGCTGGCTGCACAGTACACGGGGACTCGGCTCCACAAAGCTCCGATGATGCAGCTCTGCCCGGGTTCTGTACACTGATACAGGACACAGCCGTCTACCCTCGTGCTGGCAAAAAGCTCGGACTGCGCATGCGGGCCCCTGTCAATGACGGCGGCGCCGTTTTTAAATCTGAGGCAGTGCGGTGGAACGGCCCTCACACCGACCAGCCCACCGGGAGAAGTCCCGGTGCTCCCGATTAGCCAATCCGGGCCTGGGCTTAACCTATATAGTTTAACCACTCTCAGACCGGAGGATTTGGCTGCTCAATGACCAGGCCCTATTTTGCGATTCGGCACTGCGTGACTTTAACGGACGATTGCGTGGTCGTGTAACGCTGTACCCAAACTAATTGACGTCCTTTTTTTACCACAAATAGAGCTTTCTTTTGGTAGTATTTGATCGCCTGTGCGATTTCAAATTTTTGCGCTATAAACAAAAAAGAAGCGACAATTTTGAAAAAAAATATATATTTTTCACATTTATTTATATGAAATTCTCAAAATTGATTGGTTTGCGCAAAAGTTATTGTGTTTACCAACTACGGGAAAGATTTATGTCATTTTTATTGTTTTTTTTTTTACTAGTAATGGCGACGATCTGCGATTTTTTTACTGTAGTAATGTCACTGGTCCACCCAAAAGTGTCAAAAATGTCTGTAGGGGTCCAATCTGTCCACCGCAATGTCGCAGTCCCGCAAAAAATCGCAGATTGCCGCCATTACTAGTAAAAAAATAAATAAATAAATAAAAATGACATGGTAATAAATAAAGAGGGGGATCTCTGTGCTGTCAGTCTGGTATAAGAATTGATAGGGAGCCAGATAAGGTAAAATCACCAATAAATATTGATATTAATATAAAATTTATATAGGATAAACTCCTAGATCATCAGCAGCAAATTCTAGTATTATCACCAATACTGCTAAAATGAGGTATGAGAGGTGAATCGGCGCTAATGAAACTACAATATTCTCAATATGTAATAAAAAAAAAAGATACTAAAAGCATGTAAAGTCTCCAATCCTAAGTAAAAAAACGCCTGAGCAGAATAATTAAAATGAATAAAAAGACTTGCGTGATAGATGGGTAAAAGAAGTGTGATCCAAAAGAAGCTTGCAAATAGGGATATTGAAACAACCTGATGCGTTACAAAAACGCATCATGCGATAAAGAAGTGATAAGCCGTAAACTCAACCAACTCTCAAGACTGATATATCGGAAGAATAAATACTGTGCTGATAAGTCCTTAACCACTTGCCTACTAAGCCTATTTTTGACATTTGGTGTTTATAAGCTAAAATCAGTTGTTTTTGCTAGAAAACTACTTAGAACCCCCAAACATTATATATATATTTTTTTTAGCAGAGACCCTAGAGAATAAAATGGAGATTATTGTAATATTTTTTATCACACCATATTTGCGCAGCGGTCTTCCAAACGCAATTTTTTTGGAAAAAAATTACTTTTTTGAATTAAAAAATAAGAATCCAGTAAAGTTAGCCCAATTTTTTCCATAATGTGAAAGATAATGTTACGCCGAGTAAATAGATACCCAACATGTCATGCTTCAAAATTGCGCACGCTCACGGAATGGCGACGAACTTTGGTACTTAAAAATCCCCATAGGCGACACTTTAAAAATTTCTACAGGTTGCCATCTTAGAGTTACAGAGAAGGTCTAGGGCTCAAATTATTGCTCTCGCTCTAACGATCGCGGCGATACCTCACATGTGTGGTTTGAACACCGTTTACATATGTGGGCGGGGTTTCCGTGTGCGTTCGCTTCTGCGCGCGAGCTAACGGGGACAGGACGCTTTAATTTTTTTTTTTTTTTACTATTTATTTTATTTATTATTTTTTATTTTTACACCGTTTTTTAAAAAAAAAATTGATCATTTTTATTTCTAATACAAGGAATGTAAACATTCCTTGTATTAGAAATAGGCACGACAGGACCTCTTTTTTGTGAGATCTGGGGTCAAAAAGTCCTCAGATCTCACAAGTACACTAATAAAGTTGGAAAGGAAAAAAAAATAAAAAAATGACAACAAAAAAAAAAAGGGACCTTTAAGCCGGTTGCCCGGCACGACGTTTGCTGTCGCTCCGGTCCTCCAAGACAATAGAGTCGAGTGAGGGCAAGCTTGCCCTCACTCAACATCCTGTCTGTGAGGATCCGGGACCCGATCATTTTCCCCGCTGCCAGCGGGTCCGGTAAGCGGGGAAAAGGACCGGGACGCGGCGGGAGGGGGGGCACCCCTTCCGCCATCCCGGAGGGTGATCTCGCGGCAAATCCGCCGCTGGGACCACCCTTATCGGAAAGCCCATCGCCTGCAGTTTAAAAAAATACCAGGGTTATGGCAGCTATCTGCTGCCATAATACCGGTATTTAGCTTTAAACTCAGGACGTATATATACTATGGGCCGGTATTGAGGTGGTTAAAGATAGAGATTTTCTGCTCACCAGTATACCACGATCTCCTCCGCTCAGTATAGGTGCTCCAAAGACTCCCAGTTGCTCAAAGAAACATAATAATCTCCATAGTGAAGTATTGCAAACTAAAGGGGTATTTATTAAAATTTACAGAATAACACTCACATGGACAAAGGTTAAAACAAGCAGCCGCAAAGTTGCGGTGTATACCAACAGAGGTACTTCCGGTTTCGGCCGTAAGCCGGAAGTGACGTCACCCGATGCCTCCCGACGCGTTGAGTCACAAACCACGTGACTTTTTCAAGGGTGGGTCTATGGGTGACGATCTCCGGGTTTTATAGCAGCGAGGTAGCCAAGGATACCATCAACACAGAATCATTTAACTCTTGCAGCATCTAGCGATTCTCTATGTAATTGAGCCAGATAACTGTATTACAATTCTTCTCTCATCACAATGATCACTCGCAAGTGCCCCATAGTGGTGATGCTTTTATTTATTCTGCTCAGGCGTTTTTTTACTTAGGATTGGAGACTTTACATGCTTTTAGTATCTTCTTTTATTATTACATATTGAGAATATTGTCCTCTCATTAGTGCCGATTCACCTCTCATACCTCAATAAAAATGACATAAATCTATCCCGTAGTTAGTAGACGCAAACCAATAAAAATACGCTGATTGCGATTTTTTTTTATACCAAAAATATGTAGCAGAAATCAAATTGGCCTAAAATGTTAAAAAATTTTGATTTTTAAATTTTTTTTTTTGGGGAATGTTATATAGCAGAATGTGAAAATATATATTTTTTTTTTCTTTTCAAAATTGTAGCTCTTTATTTGTTTATAGCGCAAAAAATAAAAATTGCACAGGTGATCAAATACCACCAAAAGAAAGCTCTATTTGTGGGAAAAAAGGACATCAATTTTATTTGGGTACAGCGTTGCACGTCCGCGCAATTGTCCGTTAAAGTAACGCAGTGCTGAATTGCAAAATAGGGCCTGGTCAGGAATGGGGCAAATCCTTCCGGTCTTAAAGTGGATAAAGCAACCTCTTCTACCTATAGGCATAAGCCTACTGTACTTAATAGTAAATTAAGCCATGCATGTGAATTACAGACCTGGTATGAGTTGGTGAGTGGGAGAAAAGTGTGAAGAATGGGAGACAGTCAGTCAAGGGAGAGGTGGGCAGGTTCTTTATCTACTGGTAAAAAAAATGTAAAATGTACTCTGCAATATTAGACTTTCTAAAGAAAACTTTGTCCTCATATGCAAGGCCATTAATGACTGAAGAGCACTTTACAGATTATCTTGTTACCTTTATATCAAGATAGAAGGTCATTGATATGCTCAGGACCCTAGGAAGGGTCTATCAATGCATTTAAAGCTCAAATGCAGGCAGAGGTTAATGTACTTCTTTAGGCAGCAGATATAATAATAGGGCTAGGGAAGGATTTTAAAGTGGTATTAAACCCAAAGCCAAAAATGTAAAATATACCACAGCTTACCAATCATTAGATGGTGACTACATTAGTTTCCTTTTTTTTGGCTTTTTTCCCCTCTGTTTTCTCCTGGTGATCTGGCCAGTAACAGGCCTCCTGTATTTGAGTGCCCCCACTCTGGATGAATTAGCACAGGGGGGTACCTTTGGACAGCAGCATTGTCAGTCCAGGGGAGGGGAGTGTTAGATGCACTAACAGATATTTGCTTTTGGGTTTTTTACTGCTTTAAGTAATGTGTTTCTGAGATATCAGTTTATTTTCCAACTATAAATTAAAGTGGATGTAAACTCTATTCATGAAATTTGGCCTGGGCACATATATCTGTAGTGTTTACTTATCCCTCTCCAAAGCCCTAAGTCCTGTTTCTTTCTGCTGCTCAGTTCCTCTGTTATCAGCATGATAACTTCTGACAACTTCTCCGACACACGAGATAAAAGCAGTTGTAAATTTGTGTCGGGGTTGTGCATAGGGATAGATTAGCAGAGAGCTGGTCTATTCACAGCACAGCTCTGCAAATTTCTTCATTCCTCTGCCTATGTGGAGGGGGAATGTGTGCCTTTCCTCCAATCAGCTGTCCCACAGTGTACTCCAAGACTCCACACCCACTGCTGGAGCAGGAAGAAAAAATTCTAACATGGTTGTTTACTTTCTAAACAGTGTAGAAAGCTGAAGACAGCAGATATACAAATAAAACTTATGTTGGAAGATTTGTCTCATCTCTGTGTATCATGTCTGTTCACTTCACTGGGTATATGTGAGGGTTTCCATCCACCTGCATCTGCATACTGGTTGAGCATGCTGTAAAGTATATGTAAATTAAAAAAATAATAATAATTTGAGTATGTATCTTTTTCTATTGATATTGCAGGCTTTTTTGTGTGTAATTAATACAGAGTAAATTGGTGGCGATTCTTCCAGTGTTCTCCACATAGCACTGGTTCCTGTGATGTCCTGACAACACTAGCCACCGCTGCATATTCCATAGAAGCTTTGTAGACTTGTGTCTTTTCCTCTGGACTGGGAACAACAGCCAAGGCAGATTAAAATATTAATAATAAAAATAATCATAATTTAATTAAAAAATAGCATTAATCATTTGTGTCCTTTATATCAACTTTTCGCCTAGTTAAATGCTTTGTAAACTCTTATGGTAAGTTAGAATAACATGTTTTGCACTTGTCTTCAGGATTTTTTTCATATAACTATAGCTTAAAACCCATCTCTGGATTCCATGTCTCCCCCAAGAGACCTGTCACGGAACCATGAACCAGACGTACAACAACAGATAAGTGAAAATAAGACAGCTTTATTGAAAAACAAGCTATAAAGCAAAAGTCCAAACGGATGGCGAAACCGATGCAGAGTCTTTGCGAAGCCAGGGGTCAGGAACCAGCAGGGTAGTCAGACGAAGCCAGGATCAGGAACCAACAGGGTAGTCAGACGAAGCCAGGATCAGGAACCAACAGGGTAGTCAGACGAAGCCAGGAACAGGAACCAGAAGTAGCAGCAGTCTTAGTAGCATGTGAACACAGGGGGACCAAGCAGGGAACTGAAGCCACAGACCTTCTATATATATGAGCTAGGCATCCAGCTCCTCCCAGTGGGAAGGAGGAGCCGCAGGGTGGGAGGCTACAAGAAACCCAGAAACCAAGATGGCCGCCAGCACATGTCAAACAAAGGAGAACAGCAAGAAGGTAAGACCATGACAGTACCTCCCCCTCAAGGGCCCCTCCTCCGCGGAGTAAAGAACGGTTTCTGAGGGAAGCGTGCGTGGAAGGCTCGGAGCAAGGCAGGAGCATGGACATCTGCGGAGGGAACCCAGGAACGCTCCTCTGGACCATAACCACGCCAATGAACCAAAAACTGCACCCGACCGCGGACCAGGCGTGAGTCCAGGATATTGCTCACCTCATACTCCTCACGATTGCCCACTCGGACCGGACGAGGCCGAGGAACCGAGGAAGTGAAACGATTACACACCAGAGGCTTCAACAGGGAGACATGAAACACGTTGGAGATCCGCATGCCAGGAGGAAGCGCAAGGGCATAGGCTACCGGGTTTACCCTGCGAAGCACTCGGAAGGGACCAACAAAGCGAGGCGCCAGCTTGGGAGTGGGCACTCGAAGGTTGAGGTTGCGGGTGGACAACCATACACGGTCTCCGGCCTGGTAGGAAGGAGCAGGCGCTCGTCTGCGATCAGCCTGGAATCTCTGGCGCTGCGCAGAGACCTCAAGGGACTTCTGGATCTGTACCCAAGAAGCACGTAGGACGGAAAGGTGATCCTCCACAGCCGGAATATCCTGGGGAGAGAATACCTCCGGTAACACGGCAGGTTGGAACCCATAGTTGGCCATGAAGGGAGACGTCCCAGAGGAAGAGTTCACCGCCGTGTTCCTGGCAAACTCAGCCCAAGGCAGGAGGTCAACCCAATTGTCTTGGTGATCGGAGACATAGCAACGAAGGAATTGCTCCAAGGCCTGATTGGATCGTTCTGCGGCCCCATTGGACTGAGGGTGGTAGGCCGAGGAGAAGGAGAGATGAATCCCCAACTGGGAGCAAAAGGCGCGCCAGAACCTGGACACAAACTGACTCCCCCGATCCGACACAATCTCTTTGGGCAAACCATGCAACCGGAAGACCTCCCTGGCAAAAATCGTGGCCAACTCCTGTGCAGAGGGTAACTTCTTGAGAGGAACACAGTGGCACATTTTGGAAAATCGATCCACAATCATGAGAATGACCGTATGGCCTCGGGATGCAGGGAGGTCCACAATGAAATCCATCCCCAAGTGTGACCATGGGCGCTCCCCGGTGGCTATGGGTTGCAGAAGGCCCAACGGAAGGTGCCGAGGGGACTAACTCTGGGCACAAACGGAGCATGCCGCTACATATGCGGCGATGTCGTAACGTAGGGAAGGCCACCAGAACAGACGTGAAACAGCCCAGGACAGCTGATTCTTTCCAGGATGCCCCGCGGTCTTGGAGTTATGGTAGGTTCGCAACAACCGAGTGCGCAACCAGAGGGAGCACCAGATTGAGCCGCCAAAATCTGCTCACCCAGGGGAGAGGTCAGGCTGGTGCGAATGGCGGCCAGGATCTGATTCGGAGGTATGACCGAAGTCGGAATCGACTCCTCCCTGGACAGGTCGGAGTACTGCCGTGATAAGGCATCCGCCCTGATGTTCTTGGAACCGGGTAGGTAGGAGACCACGTAATTAAAACGTGACAAGAACAGAGCCCATTTGGCCTGACGTGGTGTCAATCTCTTGGCCTCAGAAAGGTAGGTCAGATTCTTGTGATCCGTCAGGATGAGGACCGGAACCACCGAACCCTCGAGCAAGTGCCTCCATTCTTTAAGGGCCTGCACGATGGCCAATAACTCCCTGTCACCAATCTGATAGTTGCACTCCGCGGAAGACAGTTTCCGGGAGTAAAACCCACAAGGAAGCAGAGGACCCTCTGGTGTTCTACGCTGAGACAGAAGGGCGCCTACTCCCGTCTCAGACGCGTCCACCTCGAGGACAAAGGGCAACCCAGGGTTGGGATGCGACAGAATCGGAGCCGACACAAAGGAGGACTTTAGAGCCTCAAAAGCTCGGATGGCCTCGAGCGGCCAGACCTGGGAATTACTGCCCTTCCTGGTCAGATCCGTGAGAGGCTTGGCTAGCATGGAAAAGTCCCTGATGAACTTCCGATAATAATTGGCGAAGCCCAAAAAGCGCTGCAGGGAGCGAAGACCACTGGGCTGGGGCCACTGTAAGACAGCCGAAACCTTCTCAGGATCCATGGAGAACCCCTCAGCGGAAATGATGTAACCTAAGAAGGTTACCTGGGATCGGTGAAATTCGCATTTCTCAAGCTTACCGAACAGCTTGTTCTCTCGTAACCGTTGCAACACTCGTCTGACATCCAGAATGTGGGTCTCCATGGATTCAGAATATACCAAGATGTCATCCAAATAGACCACCACACACTGCTGCAACAGGTCACGGAAAACATCGTTAATGAATTCCTGAAAGACTGCGGGCGCATTGCACAACCCAAAGGGCATAACCAAGGATTCATAATGACCGGTCCTGGTGTTAAACGCGGTCTTCCACTCATCGCCCACCTTGATCCTTACGAGGTTATATGCCGCCCTCAGGTCGAGTTTGGTAAAGACCGTGGCCCCTTTAAGGCAATCGAACAGCTCGGAAATCAAGGGTATCGGGTAAGCGTTCTTGATCGTGATGCGATTGAGACCCCTGTAATCGATGCAAGGCCTCAACTCACCGCCCTTCTTTTTCACAAAGAAAAATCCAGCCCCTGCCGGGGACGAGGATTTGCGAATGTGTCCGCGTGAAAGCGCCTCCTTCACGTACTCCTCCATGGCCTCATTCTCCGCTACCGACAGTGGATAGACCTTGCCACGAGGAGGAACGGCACCAGATTGTAACTCGATGGCACAATCGTATGGGCGGTGCGGAGGTAGGGCAACCGCGCGCACCTTATCGAATACATCCCGGTACTCCTCGTATTCAGGGGGCAACAGAGAGTCCGAGGAAGTACACAGCAACTTGACAGGCCCATGGATGCAACTAGTCCCACACTGCGGTGACCACGAGAGGATCTCGGCCGATCTCCAATCGAAAATCGGATTATGCTTCTGGAGCCAGGGGTACCCCAAGACCACGAGTAGTGTGGAGACGAAATAACCTGGAAGCAGACCGACTCTCTGTGGACGGCACCAATGGCTAACCCCACTGGAAGGGTCTCATGAGTCACGTGTGGCGGCAGAAGGGGTCTGCCGTCTATCGCCTCAAGAGCCAGAGGAGAACCTCGAGCCTGCAGAGGAATGGAATTGGCGGCAGCGAACACACTATCAATGAACAAACCACCAGCACCAGAGTCCACCAACGCCTGGGTCGTCACCGAGCCCCCGACCCAGGAAAGGACAACAGTGATCAGTGGTTTGTCAACACGGGAAACCGGGGACGAGGAGACTCCACCCAAGATCTGCCCCCGACAGGATCTCAGGTGCGAGCGTTTCCCTGGACGGTTCGGACATGCCAACCGAAAATGCCCACCGAGACCACAGTACATGCATCGGCCCTCGCGTCTCCGGAGTACCCTCTCCCCCTCAGACAGGCGAGCAAACCCCAGCTGCATGGGTTCACCCCCAGACAAGTCATCCCCAGGAGGCGTGGGAGGAGAGGGAGGCACGGGTGGGACAACAAAGGTAGGCGCCAATCTGTTAGGAGGCCTCCGCAGACTCTCCTTAAAGGAAGGTCTCTCCCTGAGTCTGGTGTCAATCAAAATCAGGAAAGAAATAAGAGACTCGAGCTCCACTGGTAGGTCCTTAGCTGCAACCTCATCCTTCAAGGCATCCGAGAGACCATGAGAGAAAGCAACGACCAGAGCCTCATTATTCCAGCCCACCTCTGCTGCCAGGGTACGAAACTCAATGGCGTATTCAGCTACGGATCGTGAACCCTGTCTGATGGACATAAGGAGCTTCGCAGCAGAGGCAGCACGAGCCGGCACATCGAATACCTTCCGAAGAGAAGCAACAAAACCGGAAAACTCGGCAACCACCGGATTGTTGTTCTCCCATAAAGGGCTGGCCCAGGCCAAGGCCTTGTCCGAGAGCAGCGAGATGAAGAAGCCCACCTTTGATCTCTCAGTAGGAAAGGCATGTGGCAGCAACTCGAAATAAATGCCCACCTGGTTAAGGAAACCTCGGCACTGAGTTGGCTCTCCCCCAAAGCGCTGTGGAAGGGGGGCAGAACCGGACATACCCCGAAACACCGCGGGCGCAACAACAGGTGTCGGGGTAGACTCTGGCGCAACAACCGGAGCGGCAGTAGGAGCGGACCCAGGAGCAACAACCAACCCATCGGCAACGGGAGCGAAATGAACCGTGCGTTCAAGCAGGGTTTGCAACGCCACGGCGAACTGACCCAACCGGTGATCCTGCTGATCAAGTCTGGCAACCAGCGTGGGTAGTGAGGATGGCCCTGTACCGTCAGAATTCGTGGCCTGTGGTACCGTGCGTTCAAGCAGGGTTTGCAACGCCACGGCGAACCGACCCAACAGGTGATCCTGCTGATCAAGTCTGGCAACCAGCGTGGGTAGCGAGGATGGCCCTGTACCGTCAGAATTCATGGCTTGGTCCTAATGTCACGGAACCATGAACCAGACGTACAACAACAGATAAGTGAAAATAAGACAGCTTTATTGAAAAACAAGCTATAAAGCAAAAGTCCAAACGGATGGCGAAACCGATGCAGAGTCTTTGCGAAGCCAGGGGTCAGGAACCAGCAGGGTAGTCAGACGAAGCCAGGATCAGGAACCAACAGGGTAGTCAGACGAAGCCAGGATCAGGAACCAACAGGGTAGTCAGACGAAGCCAGGAACAGGAACCAGAAGTAGCAGCAGTCTTAGTAGCATGTGAACACAGGGGGACCAAGCAGGGAACTGAAGCCACAGACCTTCTATATATATGAGCTAGGCATCCAGCTCCTCCCAGTGGGAAGGAGGAGCCGCAGGGTGGGAGGCTACAAGAAACCCAGAAACCAAGATGGCCGCCAGCACATGTCAAACAAAGGAGAACAGCAAGAAGGTAAGACCATGACAAGACCCCTCTTAAGGTCGTTGCAGTGGTGTTTTATGCATTTTATTTTTTTGCTTACCTTTTTCTTTCTCCTGGCTAGTCACCTGGCCTGTTGGGTCCTTCTTGTTTTCTTTTACCAGCAGTTGGCAGTCTTAAATGATGACATCGGCACCACTGCCTGCATCACTACAAGGCACCATGCTCAGGAGGCAAGGCCATGACACCTTGCACTCACTTTTCCTAGTCTTCTGGGTTTATTGATCCTGGGTGTCAATTAGCCTTGAAGACTGAGAACATCTAGTGGATGAAAAGAGCAATGTTTTATTATTTTTAGCAACACTTGAGGAACATTTAAAATAAAAATATAAAAATGAAAAAAAATAAAAAGAAACAACGAAGAGTTGGGCTTTAAAGTTGATTTCCATGGTTTTTGTTTACTTTAAATAGTTCATTTGGACTAAGCTGGTCCAAACAAACTATTTCCTTCACTAAAAGCTGCAGCAGCTATAACACTGTATGTTTTGCATGTAGCTTCAGCTACATACAGTACACAGTGCTGGGTTCCGGCTGCAAGACAGAGACTTCTTGTCTCACAACCGGAATAATATCGAGTTAGACTGAGTGGCACGCAGTTATTCATAGGGAGCTTTTTATTCTGTGAATGAACCCAAAGCTTCCTCTGACTGGCTGAGGCAGAGAGGCGAACTGATGACATCCCGTTCTTTGATTTAGCCAATCAGAGAAAGCTTTGTATTCATTCACAGAATACAAAGCTGCCTATGAATAACTAAGCGCTGCTCAGACCAACTCTGCTGAGGCTACATACAGCGCTTAGAGTGACTGCAGCACTTAGTGAAGGAAATAGTTTGTTTGGACCAGCTTGTTCCAAACAAACTATTTAAAATGAAATAAAGCATGGAAATCAGTTTTAAAGCTAAACTCTGTCTAAAAAGCTAAAGGCGCAGCTGAAATACATGCGTGTAAACTGTTTTTCCGGGCTAAAATATTTTTGATTTCACCCAGCCACTCTTCTGCCACTCTTCACAGCTTTACAGGGATGACCAATAAAACCATAGTTGCCATTCGTCCTAGGTTTGCTAGCACAGTTGAGCTTTCTACCTATTTGTCCAGCATTGTGAGTGTCCCAGGAAACAAAGGTATCCCTCAGTTAACAAGTGTCCATGATGAGGATTTGATAAAATCACTGCTGGTCTGACTCCTGACTGAGCTGTAACCTGTCACTTACAGCTGCAGCTCAAAGAATATTTATTCTGTCTGTCGCCAAACCTTTGGCAGTAGGTAACCAGGGACTTTTTATGTGGAAGTGTAGCAAGGTGCTGGGCTACAGCAATATGGAGAAGACATTGCCTTTCTTCTCTTTCTCTACTGAAATACTGAATGTTATGCTGCGCCATTCTCCTTACGCCAGCAGGGGTAGGGCTAAAGCCAAGCAATCCCATTGACTTCTATGCAGAATGCTGAAAATCCTGACAGTTAAAGCTTGAGAGTTGAGATGGCATCCATATAATGGGAAGGTTCTTTGTGGTATAAGCAAGGAAGCAATTAAACCTCTGTAGTGTAATAGTGTGCTTTAACTACACTAAATACTCTACATACAAACTATTAAAATTATAGGATTACAGTACAAAACTGACAGATATTATGAAATATGCCTATAATGTACACATACACATGCTATCCTTTCTAGCAAATTAGCATGAATAATGTATGCAAGAGGGATACACTAAACGTTACTTAAAGTGATTGGAAACGATCACCTTGTAAAACAACTCATTCAGTTTAAAATAGAAATGAAGGGCAAAACATTAGTGTATAAATAAATAAAAAAAACATTATAAATACCTCTTTCCCATTTTTAAAATAGGTGAGCACATTCCCTTTATTCTCAGCTGCAAAAGAGCACAATGAGCTTCCCAGTGATAGACTGTGCGGGGGGGGGGGGGGGTGTTAAGACAAGTCTGATCATTGGAGAAGAGAAGGCAGAGTTCCCAGCACAGCTAGAGAACTAACCATGCTGTGCTTTCATGCCTAGTGTGGTCAGTTTTTAATAAAAAAGCAGAGGGACTAGCAGGAACACCAGGGATTTCACACAAAGAAAGCAATAGAAAAAGAAAAGGATACTTTATCATACAATTACATGGTACAACGGGCACATATCAGGAATATGACATTTTGGTGTAACAAACACTTTAACTTGGATTGTAGATTTAGTGTCATGCCCAGGTAATGTTCCTTTTTTCATTTTTAATCTTCCTTTTTGATGGAATCATCTAGAATCCATGATCTCTTTCCTGACTGCTTCTTGCTTCTTGGAGTCCTCCATCACCAGATCCTTTGTTCCTCAGCACGTGGCTTCAAATCCTGCTTCCCCTCCCCTAAATCCTGTAGCATCATTCCCTGTCTTTAAATTCATGAACCAGTCCAACACGTTCATTAGCATATCAATAGGGGAATCTTAACTTCCAAAAACAACACATGTAACTAAAATGTTATTCCACATATTTATGCTATAAAATTATCAAAATAGCCATGGAAAAACATCCCCTCACCCTCTCCTCCCAACCCCTGATTACTGGAGGCTTTAGCGGAGTTCGAGGGGGCCCCTCTTCTATAGCAAGAGATCACAACAGCATCCCAGGGAACGGTGAATGGGGGGTTTCACCTATTGCTGATACTGCTAGCAGGGATTTAGACACTGAGAGCAGGACACCAAGTGTACCCAATCCTTACCCATACTGTAATCCAGTGTTTCTCAACCTTTTTTTTTTTTTGGTAAAGAAACCTTTTAAAATTCTGCACAATCTGGAAGCACCTCATTCTAAAATGTAAAAAACAAAACGAATAGTTTTACATAATGCAGCAACGTCCACACACATATGACACCCAACCAAAGAGGTGATTTATTCTTCCAAAGCAAATACACCTTTGCACACTTGTACTGACTAGTGTTCCAATGATTCTCTTCTCCCCCTGTTGCTTTCCCTCACTCAGTTAACCACTTGACCTCCAGTAAGATTTACCCCCCTTCATGACCAGGGAATTTTTTGCGATATGGCACTGCATTAATTTAACTGACAATTGTGCAGTCTTGTGACGCTGTGCCCAATTAAATTTTATGTCATTTTTTCTCACAAATAGAGCTTTAGTGGTATTTGATCACCTCTGTGTTTTTTTATTTTTTGCGCTATGAACAAAAACAACAACAACAAAAAACAACAAAAAAAAACAATATTTTTTGCTTTCTGCTCTTAAACATATCCAATAAAAAATATAAAAATCGAATTTCTTCATCAATTTAGGCCAATATGTGTTCTGCTATATATTTTTGTATTTTTTGGTTAAAAAAAAAAAAAACTCCCAGTATGCGTATATTGATTGGATTGCACAAGATTTATAGCGTCTACAAACTATGGGCTATATTTAAAGAATTTGTATTTATTTATTCATTTTTATTTACTAGTAATGGCAATGATCAGTGATTTATAGCAGGACTATAATATTGTGGCGGAAAAATTGGACACCTAACTGACACTTTTTTGGGAACTGTACTAATAACACTGGCTGGGAAGGGGTTAACATCAGGGGTGATCAAAGAGTTAAATGTGTGCTTAGCTGATAATTCAGTGTAGTGGGGGAGGTGCTTTAACTAGTGGAAGGCATGGATCAGTGTTCCTGCATTACAGGAACAAAGGATCCATGCCTTCCTTACTGAGAGAAAGGCGATCTGCCTTGTTTACATAGGCAGACTGACGTTCTGCCTGTGTACAGAACGAGCGGCGGGTGCTGGCAGAGATTGGGAATGAGGGACCCGCTGATCAGCTTCTGCTGTGTAGCTTCACTGCGGGAATGATCCAACTGTGGCGCTCCGCGCACTCGCGCCCGATACCTGGAAGTGCAGGCTGCCCTGTAGCAGTAATTGTGCTATAGGGTGGTCGGCAAGTGGTTAATGTGACCCCAATAAAGTATTCTACTAATGGTACCTTTACCACCTGGTTTGGTGCCTGTTTTCATTTATATAGCACTACTATTGAGTAGTATTACTTTTAGTAAATTCCTGTGATGTTGTATGTTTGTACACCCAGCCTGGTGTGTCAGAGGAGCTGAGGTTCTTATGAAGGTCGAGGACCCATCCTATCCAGCGGCTTCTACAGGGGGGTATCGTTACAGAAGTAATACAGTTCCTCATAATCGGACACTTCTTATATTACAGTAGTATGAGCTGAATCAGCATTAGCTGGTACCATAGGCATCTAGGGCCCAAAAAGCATAACTGCAAGATCTTTTTGACTCCCCAGTCATACCCAAGTGGAGTGATATGCATTTGGCTCTCTGAATACAGGTTGCCTTCTTTACTCTGGCACGAAAAGGATACAGTGGGAGAGAGATAGTGCCTCCTGGGCTGGCTGTTCTTCCTTACTGTATGTGTAAGGTACTTTGTAAGCATTCTGTGCTAAATACCCTCTGCTATACCATGTCCTTAGTCCAGTGGCATGTGTCCTTAGTCCAGTGACCTGTGTAGTGGGTCCAGTAACCTGTATAGTGGGTTCAGTGTTCTGTATGCTGGGTCGAGTGACCTGTGTCCTAGGTCCAGTGACCTGTGTCCTGGGTCCAGTTAACAGTGTTCTGAATCCAGTGACCAGTGTCCTGGGTCCAATGACATGTGTTCTGGGTCCAGTGACCTATGTCTTGAGTCCAGGGACCAGTGTCCTGGGTACAGTGAAAAGCAAAAAATATTGCGCTAACCATAAAAAAGCTGCTACACCAAACAACTGACAAGAAAATTGTGAATAGCAAAATGTGGAAAAAAGTGCAGCGCTAATAAATACTAGCAATATAAACGTGTATATATATAAACCAAGAAAGGTAAATACAAATAAATAGCAAAATGAATAAAAGTGAACATCAAATCAACAGTCCCATATGTGAAGTGAAAAAAACAGTCCACAACGGTGATAATTGAAGTGCTCACTGGATCCCAACACCAACAAGATATAGAGATATATTGTGCTCACCAGAACGATAGGACTCAAAATGCCATATAGCATATGAGTCAAATCAGCTTGTTGTACAATGGATGGATAATCCGAAAGGGATGACTGAGGTCACTGATGTTGAGGTGAAGAGGTAATAGCAGATATGAACCGTCACACCAGAGAGGCTCTCACTCCGTCAGATGGCCAGAAAGGAACCAAAAAACAAGGGAGCACAAAATAGTGTAACACTGCTAAAATTTTAATTAAATAAAAATACACCAAATTGCACTTACAAACATCTCGTGGTAAAGAGCGTATACAGATGCAAAGGTAGGCTGTCAGCAGCGTGGACTTGACGCGTTTCAGCATAAATGCTTTTTTCAAAAGATAGTGCCAGTGACCTGGGTACAGTGACCTGTGTCTTGGGTCCAGTCTCTTAAACCTAATGACCAGTGTCTTGGGTCCAGGGACCAGTGTCCTGAGTGCAATGGTCTGTGTCCAGTGACCAGAGTTTTGAGTCCAGTGTCCTGCCCCACTTTTCACTCCACCTTGCGAAGCGGTGCAAGCTTTTTACATATGTTGAGGAGGCAATTTATCGCCTCCCAGCCACCTGTCAACCACCCTCTAAAAGGAATCCACCTTGGAGGGGTGGCAGGGGCTGTTGAAAGTGTAAACGAGCCCTAAAACTTGTAACTATATAAACAAATACATAAATAATTTTACTAATGAACAGTACCTTCTTGACTGTGTTTTTTCTTTCCTTATTATGATACATTTTATTATATATACAGTATTTTCAAACTTTATTGTACAATAAGTTAACATTATGCTTCTTGTAGAACCATGCCCATTTAAAGTGCATTCTCCACCTATGATGGCTTTGTTCCTAAAATTTCTTTTTTTTAAATGTTGGCAACTATGTAGAACTATTTCAATGAATAAAATGTTTGTGTGTGCCTTTTTATTGGAACTTCTGTGCCTTTTTTCCCCACTGTGCTGTCTCTTCTTATATTAAGTGCTGTAGACCAGGGGATATGGAAAGCTCATATAAAGATAAAATCATTACTTCATTTTGTTGTGTAAGGCTCCCTTAAAAAGCATGCTGATACAGCTTTCTTACTACCTTTCATAAGAACCTCCTCAAGTCATATGCAACCACACAGAGATGCATGCACTGAAAAACAATCTGTCAAATATAAAAGGTACAAACAAAAGGCAACTGCCCCAAGTCATAACTGGCCGATACAGCAAGTAGCACATGGAAGGGCGAAACAACAACAAAGAAAAATGCCTAGCTTAACTTACCAGCCAGCTGGCAACAAACTGAATTTTCCTGTCTAAAAGTTCACGTTAAAAACAGGGGTTTAGTTTGCAAACATTTGCAACAGTGGCGGCCTGTGCATAGGGGGCGCCAGGGCGCTGCCCCCCTAAAAAAGAAAAAAAATTTACAAAAAGAGAAATAAAGTTTTCAAAAAAAAATTGCGTTCGCCGGCCTATGTGGAGGCTGTGGGGGGGGTGGGGTTTACGACCCAGAAGAGGCGCCGATTGGCTGCCTTCTGGGCGCGTAACCTGGGCGCAGGGCACAGCGCTAGGACACCCCCACTTTTGTGATATCCTGGCTGTGATTGGTCCAGTCTCCAGCCTGGACCAATCATCAACCAGGACATCCCGCTGATGTCGCAATGGGGGCGGTGCCGGTGCGTGCATCAGTCACTCACCGTCACCGCCCGGTCACCTTCCCACCGCCGCAGAGAGGAGTCTCGAGGAGAGGAGAAGCCGGCGCCGCTCACCTTCCCGCCGGTTCCCGCCACCCGCTGCAGAGAAGAGGAGAGGCCGAGACGAGGGAGAAGCCGCTCACCTTCCCGCCGCCGCAGAAGAGGACAAAGTATCGAGGAGGGGAGAAGCCGCCGCCGGGAGCCGAGCCACCGCCAGGTAAGTGCATTGGATTGAAGGGAGCACACACGCTGGTCTCTGCATTGATTGGAGAACAATGCTGTGGGCACTCTGCAATCATTGGGGGACAATGCTGTGGGCACTCTGCAATCATTGGGGTACAATGCTGTGGCACTCTGCAATCCTTGGGGTACAATGTTGTGGGCACTCTGCAATCATTGGGGTACAATGCTGTGGCACTCTGCAATCATTGGGGTACAATGCTGTGGCACTCTGCAATCATTGGGGTACAATGCTGTGGGCACTCTGCAATCATTGGGGTACAATGCTGTGGGCACTCTGCAATCATTGGGGTACAATGCTGTGGCACTCTGCAATCATTGGGGACAATGCTGTGGCACTCTGCAATCATTGGGGACAATGCTGTGGCGCTCTGCAGTGATTGGGGACAATGCTGTTGCGCTCTGCAGTGATTGGGGACAATGCTGTGGCGCTCTGCAGTGATTGGGGACAATGCTGTGGCGCTCTGCATTGAAAGGGGCTCGCACGCTGAACTCTGCATTGATGGGGGCACGGAACATTGTTCATTGCATTGAAGGGGGCACAGCACAGTTGCATTGAAGGGGGCACGCACACTGAACTCTGCATTGTGGGGGCACAGCACAGTGTTCATTGCATTGAAGGGGGCACAGAACAGTGTTTATTGCATTGAAGGGGGCACAGCACAGTGTTTATTGCATTGAAGGGGTCACAGCACAGTGTTTATTGCATTGAAGGGGGCACAGCACATTGTTCATTGCATTGAAGGGGGCTAAGCACAGTTGCATTGAAGGGGGCATGCACGCTGAACTCTGCATTGTGGGGGCACAGCACAGTGTTCATTGCATTGAAGGGGGCACAGCACAGTGTTTATTGCATTGAAAGGGGCACAGCACAGTGTTTATTGCATTGAAGGGGGCATAGCACAGTGTTCATTGCATTGAAGGGGGCACAGCACAGTGTTCATTGCATTGAAGGGGGCACGCACGCTGATCTCTGCATTAAAGGGGGCACGCACGCTGGTCTCTGCATTGAAAGGGGGCATGTACGCTGGTCTCTGCATTGAAAGGGGGCATGTACGCTGGTCTCTGCATTGAAGGGGGCATGTACGCTGGTCACTGCATTGAAAGGGGGCATGTACGCTGGTCTCTGCATTGAAAGGGGGCATATACCATCTCCTGTACCATGACCTGTGACATGCCTATACCATATCTGTGCCATGCCTATACCATATCTGTGCCATGCCTATACCATATCTGTGCCATGCCTATACCATCTCCTGTACCATCACCTGTGCCATGCCTGTACCATCCCCTGTGCCATGCCTATACCATCACCTGTGCCATGCCTGTACCATGACTTCAAAGTCACGCAATTTTTACCGCGTTTTTTGACGCAAAGCAATACCTATTACATTTTTCTTTTTGCGCCCCCCCCCCCCCCCCCCAAAAAATTTTGAGCACCAGCCGCCACTGATTTGCAAATACAGGCGTAAGCTGCAGTGTCCACATCATGGCATTCCAATATTATCTGCAGTCCTAACTATATATACATTACACTATACATTTTGAGAGTAGGAGCACATATATAATAATGGATAGATTGAGGGCAGGTATACCTGGAGGGACCCCATCCCTCCTTAAAGGCACAGGGATGCACTGGACACCCAGCAAATAGCACAATGGCAGTGAAGGTATCCAGTACACTCCCTCCCCAAATAACCATGGCTGTTAACCAGTTATAGTTTGGGGCAGTTGCAATTTGGTTATACCATTGGTTATTTGGTAAGGGGGCACACTGGACACCTTCGCTGCCATCGTGCTATTTGCTGGGTGTCCAGTGCATTCCTGTGCCTTTAAGGAGGGATGGGCTCCCTCCAGGCATACCTGTCCTCAATCTATCTATTATAATGTATGTGCTCCTACTCTGGAGGCTCTCAAAATGTATAGAGTTAGGTCTGCAGATAATACTGGGGTGCTGTGATGTGGCCGCTGCAGCGTACGTATGTATTTGCAAATGTGTGCAAACTAAACCCCTATTTTTAACGTGAAGTGTTAGATAGGACAATTCTGTGTGTTGCAGGCTGGATGGTAAGTTGAGCTGGGCATTTTTCTTTGTTGTCATTTGACAAATATGAAAGGTCCATTGCATGCAAAGGCTTATGTGGGTCCTAAGAAAATGTGGCTTCAAATGTTAATGAACATCCTATCACAGCTATTTCAGTTTTAACTTCAACACAATCAGAGAAGCAGCAACTACCTATTTTAACAACATATGTTTATGTACAGGTACATGCCCCAAGTCCCAAAGTAGGACTAACTTACATTTCAAAGAGCTAGAGAAAAGGAGAATTGTCAAGTTTAGGCTAAAAGAAAAAAAAATATTATTTTATTTTTTTTAAATAAAGTTTTGTATTGCCTTTAACTATAGAAATATTACTTTTTAGTATTATACAGCAGTTTTTGACTTTCTTAGGAGTACACTTGTAATTTCTTTTGTATTGTGCTCATTTTACTAACAGTATACACCATTTTAATTTCCCCCATCATTAACACACACACTTGATCAATTCATAACTGTACATGGAAGTGAAACTAAGTTAAAGTTTTCTTTGTTTTTTTTTTAATATGTATTTTAACAAACTTGCCGACCGCCCGCCATATATATACTGAGGCAGGCTGGCTCGGCTGGGCGAATCCATATATGGGTACGTCGGTGCAAAGAAGTGGTGCTGGGGGGCGAGTGCACGCTGGCGCGCTTCCACCGCCACTAGGCAGCAGGGATGACGATCTATGGGACCGACAGCCGCAATTGCTGCCGGGCACCCGCGATCGCTCCCCGCTGAGAGAGAAGAGCGTTCAGCTGTTGTAAACACAGCTGACCATTGTTCTCTCTGAAATGATCACAGAGTGCCTGTGATCCTTCTATATAGGATCACAGGTCTCTATGATAATTTCACAAGTCCCTCCCCCCACAGTTAGAAAACACTCCCCTAGGCTCACAATTAACCCTTTGATCACCCCTAGGTTAACCCCTTCCCTGCCAGTGTCATTATTACAGTAATAGTGCATATTTTTAGCATTGATTACTGTAGTAATGTCACTGGTCCTCCCAAAAGTGTCATAAATGTCAGTTAGGGGTCCGATCTGTCTGCCGCAATGTCGCAGTCTCACTAAAAATCGCAGATCGTTGCCATTACTAGTAAAAAAATGAAATAAATAAAAATGACACAAATCTTTCCCTTAGTTTGTAGACACGATAACCTTTGCGCAAACCAATCAAAATACGCTTATTGGGATTCCTTTTACCAAAAATATGTAGCAAAATACAAATTGGCCTAAAAGGATGAAAAATTGTGATTTTTAATTTTTTTTGGGCATGTTATATAGCAGAATGTGAAAAATATTGTTTTTTTTTCCAGAATTGTCGCTCTTTTTTGTTTATAGCGCAAAAAATAAAAATCGCATAGGTGATCAAATACCACAAAAAAAAAACTTTATTTGTGGGAAAAAAGGACATCAATTTTATTTCTGTACAGCGTTGTACGACCGTGCAATTGTTTGTTAAAGTAACGCAGTGCCGAATCGCAAAAAATGGCCTGGTCATTAAGTGGGCAAAGTCCAGAACTGATAAAGTCTGTATTCTTAACTACTTCCGGTCCTCGCTATAGCCGAAGTACGGCTACAGTGCGGACTCGAATTTCCGGGAGGCCGTCTTTAAACGGCCTCCCAGTAACAGGCTCCCCGCGCGCTCCCGCGAACGCGCATCGGGGAAAATCTGTGTTGGCTGTGTCCCTTGAACACAGCCAATCACAGATCGTGGTAAATGGCCAATCACAGCGGCCATTTACCACGTGATCGGGCCGTGCAATGAGAGATGATCTCATATGTAAACATATGAGATCATCTCTCATCGCCAGCTCTCTTCCTCACACGGAGACTGCAGTGTGAGGAAGAGGAGAGCCCGATCAGCGGTAAGGGGAACACAAAGGAATGTAATCAGGGCACTGATCACCAGTGCCCTGATTACAGAAGAGGGGAAAAAATGCCACAACTGCCCACAGTGCCTGCCATCAGTGCCCCACAGTCAGTGCCCGTAGTGCTGCCAGTCAGTGCCCATCAGTGCCTGCTCATCTAGGCACTGATGGGCACTGACTAGCAGCACTATGGGCACTGATGGTGCTGCCCATCAGTGCTGATCAGTGCCATCTCTCAGTGCCCATCAGTGCCGCCCATCAGTGCCGCCTCTCAGTTCCCAGCAGTGCCACCTCTCAGTGCCCAGCAGTGCCACCTCTCAGTGCCCAGCAGTGCCACCTATCAGTGCTCATCAGCGCCACCTATCAGTGCGCATCAGTGCCGCCTATCAGTGCTCATCAGTGCGGCATATTAGTACCTCCTTATCAGTGCCACCTCATCAGTGCCCATAAGTGCCACCTCATCAGTGCCCATAAGTGCCACCTCATCAGTGCCCATCAGTGCAGCCTATCAGTGCCCATCAGTGCCGCCTCATCAGCGCACCTCTTTGAAGAAGAAAAATTTATTTATTTTCAAAATTTACTCACAGAAAATAAGAAAAACTTTTTTTTTTCAAAATTTTCTGCCTTTTTTCTTTTTTTTTTGTAAGAAATAAAAAACCCAGAGGTGATTAAATACCACCAAAAGAAAGCTCTATTTCTGTGAAAAAAAATGATAAAAATTTCATATGGGTACAGTGTAGTATGACCGCGCAATTTTCATTTAAAGCGTGACAGCGCTGAAAGCTGAAAATTGGCCTGGGCAGGAAGGGGGTATAAGTGCCCAGTAGGCAAGTGGTTAATGAAAAGAGTCCCTTCTATTGCTCTTAGCCTTGCTGTGTGTGATGTTATCACACACACTAAGTCCAGGAAGATCAGGATTTAATATAGCCAGCCGGAGCTAAATGTAGGCAGTATATTTACATTTAATGATTGTACTTGTGAGTGTATTGACTTCACTTGATAATGTGAGCGGTATTCTTTGTGAGTGGTATGTAGAAAGTACTTTTAAAAGGCAAAGCACTATGGGGCGTTTTCATTTCTCTTTCTTGGTGCTGTATTGAGGAGGAGAGGAGCACGAGTGGCATAACCTGCTGGGCATAAAGGATTCCATTTAAAGGGGCTGGTGCTGTAATTTGCTGAGCATACACTGGTGTTATAATCCGCTGAACAGATGGGATTCCATTTAAAGAGGACTTAAGCTATTTTTGACCTTACATCTTTATGTGGGTCCTATACACCAGGTGAGAGCACAACTGGTGTTGATGGATTACTCAAGGTGGATGAGTAGAAGAGTGGACACGTTTGGAGAAAAAGTATAAATAGCACATAAAGTGATATGAAACAAGAGGCATAGAGACTAATGCACTTGGGACTTTTTGCACATATACAGTATATTCCTTTATGCACAATATACTCTATATTGTCAAAAGTATTGGGTCGCCTGCCTTTACACGCTACACGAACATGAACTTTAATGGCATCTCAGTCTTAGTCCTTAGGGTTCAATATTGTCAGACCTATGATACGAAATAAACATACGTTTTTAATATTACAGGTCAAGAATTGTGAACTTTGAGGCCTCAAAGACCTCATCACTATTTAAATCAGTATCCCTTAGGTTTCAAGGACACATTGCTTTATTTGTTGAACTTGTTAGCCATTATTTACATGTCTTTAAGATAAAAACTATATCCTCTGGTCACCAAAGGAGATTTATTTGAAAAACCAACTACATTGTTTATCCCAGTTGAGATAACCTGGGAGGAGGAGGTTTTCAAGACAACAGATCTCAAGGAGAAAGCAGTTGAATGGGTTATTCAATTAGCAGACTATTGTCTCAATTCTGGGAAAGTCAAATACAGATAGCCCTCAAATTTTTTCCCCCTTTGCTTGTCACAAATGCACATTAATCAGACAATATTTTTAAAAATATTTGAGAGTATGATCATAAGTACCTACAACTTTCATGGTCTATCACATACCAAGAGGGGATTTAGAGATTATGGTTATATGGATAACCTGCTATTTGAGAATTACAGTATATATATTATATAGTAGTGTATAATGGTCAGAATATATCCCAAATCATTATTGTATTGTCTGCTAACATAAGAATCTCCTAATAGATAATTTTCTGATTGGAAATAACCCAGATATAGGAAAGTTTACATATACTAGTTAACATGTAGCAATATATTTATAAATATAGTATCAAGATGGTTTTTAACGTTACTAAATGTAAAATATATAGTATCTGTGTAAATCAGTTATTCCTAATCAATATATACTGTATTAATAATGCATCCTTATTAAACGGCGTTACCGGACCTAATCCTTACATAGATACATGACGGAAATATCAGATGGCCACGCCTGTACCATGAGAGTATGGACAGATTCTCATATTGTTTTTATGATTATAACTAAATGAGGAACTTATCACATCATTTTAATATCCAATACACTGGGTGACTCGTAGAGGTGTCGCCCAATAACCCCACCAGTTAATGGTTAAGTAATCCCAACCAATGGGAAAGAAGTTCTTCCTTCTTCTTTTGGCTTATTATAATTTTTACGGCTCTTTTGTTCAACACAAAATAAAAAGGAACCCAGATGTGAGAGGAGACACACGACACCACTATAACACTTCAATACACTTCAACACACACGCTACTACATCCATACTCATACTCACTTATACATACTCCATCTTGCTCCATCCCTCACCTGAAACTCTGAAAGACGCCAGACGGTACTCCTCCCTAACCGGCCAACATTTTGGGAAAGGCAGCCATCTTAAGGACTCTGGTAATGACCATTTTAAGCCAGCAGCCATTTTAAAGTGGTTAATATCCATTGCTGATTATCTGATTATTATTTACTATTGTTTATTTCCTTCATTATATGCTTTGAATTTTATGCTAAAGGGTAACTAGATTACAGTCCCAGTCATAATAACCATAGTAGATTTTTCTCTAAAAACACATTTTTGCTTTTCTACGTTTTTTTATTAGTACCAATTTAGTGCAATATTAGCGATTTAGTCTCCCATTTTGCATAGCCTATTCTCACTCCAACTGCAGCAGAGTGACTGTTGGCTGCGCAGTATGCAGACAATTTTGGTCTGATTATATAGAACTCAGGTCTATGGTTTTTACTATATCTGGGAAAAATGTAATCCTGCTTTCTTTTACTTTGATTACTGAGCCACATATCACATTTGCATTTATCTCTTAAATTTGTATTTTATGTGAAAGTTATCTTTTTGTGTCACCTCAAGTCTAACTATTTTTTGTGAATACATGTCTTGTGAATAAATATACTTATATATTCTCTATTGTAGTCTGTATTCACTATGATTGGTATATGCTGTAAAAAAGAAATTAATTGATTAAAAAGAACTCGTTATATTCGTTCAGAATAATATTTTCGAACATGTAACGCACTTGACAATATTGAGTTGCCCAACCCTTTGCAGCTATAACACCTTCAACTCTTCTGAGAAGGCTGTCCACAAGGTTTAGGAGTGTGTCTTTGGGAATGTTTGACTATTCTTCAAGAAGCGCATTTGTGAGGTCTTCTAAGGGGTTGAGTCAGGACTCTGTGCAGACCAGTCATGTTCCTCCACCCCAAACTCGCTCATCCATGTTTTGCTTTGTGCACTGGTCCAAATCATTTAATGGAGTGGGGATTATGGTGTGGGGTTGTTTTTCAGGGGTTGGTCTTGACCCCTTAGTTCCAGTGAAGGGAACTCTTCAGCTTATCAAGAAATTTTGGACAATTTTTATGTCCTGTTCCAACATGACTGCGCACCAGTGCACAAAGCAAGGTCCATAAAGACAATAATGAGTGAGTTTGGGGTGAAGGGAACATGACTGGCATGCACAGAGTCCTAACCTCAACCCGATAGAACACCTTTGGGATGACTTAGAGCGGAGACTGTGAGCCAGACCTTCTCGTCCACATCAGTACCTGACATTTACAAATGCCCTTCTGGAAGAATGGTCAAACATTCCCATAGATACACTTGTAAACCTTGTGGACAGCCTTCCCAGAAGAGTTGAATCTGTTATAGCTGCAATGGGTTGGCCAACTCAATACTGAAAAGAAAGGCAAAACATTTATAAATATATATATATATATATATTTATATATACACACACACATCATAGTATAAAGGATCTGTTTTCTCAGCTGCATAATGAGTTTGGAGAGATGGGCATGAGGAACAGCATTACACTGATCTTCCCAGTGAATGGTGGTGTGGGGGAGGGGGAGTCAGGGCAGGAAATGCAGGCTGTTCTCCCTGCATAGCCAAAAAACTGACAACACTATGATGGATGTGCTCTCATGCCTAGTGCGGTCAGTTTGAAATTGGAAAGCAGTGGGATTAACCTTCCTAGCAGTATTCCCGAGCGTGGCTCGGGGTTACATTTCAGAGCCAAAAGCGGTAATCCCCGAGCCACACTCGGGGTACCGCTAGGAAGATTGCTGGATCCTGGTAGAGGTTTTAATCACCTTGTCACCGGGATCCAGCGATGTATGCGGGCGGTATGCGGCGGCGGAGCTTCCTCCCGATCCTCTGTGAGCCCCGGCTTCCGTCTCCTGCGACGTGGCGTTCGCAGGAGGGTGGAACCGGCGGCAAATTCAAAAAGTATATGCACAAACACACTGATACACTGTAATCCTATTGGATTACATTGCCAAAATAAAATAAATTGACCTTTGATTGCCCCCCAGTGCTTTCTCCATTGCACTTCCTTCATTTTTCTTGTACCTTGTGTCTGGATACTGCAGAGCGACCATGGCATCAAACAAGCGCGCCACAACCTCAAAAGCAGTATATGACCTGCTGGGCGACAGCGATACTGAATCGCTTGCAGAGTGGAGTGACAGCGATTCGCGGGGAAGTTCGTAATCGGACGCAGAAAGTGATTTCAGCGATGATGCTGTGACTGTGCCGAGCGATGTGCGGACTTGGTGCGTGATCGACTGCGGTACGGAGCACGTAGCCCCCCCAAGGTTCCCGTTTACCGGAGCACCTGGTATCAAAGTGGATGTTGAGGATGACAACCCCTTGTCATACCTGCAACTTTTTTTGACCGTTGAGGTTATCAAAAATAGTTGTGAAAACCAATCGGTACCAGGAGCAACAAGCTGCAGCGCATCGTCGGTTTTCAAGGAGCAGGATGTGGGAACCCGTGACCATGGGACATCTGGAAATTCCTGGGCCTAATTATTCTGCAGGGAGTGGTGGGGAAACCCCTGCAGATGTGGTATTGGACCACCAACAAATTATTGGCCACTCCTTTTTTTGGCACCGTTATGTCGGAGTACAAATTTTCGCTCATTCTGAAGTATTTGCACTTTACCAATAATGACGAATTTGATGAGACTTCCCATCCAGCTCCGAAGCTCAAAAAGATCTGGGACATTTATCAACTAATTTTGAAAAATTTCCAGGAGTCCTATGTCCCAGAAAGAGACATTTGTATAGATGAAAGTCTAATGGCCTATAAAGGGAGACTCAGCTGGATACAATATATTGCGTCCAAGAGAGCATGCTTTGGCATAAAATCATTTATGCTGTGTGAATCAGGCTCTGGATATATTTGGAATTCGGTCCTATACACGGGGAGAGGAACCAAGTTCAACGAAAGGTTCAGCAGCTATGGAATGGCAACCGCTTCTGTTCTGACACTGATTGAGCCTCTGCTGAATCAGGGGTACTGTGTCACCACAGACAATTTCTATACATCCCCAGAACTGTTTGAGTTCCTCCTACAACACAAGACAGATGCATATGGGACCGTCAGAGCTAACCGGCGTGACATGCCCCCCACCTTTGCCAACAAAAAGCTCAAGCCCGGAGAATTAGTTGCCTGGCAGAAAGGAAAAATGTTGGCACTGAGATGGCGTGACAAAAAAGATGTCTGCCTGATGAGTACCATCCACAACACTGCTACTGTCATGGTACATACAAAAGGGGGAAAAGATGTAATGAAACCGCGACTGGTCATGGATTATAACAACACCATGGGAGGTGTGGACAGAGCGGACCAGGCCATGACTTTCTATCCGGCAATGCGGAAACAACAGAAAAAATATTATAAAAAAATATTCAGGCACCTCCTGGAGCAGTGTTTGTGGAAAGCATTCATTCTCCTAAAAAAGAAGAGTGACAAGCCTGTGGTTCATGCAGACTTTGTGTGGAAAATTGCTGAGCTCATATTTCTCAGGCACCAAACACCAACAGTAAGTAGATCCGGACGCCGTGCTGCTGGTGTTGTGAACCCCGAACGCCTGACCAGTCGTCACTTCATGGACCACATTCCACTGATGGAGAAGAAGTCTGCATCAAAAAAAAATGTCAGTGTTTTTGATTACGTTATTTACTATAATTTATTGAATAAAAAGTGTTATTTTTTGGGAAAAAAAGTGTTATTATTATATTATTATTTTATAGTTATTTATTATATTATAATTTAGGATTTTGTGTTTCAAACTTTATCATACCCGGGATGTTATAAAGAAGAACGCACAGTAAAAAGAAATCATATATAAATAGTTGGTTTGGGCTGCTCATTCTTAAGAATTACATGCAAAATAATGGTACCGCTTTCAGCACCTAAAATCCGAAAGAATCATACCGCCAGGGAGGTTAATAGGCTCATCACATACTGTATTTCACACAAAAGAAGAAGCAAAACAGGGAACATAATACTTTTTAACATAAGGACATTGTACAAGAGGCACATATCAATGGAATCATAACATAGTTCTGTAGCTGGATATTGCAACCATTGTGAGATATAGGGATTACAGTTCCAGCAGAAAGGTCCACACCCTATTATAATAGTATAGATAAGATTAATTAATTGGTTGCTCTAGTAAATTTCAATAATTAATAATCCAAAAGATGATCTAGGCCAGAGCATAACTTGCACATAAATAAGGATAACCTCATTTTTTTTGAGACAGGCAAAAATGCTTTTGTTTGTTTTTCTTGAAGCAATTATTCTTTGTCCTGGTCCAACAATATGTGGTTATCCTCATTTCAGTGTAAATTGGTCTGTGCTTTATTTTTTCAAACTACGGTGTTTACAGGCATTCTTCTTTCCCCTTTAAAATCTATCTGAATAAACTGTTTTTAGCACTAACTGAAGGAGGAATTTCCTGGACATGTTTGCGCTATTTATTATGGCTACAGAGCCTGGGGATGAAAGAGGGATCCATTAGTGGGTCTGTTTTTTTGTTCAATAATTTTTCATTGAAAAGAGAATAAGGCAATATAAAAGCAGATAATGCAATGCCGCATACATATTTCCAAGATATATAGCGTATTAAGTGACTTCAGGTGTCATAACAATAGTGTAAACCAAAATCCAGTCTGTAAGTAAGTTCTTTGCAGTAAAAGAAAGTCTCAAGATGCGGGGGAGAGAAGAAAATAAAGTGAGCAAGGGAAAAGGAGATAAGAAATAAGAAAAATCAATTTTGAAAGTATGCAAACACAGTTATGGTACCTGTATAGTTACAACTGTATTAGAAAACATCTATGACGTAGGATGTTCACAACTACTTTAACCACTTTAGCCCCGGAAGGATTTTCCCCCTTAATGACCAGGCCCTATTTTGCGATTTGGCACTGCGTTACTTTAACGGACAATTGCGCGGCCATGCAATGCTGTACCCAAACAAAATTTACGTCCTTTTTTTCCCACAAATAGAGCTTTCTTTTGGTTGTATTTGATGTGCGATTTTTATTTTTTGCGCTATAAACAAAAAAAGAGCGACAATTTTGAAAAAAAAAAACAATATTTTTCACATTTTGCTATATAACATTCTCAAAAAAAAAATGTAAAAATCAAAATTTTTTAACATTTTAGGCCAATTTGTTTTCTGCTACATATTTTTGGTAAAAATCGAAATAAGTGTGTTTTGATTGGTTTGCGCACAATTATTGCGTCTACTAACTACAGGACAGATTTATGTAATTTTTATTGTTTTTTGTTTTTTTTTTACTAGTAATGGCGGCGATCTGCAATTTTTTGCGGGACTGTGACATTGCAGCGGACAGATCGGTCCCCTAACTGACATTTTTGACACTTTTGGGGGTACATTGCTACAGTAATCAGTGCTAAAAATATGCACTGTTACTGTAATAATGCCGTTGGCAGGGAAGGGGTTAACAGTATAGTTGATTAAGGGGTTAAATGTAAGCCTAGGGGAGTGATTCTAACTGTGGGGGGGTTGGGCTTGTGAGATGATCATAGAGACATGCGATCCTTTATGGCAGAATCACATAGTCTCTGTGATCATCCCAGAGAGAAGGACGGACGGCTGTGTTTACATCAGCCATCTGTCCTTCTCTGTCAGTGGGGAGAGATTGCCGGTGTCAGGCGGCAATCGGAGCCACCTGACACACGAACTGGCTTCCCGGCTGACGAGTGGGGGTGGGAGCGTGCCACCGCCGGCGTGCGCTTACCCCCTAGCCTCCCCTGAGCGAGCGCTGTACATGTACGGCGATTTGCCTGTGGGAGCCAGCCTGCTGCAATATATCTGCATCGGCTGGTTGGAAAGCGGTTAAGAACAACGACAGTAGGTGATGACTGGGCGTGGGGGGGCCTATCAAAAGTTTGCCGATTTTGTGTGTGAATTTTGGTAAATCAATAAAGTTAATGTAATCCATAAAACTGCGGTTGGTCCTTAACTACTTGCCGCCCGCCCACTGTCAATTGACAGCGGAGTGGTGTGGCCCTCGATCTGGGCAGATGTCATATGACGGCACACCTCTCACGCGACCCCGATTTTTATAAAGAGCCAATAACGTGGCTCTTTACCCATGTGTTTGGCTGTGTCCAATCCCAGCTGGTCACATGTAAATGCAGAAGTACCATTTATCGGCAGTCCTCGCCTCACACTGTCAGAGTGTGTGGCGAGGAGAGCCGATCAGCGGCTCCTCCTCAAAGGGGAGTGCAGGACAAGTAATCAGGGTACTGATCATCAGTGCTCTGATTACAGTAAAGCAAAAACAGTGCACATCAGTGACACAAATCAATGCCCATTAATGACACCCATCAGTGTCCACCAGTGACCTCAATCAGTGCTCATTAGTGATGCCAGTCAGTGCCCATCAGTTACTGCTCATCTATGCTGCCCATAAGTGCCCATCAGTGCCACCCACCATTGACGCCTATCAGTGCCCATCAGTGCCACCTATCAGTGCTCATCAGTGCGGCATATCAGTGCCACCTATCAGTGCGGCCTATTAGTGCCTCCTCATCAGTGCCACCTAATTAGTGCCCTTCAGTGCCACCTCATCAGTGCCCATAAGTGCCACCTCATCTGTGCCCATGAGTGCAGCCTATCAGAGCCCATCAGTGCCGCCTTATCAGCGTACATCAGTGAAGGAGAAAAATTACTTATTTACAAAATTTACTGACAAAAACTAATAGATATTTGTTTTTGTTTTTCAAAATTTTCTGTCTTTTTTCTTTTTTTTTTTTTTTTTTAGTAAAAAATAAAAAACCCAGCAGTGAATAATTACCACCAAAAGAAAGCTCTATTTGTGTGAAAACAATTATAAAAATGTCATTTGGGTACAGCATTGCATGACCGTGCAATTGTCATTCAAAGTGTGAGAGCGCTGAAAGCTGAAAATTAGCTTTGGCAAGAAGTGCCATGTAATAAAGTAGTTAATTGTAACTACTTGATAGGTGATCAATCTGTGACCCCCTGTTGTTTGTAGCATTTTTACTAATTCCCTGTCTTCAACCCTCTATCCCTCTAACCAGGAAACAGTTAGTCGTAGAAACCTTTGACAGTTTAACCCTTCTCTATTCTGCAACAGACTACCTCTATGATAAAATATCACCCTTGCCTGGACACTCCTCCTTGCTTCCCTCACTACACACAGTATAAGGACCCAGCCTTGGCAAACAGAAAACAACAGACATATCCAAAATCATAGCTGTCTTCTTGAGTGAATGTAGTATAAAACGAAATCCCTACAATACTTCACCCTAAATAAATCTGCCCTTCTAAATATAATTCCCCCCTCTGTGCTGTTTTCTCTCAACTGGCATCTTCCCCTCCCTCTAAAAAGTGGTCATCCCAATATTTACGAAGCCTATGTTGGATACCACCAGTCGGAACAACCTAAGACCTAGTATGTTCTTGTTCCTGTTTACCTCCAGACTTCTAGAACACCTAGTCTACAACCATCTGAGCAGCTAACGCATTTATAATAACCTTATTGGCTCTTTAACGTCTTGCTGTTTTCTCCCATAAAACTCCACAAAAACTGCCCTTCTAAAACTGACTAATGCCTTACTAACTCCTAAAATCAATGGCCACTACTCTGTGTGGTCTTCTAACCAGCCAACAGATAGAGCTGTAGTCTACATTTCGCATGTGAAGTATTTGTAACGCTACCATGTAGGAGCCACTGAGTTTAACAGGTTTTTTTCCGAAAACAGTGCAAAGGCAGCCAGGCACACAGCAATAATCCACTCACTCTGGCTCATTGAACATTCTAGGGGATGTTTTTAAAGTTTATTTGCTTGTAAAACTTGCAGCCGGACTGGGTTTGAGGTGGTATGATATACTCTAAACACTTACGCACTGTAGATAGAGGACACTCTTCTCCTTAGCAAAAGAAGCACAGTTTATTTCTCACAGCTGGGAACCATGAGTTAAGTTTTAGCACAGGTGAAGGTAAACTGGAACAGACTATAAATGTTGGCGGCTGAGGACCATGAAGTAGTCTATAGCACAAGTAGTGATAGACTGGAGCAGTCTGTAGTCTCACAGTGAAGACCATGAGCAGCACAGATAAAAGTGATGACAAGGGTTTTCCATCACTAGTGACTAGGGAAGGCCAGAGGTAGGGATCCCTCAGTAGAGGAACTACTTGGCCCAGTTATCCCAATAGTATAAAGTCACCAAGATCTTAATCAAATCAACACTCATAAGTCCAGGGTTGCAGCTGTACCCATTCAGCTTACTTCAGATACCCTCCAGTTTCAGTTTTCCTCAGATACCCTCCAAATAGACTGTGCGGGCTGGATCCTTTAGGTGAAGAAACACCTTCAGGTGTAGGGCCCCAGCTCTGTCATAGCCCAGACTGTGATAAACATCAGCTTAAGTCAGTAGGACGGCTTGTGGGGGAGGGGAGCATCCCTACCCAGATGTGTGGAATCCCTTTAACAGGAAGACCCTGCTGTTCTAAAGATCTATTTATTTACCCCTTTAGCCACCTATTGGGCACACCTCCCCAGGGATTGGCTGAAGCACAATAAATATTCAGACTGCATAATTGACTTTCCTGCCCACTATGTTCTAGAAGCCTCTAGAATGTACGGGGAGACAATCAAACCTGCAGCCTATGAGATCCAGAACAGCTCAAAGCAATCAAAAGCTGCTCTAATCATTACATAGGAGCCAAAAGGAACAAGATTTTTCTAACATCCTATTAACTTATCCCAGAGGGTGCTACGTATTGTATTACTTTAACCTAAAGCGGAACTAAACCCATCCATTTAATGGTTTAAAAAAAAAACAGTTACATTCCCAGCATGTTGGAAATGCTAACTATCACATTTGCTTCTGCCCTCAAACAAACGGTCAAACCGTCAAATGGCTGGTGTCATAACTGATCACATGTGCAGCACTATGGCAGTTGCAGATCAAAACAGAGGCCAGAAGCTAAAAGGATAGGAGGATTTAGTTCCGCTTTAAAGTGATGGAAGTCTGTTATTAACAGTTATCATAGAAAGTGAGTCCTATCTTATCAGGCAGCTCAGCATGGGATTTCAGTCGGACAAAAGGAGCTATCGTGAAAGCAGGGTCTGTTGAGTTGCCTTTTTAGCTAACAGATCGTGGTTTGTAAATCTTTTTTCATATACAGGTGCATCTCATAAAATTAGAATATCATTAAAAAGTTAATTTATTTCAATAATTCAATTCAAAAAGTGAAACTCATATATTTTATATACTATAGATATATTACACACAGAGTGATATGTTTCAAGCATATTTTACTATTCATTTTGATGATTATGGCTAACAGTGAAAGCCCAAGATTCAGTATCTCATAAAATCAGAATAATACATAAGACCAATAAAAAAAGGATTTTTTTATACAGAAATGTTGGCTTACTGAAAAGTATGTTCATGCACAGTTTAGTATGCAGTCAATACTTGCTCAGGGCTCCTTTTGCATGAATTACTGCATCAATGCAGCGTGCCATGAAGGCGATCAGCCTGTGGCACTGCTGAGGTGTTATGGAAGTCCATAAACCCACCTTCTTCAGCTTGTTCTGTATTAAAAATCTTTTTTTTATTGCTCTTATGTAAAATTCTAATTTTCTGAGATACGTAATTTTGGGTTTTCACAGCTATAAGCCTTAATTGTCAAAATAAAATAAAAAAGAAAGGCTTGAAATAAATCCCTCTGTGTGTAACGCATCTATATCAAATATATGAGTTTCACTTTTTGAATTGGATTATTGAAATAAATTACCTTTTTGATGATATTCTAATTTTATGACATGCACCTGTAAAAGCAGATTTGTAACAGAATAAAATGTATAACAAAATCATGACTTAGTCTGTGTATCTCAGTGCAGATTAACATCAAAGCGTCCCTGGAAATTAGTTTACTGAGCTGTTCTATGGTATTTGGAAACAACTGAAAGAAAAGAATCCCTTGATGAACTGGAGTGTGGGCACTTATTACTGTATAGAATTGTTTCCTTTTCTTTTTTTTTTTTTTTTTTTACAGATGGACTCATAGGCGTGCGCACAGGATGTGACGGGTGTGCCTGGGCACACCCTAATCACCTAGGGCACATTAGCATTATCGCTCTGTTTGCCAGTGAGGAGATGGGAAAGATCTCCCTCGGACCTGCTCTGCCATAAGAGAAGTGCCACACACTTCTATTTCACTTTGCCAGCAGGCAGCAGGGAGAGTAATGTATCGGGGCCATGTACATGTAGGCAAACACATGCATGTGTATTTAAACTTTGGGGTGCACACCCTAATGCAATAGGCTGCGCACACCTATGGATGGACTGCTATCAGACAGATAATGGGTGAATCATTGTAAAATCAGGTGGAATCCTGGGAATTTCCTAAATGTCCATTTGGCTTTGAGTTTAAAGATGGAGCCTCAGCTGTGCTTAAATCTGTACATGAAAAGATGACTTCAAGTCTAACATTCTTGCTACCCAGGAGAGACTGACACATAAAATGCGACACTTTCAAAATACACAGCATGTTCGTCGACTCATTATTTTTCTCTGAAAAGAAAAAATGTTTGAAAATGGAATAATAAATAAATGATCATTTTTTTTATTTTTTTTTTATAAAGATTGTCTTTGTATGATGGAATGTGGAAACATGACTAAGACCAAAGCTGGTCATACACTATACAGTCTGATGTACAATCTCTGTAAACTAACCTTTAGCTTTGCAAAATTTTGTAATATGATGGCAAACCTATAAAATCCATTCAATTGGTATCAAATTAAACAGGCCCTTGTACTACATAGTTGATGGTGGATTTTCTGCCCCACTTTCATGTATTTTTTATGTCTTGCATTGAACTGAATTAGGTTATCAGTTTTCTGTACAAGGCTGACAGCTAGTGGGGTTTTCAGCCACTGTAACTTATTTACAATATGATTTTGATATCTTACTCTGTTTTCCACTCCTGTTTAGTGCTAGTTAGTTAAGTCGTAGCTAGACCCTCGCTACGTCTTTTAAGTGTTACTAAACCCAGGACCCTGCATTCACTATATCAGGTCTCACACAGAACATGAAAATGCAATTCTTTTAGTAACTATAAACTGCTAAATACTTTTTTTTCATCAGCAGTTAGAGCAGACTTCCATCATGCCTGGTTAAAGCTTGTAGGAGGAGTTTTCATTCTCCACAATTATCCAATGAGAACACAGGACCCCTGACCCTCTGTCTGGATGGAGCTAATTGGCCCTGTGCTGATCACATGCACTCTCCCAAGAAAAAAAAACTCTGTAGCAATACACACCAATTTGAGCATGTGCAGCCTGTCCCCTGGCTCTGTAAATATCAGGAGATCTATTGGAGTCAGTGGAAGAAGGGGAGGATCAGAGAGACATGATCAAACAGCCTTTTTACAAAATGCAGAGGATTTCCCCCTTAGGTTCCACAGTGAGAATAACAAGCATGCTTTACTGCATATACAGGCTGATTTTACTGTTGTGGGTTTAGTAACACTTTAATATTTCCTCAGTCAGTGCGGATATTATTTAGTTCAAAAGACTAAAAAAACATCCTCTGTACTGCAATTAGCTGAAGTAAAATTGTGTTGGAATTAATTTCTGTGTCTTAAGAGATAAGCTGCCAGTAGATGGTGCCAAGTCAACAGGTGACCATGTTCACATAGACGATGAGAGACTGCACTCCAACTTGAAAAAATTGACGATTTATTGATCAAGATGACAGACAAAATATCAGAGACAGGAACAGGGTTAACGCGTTTCACAAAATTACATTCGCTTAGTCATAACGGGTTATGACTAAGCGAATGTAATTTTGTGAAACGCGTTAACCTTGTTCCTGTCTCTGATATTTGTGTGTCATCTTGATCAATAAATCATCAGTTATTTAAAATTGGGGTGCAGTCTCTCATCGTCTATGTGAACATTGTTGCCGTCATTGCGGGTGTGACGTGCACCCGACCGATGATTTTCAGACCATATACACCTGAGCTGCTTTCCCCTTCTGTGAACTCTCAGCAGGTGACCATACTGGCCATACAAACTGGGTCTAAGTAGGTGTGTCAATGCATATAGTGACATTTGAAACAGAATTTAAAGGAGGTTGTAAAACTGGATTGTATAGTGTACTGTCAGCCTAATACAGAGGGTCCTTACCAATTCATTTCTCTCTTGTAGATGGCAGGGGGCCTTGAATCCCCCATGGAGTTTTGGATCTAGCTAAAAACTGAACTGATGGCTCAGTTCTTAGTATTCAGTGAGCAGAAAGCTGGTGACTGTCTGCCACTGGCATTCTGCTATGCCCCTCCAGTGTTCACTTAAATGGGGGATTGGTGGCCTTTTTTTTTTTCCCAGTGCCATTTATAAACATTAGTAGATAAATAGTTGTTGGGTGGCTGTTCTGCCTGACAATAGCTTTTTTCAAAGATGCCATTAAATGACTCTGTACACAGTAATACTGCACTGACCCGATCCAAGGGGCTCTGTACCATGTGATCACTGTGATTGGTCATCACAGCAATCAGATGTTGTATACAATGTTCAACCCTCCCCTTTCCCTTACAACAGAGGAAGGAGAGAGATCAATGGGGAATGAATGAACTGATCAGCATCTGCAACTGTAGATTACATAGTTACATAGTTAGTGAGGTTGAAAAAAGACATCAGTCCATCCAGTTCAACCTATGATGTGTGTGTGTGTTTGCTTTTAACCGTACATTGTATACCCCTGTATGTTGTGGTCTTTAAGGTGTCCATCTAATAATTTTTTGAAACTATCAATGCTCCCTGCTGATACGACTGCTTGTGGAAGAGAATTCCACATCCTTACCGCTCTTACAGTGAAGAACCTCTTACGCACTTTAAGGTTAAACCGCCTTTCCTCAAGTTTTAGTGAGTGGCCACATGTCTTATTGTATCTCCTCTCTCTGAATAGTTTGTTCCTTATGCTAGGGTCGCCAGTACAGTATTTGTACATTGATATCATATCCCCCCTCAATTGTCTCTTCTCCAGAGAGAATAGGTTCAGTGCTTGTAGTCTTTCCTCATAGCTGATGTCCTCCATTCCCCTAATTATTTTTGTTGCCCTTCTCTGGACTTTCTCCAGTTCCAGCACATCCTTCCTGAGGACCGGTGCCCAGAACTGGACAGCATACTCCAGATGTGGCCGGACCAGAGTCTTGTAGAGTGGAAGAATAATCTCTTTATTTCTGGAGTGAATCCCCTTTTTTATACAACCCAGTATTTTGTTGGCTTTGCTTGCGGCGGCTTGGCATTGCATGCCACTGCCAAGCCTGTTGTCTACCAGTACCCCCTGGTCCCTTTCCATCCTAGACTCACCCAGAGATTCCCCCCCCTAGTGAGTAGCTTGCTTTCTGGTTTCTGGCCCCCAAGTGCATTACTTTACATTTTTCAACATTAAATCTCATCTGCCATGTAGTTGCCCACCCCGTTATTTTGTTCAGGTCCGCTTGCAAGGTTTCCACATCCTGCATAGAAGATATTGGCAAGCCTAATTTAGTATCATCTGCAAATACTGAGATTGTACTAGATATCCCCTCCTCTAGATCATTCATGAATAAATTAAACAGGATTGGTCTCCGGACAGAACCCTGGGGGACCCCACTTTCCACACCCGCCCAGTCCGAGTACTCCCTATTAATCACCACCCTCTGTACTCTCCCCTGGAGCCAGTTCTTTATCCAGGTACTCACCTTATGGTCCATACCTACCTTCCTTAGTTTGTACAGTAAGCGTTTGTGGGGAACGGTGTCAAAGTCCTTTGCAAAGTCCAGATACACCACATCCACAGGCTTACCTTTATCTAGGTGGCAGCTCACTTCATCGTAGAAGGTTAATAGATTGGTTTGGCACGAACGATTTTTCATGAATCCATGCTGATTACTACTTATAATACCGTTTTCATTACTAAAGTCTTGTATGTGGTCCCTTATCATCCCCTCCAAAATTTTGCAGACTACTGATGTTAGGCTGACCGGCCTATAGTTACCCGGGATATATCGCGGCCCCTTTTTAAATATTGGTACCACGTTGGCTTTTATCCAATCAGCTGGCACCATACCCATCTGTAAACTATCCTTAAAGATCAAGAATAATGGTCTGGCAATCACCTGGCTGAGCTCTTTCAGAACCCTCGGGTGCAAGCCATCCGGTCCCGGTGATTTATTTATGTTAAGTTTCTCTAGTTTAGCTCTAAGTCTATCCTTTGTTAGCCATGGCGGCACTTCCTGAGGTGTATTATTTAGTTCGGCCTTACAAGCAAGGTTCGTGTAGCCCCCCGATTCCTTTGTGAAGACTGAAGAAAAGAAATTATTTAACACTTCCGCCTTTTCTCTGTCCTCAGTGGCCATTTTTCCTTTATCATCTTTTATGGGGCCAATGTGCTCTGGCCTCGCTTTCCTACTGTTTATATACTTAAAGAACTTCTTGGGGTTCTTTTTACTCTCCTCCGCTATATGTCTCTCGTGTTCTATTTTAGCCGCCCTGATTTCGTCTTTACATTTCTTATTACACTCTTTGTAGTGCTTAAATGCTGCCAATGACCCCTCAGTCTTGTATTTTTTGAAGGCCTTTTCTTTAGCTCTAATATACATTTTTATGTTGGAGTTTAGCCACCCAGGGTTTAGTTTTGCTCTTTTAAATTTATTTCCCTGTGGAATGCACTGGCCCACCCCCTTGTTAAGTATGCTCTTGAAGCACTCCCATTTTTCCTCCGTGTTCTTTGTTCCCAGGGTTCTATCCCATTTGATATTTTCTAGCAGCGAGCGCAGTTTAGGGAAATTGGCTCTCTTGAAATTCAGTGTCCTTATTAATACTGAAACCAATTGACCTATGGTCACTGTTCCCTAAGTTGTCCCGTATTTCTATATCCGTGAGCAGGTCTGTATTGTTGGTAATCAGTAGGTCAAGTACCGCATTGTTTCTTGTCGGTGCATTCACCATCTGACCCATGAAATTGTCCTGCAGATTCATGTATTCTGTTTCACAGATGCATGGATTTCTTTTCATGCCCCCTCATCTCCTACCCATACCATCTCCATGCTGTCTCTAGTGACCTGTAATACTCTTCACCTACCTTATCCTGCATAACTGAACATGAACCCCTTCATCTCCATGATTCCCCTCTATTTGTCCAACACATTAGCCTCTTTATTTCCTCCTTCCTATTTACAGTGCATCCAGTACACCTCCTCCAGAGCACTCTGGGCCTCAGACTGGGGTGAAGGTTTATCTTCCACCAGTACAAAGACCCTAAGAACACAGCCAAGAAAACAAAGAAGTGGCTATGGGACAAATCTGTCAATGTCTCTAAGTGGCTCAAACAGAGCCCAGACTTGAACCCGATTGATCATCTCTGGAGAGATCTGAAAATGACTGTGCATCAACGCTCACCTTTCAACCTGATGGAGCTTGAGAGGTCCTGCAAAGAAGAATGGGAGAAACTGCCAAAAAATAAGTGTGCCAAGCTTGTAGCCTCATACTTAAAAAGACTTAAGGCTGTAATTGGTTCCAAAGGTGCTTCAACAAAGTATTGAGCAAAGGCTGTGAATACTGGTATGTACATGTGATTTTTTTTTCCCGTTTTTTTATTTTTAATAAATCTGCAAAGATTTCAAACAAACTTCTTTCACATTGTCATTATGGGGTATTGTTTGTAGAATTTTGAGGAAAATAATGAATTTAATCTATTTTGAAATAGGGCTGTAACATAGCAAAATGTGGAAAAAATAAAGCGCTGTGAATATTTTCCGGATGCACTGTATATAACCTGTACATGTAATGTATCTGGTACAGCATTTCTCAAGCTCCTTGTTTAACCGCAACCTGCATTAGTGGAAGAAAAAAGTGCAGCGCTAATGAGTGTACATAATATACAAGAGTACAATTGAACATATATATATATAGAATATAGGATATTGTGAAATAAAGTCCAATACTGAAAAAGGGCTTAAATAAAAGTCCCAAAGAAGTGATCCATCTTGTTGGTATACATATACAGATCCAAATGTGATGAAAAGAATCCCAACACCAAGTGAACAGTAAAAGTGGGCTCTCACCAGCTCAAATGGGTCTGAATTGCCATATAGCAAACAGACCTGTGCAGGCTGTACAAGGTGATCCTGATTCCTCCTACGATCATTACCATGGAAGTAGTTTTTAGCTCATAAGGTGGTAGGCAGAGGGATGGAAGTCTCTCAAGACCAGATGATATGAAAACCAGAAAAAGGAGTGCACATAGCATAATATTGCTAAAAACTTTTAATGAAATAAAAGGAATCGCACTTACAAGAATCGCATGGTAACAGGCAATGTATTAAAA
Organism: Pelophylax lessonae; assembly: GCF_965119305.1. NCBI lineage: Eukaryota > Metazoa > Chordata > Amphibia > Anura > Ranidae > Pelophylax > Pelophylax lessonae. Next base: position 526,348,514 of record NC_138768.1, read on the forward strand.
TGAAGTTCTACTGCGAGCTCCTGACGCGTATCATCCGCACAGACATCATCAGCGGATATTGCTCGTTGTGGAGGAGGAACGAAACTATATTTATAGCTTAACCTGTGATGGAATGATAGTGATGGAATGATAGTGTTCAGCTGGTAATTGATGGAGTGTAGTCACACTTCCTCAAAGAAGGCGCCGCGTGTGCTCCAAGCCCCATTTTGGCCGAGGGAAGCCCATAATTTTTACACTCTACCAATCAGGTCCCTCGGCCAAAATGAGGCTTGGAGCACTCATTAGCGCTGCACTTTTTTCTTCCACTTGTTATTTTATAATTTGTTTATCAATTATGTTGTGCTGGCAGCTTGACTTGTTTTGGTACTAGTGCTTTCTAGACACTTTTTCAATGTTTTTTAATTTCCATAAAAATTGTGGCAAAAGATCACCTGTCTGCTTTCCAGTGTCTGGTGACTGTGGTGACAACCACAGTTCCCTTACTTTGGAGAGATTTCCTCTTACTTCCTGTTTTGGCTATTGGACAGTAACACTCCATTCACACCAGCGCGACTTGTCAGGCGACTTGTCAGCCTGACAAGTCGTGCTCCCTCGCGGTCCATTGACTGGTACAGGACCCGTTCTAATAGGAGCGACACAAGTCGCTCCGACTTAGAAAAAGGGTCCTGTACTACTTCGGGGCGACCTCGGACCGACTTGCATAGACTTCCATTATGTGAAGTCCTTGCAAGTCGCTCCAAAGTCGTGGTGCATGGGAATGCACAAGTCGCCCCCGAAGTAGTACAGAGTCGTGCTGCCCCAGTGTGAACCGAGTCTTAGTGAAAAAGAAAGTATAGAGAAATGTTCCCAATGTGATATCAATGGTAAAACAAACTGACAGAGGTTATAACATATATCTTTAGTTCTATTTGAAGAGAAACATTTTTTATTTTAAATGTTTGTAATTTTTCCTTTTTATGGTAAAACAGTGATTATTAAATAACACCAAAAGAAATTTATAACTAACACATGAAAAAATATATAAAATTTGCACGATGGAGTAACTGGCAGGAAAAGCATCACAGTGCCGAGATCTGAAAAATGGCCTAGAAATGAAGGGGTATTATAGGCTGATACTCGAGTGGGCGGGTTATGCAAGCATTGCGGAAGACACAATAAGCCTAAAATTAGCTAGCTTGGATAGACTTATAGTATCTGCATTTTTTATCCTGGTTGGAATTCCTCTTTAAAGAATATGGTTTATGTTAGCCATAACTTTTAATTACTGGTCTACATATCATTGTGTATTTGTGCGGTGAATATGCGTAAGTGATTCTGGTATCAACTGTCACATAATAGCTGCACTATAAATTTGTTACCAAGTAATAAAATGATCAAAGATGATAGTGAGGAAATGGCTTGAACCTCATCATCAAGCATCAATCAAGTGACAGACTATACAATGTTTTTCCGTAGTAAGCTAAAAGGGGTTTAGAGAAATCACCATGAAATTCTATTTTTTCTAGACAGCCTACATTATATGTAGAGGGAAGTTCTGGCTGTCTGCAGAGACAGAACTCATAAAAAGGTTGCTAAGGTCAAAGTGAATAACAATGAATAATTGAAGCCTTCTCTCAACAACCCCTTCCAGTGAACCTGACACTGAACCTTTGCATTATAGACGGCTGCTTGAGAGCCAAGAACCAGATCAATCATCAGTTGGGATAACTGGCAAAAAGGATTTCCATTTGCGCACTCCTGGCCTGATACATTGATGCACTTACTGCAGGGAAAGCACATCCCATTATAGAGCTGAATTTGCTTCCATTGTTTTTCTGGTCTGATGTTCAGAGCAAAATGAATAATTACTGCAATAAGAGGTTTTTTTAGGTGGGAAGACAGCAAATGTATTTGTTTAGTGTTTTCTATAATTCTATTTCTTATGTTAAGGATTAAAAATGTGTATATTTTTAAAAATATTGTTTGAGTCATATATATATATATATATATATATATATATATATATATATATATATATATATATATATTTATTTTTTTTTATATATATTTTTCCTGGCCAGAAGATGTAGTTTTAGGATTATTTTTTTTAAAAAAATCAACTTTTTATTGTTTTTATAGATACATATATGAGAGATGTATAAATAATCTTATCAGCTTGTGTTAATGTTTAAGGGCCCATCGACAGCTTATCGTTTGAATAGCACGCACACCTCAACAGATGGGTGTAAATAGGCCCCAAAATAATTTTTGTCCCTCTGTATAGACAGGGGTAACCATATTGTTTGCTCTACTTCTTGTTTGCAGTGACACACAATATTTATGTTTTACTGCTCAATCTCATAATGCAAGTAATTAAAAACAATGCACTCCCTAAGTGGCTGTTAAACACTGAACCACATAGCACCTTCTAGTGGCTAGTCTATGAATATTTATGTTTAGAAGCATAAAAAATATAAAAGGATAGGCATGTCAAATTGAAATTCTGAATCTAAATGACTTTAAGGTAAGGTAAACACTAAAATAATGACTCAAAATATGTGCTCACTAAAAATAAACTTTGCGTAAACAAAACATATGACACATTCAGCTAAATTAGTGACAAGATTAGCTCCCCTCCTCCATCCCCCTCTTTCTGCTATGTTTGGTCATAAAGTGTTTTATTTCGAGAGAGGCAGTCTGAAAGAAAACAGCTACTGAAAACCCATAATCATCGGTGACAGATCACACAGTATGTCAGAGTAAAGGGGGTGCCAAGTAGAACCCTGAAGAATAGGGTACAAAAGGGGTGCCAAGCAGGGCCCTGAAGAGTGATTAACTACACTTTTCTTTTTATACAGAGACCCTTAGGTCCTTAAGGCATAAGCTTTAGCAAGAGGAGTACAGTCTTCTTCAATCACTTCCAAACTCAAGGAAATGGCGTCAGTCATTATTGACACAGTGTGCACAACATCAAAACTTGAGGATCAGCTTTAAGCTTCTACCAGTGCTGTTCCTAGTCTAGGCTACTTTAGGGGTTTTATGTCCGTCAAGACTCTTCCTGTGCACCCACTGTTCTTACTTTATGGAGATTGAAAAAACCCTGACAAGATTTTGTCCTCCCACCAAGCACCTGTTATCATTTTGTGAAGCTGTCTCCCGGGGTTGGGGAAGGGTACCTGTAAAAAACAGGAACCCGTTCCCCCCTTCTCCCTGAAAGGTGCCAAATGTGGCACCACAGGGGGCAGGCGGGGAGCAGATGAGTGGAATAAATTGTGGCTTTGAATTACTTCACTATGCTCTGCTTTAAATTCTTTACTTGAACTGCACGTGTGGGGTCAGGATTGGTCTGCCGTATCTGAACCTGGAGCTGAGGGATGGTCCTGGAAGTATTCCCAGCTATTCCTTTACCAGGTGTGGAGAGTTTAAGCGTTTATGACCCACTGTTAGCTCAGGGGTCAATTGGCAAGGTAGAGGCCAGCCTGTTTGGTGGTGGATCTGCACGCCCTTTTCACATCAAGTTTCAAGCAGTGTTAATTTCGTCGACTAAAACCGACTAAAACGTTTTCGTCGACTACAATTTTAGTCGACTAAAATAAGACTAAAACTAAAACAATTCAGATGACTAAAACATGACTAAAACTAAAATGGCATTTTAGTCATAAGACTATAACTAAAACTAAATTGAAGTTTGCTGCCAAAATTAACACTGGTGTAGTGCTGTGCTAGTGCATGCTCAAAGCTTAATACCATAAATAATAACATATTCGATTTTTCACTCCAGGACCAGCAGTAGTATATAATGAGTTTGGAAATTGTAGAGAAATGCTTAAATAATGCATTACAAATTACAATTGAACTACACCCATTCGATTATAGATGACTAAAATGAGTTTTAGTCGACTAAAATGTAAGATGCTTTAGTCGACTAAAATGTACTGGAGTTTTAGTCGACTAAATACGACTAAAACTAAAACACTTGCAGAAGACTAAAATGGGACTAAAACTAAAATGCCATTTTAGTCCTAAGACTAAGACTAAAACTAAATTGAAATTTGCTGCCAAAATTAACACTGGTTTCAAGGGATCCAGCATATGTTATAGATTATGAGCACTTTTGTCTGCATGGGCCCCTCCTGCATGGATTTGTCTTATTAGCTTAATGGACTTTCACTGTACTTTGTAGTTGACATTTTCTTTTAGCGCTGCACTAATCCCATGTCAATATTACTGTCTGTGGTTATGTAGGTTAACCTTGAGAGTTAGCTGCTTTTATCTAGTTTTCATTGGTGTTTGCGCTGATTCATTTTTTCCCTGTTATCCTTGTATCCCTTTGAAGAGGAATTTGTAAAAAAAAAAAAATGGTCTGTCCCTCTATGTCTCCAGAAGTTTCCTGACTAAACAAACCAAAGCTTTTTTTTCAGTGCTGTGATGGTTTGAGTGGCAATCACTTGGTTATGCAACACGGTATCCAAAATCATTTCTTATATTTTTCCAGATAGATAGAGCTTCTTTATTTACCCTTGAGTTTTTTTTGTTTTATTTTACCAAAGGTAAAAAGGCCCTTACTTTCTGATTTAAAACATATCAAATAAAATGAAAATGCCAGGATAGTATAAAACCCCCAAAATGGGGAAATGCTTGAAAGTAGACACCCTAAGGTGATCTCATTTTCCACACAAATTGGAAATGAAGATATGTGCAGGTATTAACCACTTAAGCCCTGGAGGATTTTCCTGCTAAAAGACCAGGGGGTATTTTGCGATTCGGCACTGCGTGACTTTAACGGACAATTGCGCGGTCGTGCGACGCTGTACCTAAACGAATTTGACGAGCTTTCTTTTGGTGGTATTTGATCACCTGTGCGACTTTTTGATCACGCGCTATAAACAAAAAAAGAGCGACAATTTTGCAAAAATAGCAATATTTTTCACATTTTTTTATATGAAATTCCCCAAAAAAAAATGTAAAAATCAAAATTTTTTAACATTTTTGGCCAATTTGTTTTATCCTACCTATGTTTGGTAAAAAAAATCGCAAAAAGCGTATTTTGATTGGTTTGCGCAAAAGTTATCGCGTTTACTAACAAAGGGAAAGATTTTTGTCATTTTTGTTGGTTTTTTTTAACGCGTAATGGCGGCGATCTGCAATTTTTTTTGCGGTACTGCGACATTGCGGCGGACAGATCGGACCCTTGACTGACATTTTTGACACTTTTGGGGTTACCAGTGACATTTCTACAGTAATCAGTGCTATACATATGCACTGTTACTGTAAAAATACACTGGCAGTGAAGGGGTTAACTTTATTTGGGAGGGAGGGGCTGTGTGTGTCCCTAGGGGCATGATTCTTACTGTGATTGGCTGTGGCTCTAGCTGTAAGGACACTGATCAACGGATCTACATACTAGATCCGTGTAATCAGTGTCTTTACAGCGAGGAGAATGACAGGCAGCTTGTTTACACAAGCTGCCTGACATTCTCCCTCTTCCCCCGACGATCGCTGAGTGGCCGGCGGACATCGGGTCCGCTGGTCACACGCGCGGGGGGGTGCGTGACCGCGCGGGAGCGGGAGCGCGCCTCCGCGGGCGCGCGCTCGCTCCCCAGACCCTCCCAGGCTAGTGACGTTAATTAACGTCACTCTGCCTGGCAGGGGCTGACCGCCGCAGTAAATCTACTTGCGGCGGTCGGCAAGCAGTTAAGAGGGTTCAAACACGGAGCTTGGTAATGGTGCACTGGATACATTATTTATATAGGTCATACAAAGAGGGAGGAGGAAGTGAAGGATTTGGTCACATACAGTGAGAAGATGGCGATGAGGGGGCTAATGTGCAGATGTGCATGATAAGGGATGTAAAGGGATAACATACAGTACATGTCACATAGAGACAGGATGTCGATTAGATGTACAGGAGCAGGGTGCTGGTGAAAGGGTTAAAAGGGATCTCACAATCAAGGACTACTACCTTGAATATTTGCTGCTGCCTGTAATCTGTAACTGATGAATAAATTATTAATTCATTCCTTTATCCTTGCTCCCTTTCCTCTACTACACTGTTTACATATATGATCACTGTGATAGGTTATTACAAAAATCACAAGGTACAGAGATGCTTGGATTGTCTCTGTACACTGTGTCTGTAATGTAAGCAAACCAATGACTGCTCACATCACAGCCATTAATGGGCACACTGACCACCCTGCCATTTTAAGACATAAGGCAGTAGCAAAGTGGTTAAGGACCCTAAAGACAAGCAATTGGAAGCCCTTTCTAGAACTCTGTTCTCGCTGGCAAACCCTGCAATCCAACCTGTTCTTATAGTAACTTTAGTATGTCGCACACTGACTAGACTAAGAACATTAGAAGGGATTTGATTGACACCCTTATCATAGAGCATCTGGGGTTAATAGCTGTAGCCTTGAAATATAATGTGGACATGTTTTGTTTTGATTCATTTTTGGATGAAAATTTCATTTTTGGGATATATTTTTGGAATTTTTTGGATATATACAAATCTCAGAATGGACCTAGTAATGAATGTCAATGAATCTGAAAAAAATTATTAGTTTAATTCGGATACCGTCACATAATGTGATAATAGTTTGGGCCCATGGGGAAATTTATTACATTTTTTAATTTGTTCGATAATTTGGATTTTGAATAGATCTGAATTGAGTTACATTTGTTAATTCAAATGCACATGGCGCAGTCGATATTGTCCAATCATAATTAATACATTCAATGCAGTGCTCAATAAATCAATAAAATATTTAAAACATGTTAATAAAACATATAAAGAAGAGTCCCTTGCAGTGACATAAGTGCTCCAAATAACATTCTTTGAGTGTTCATGTGCCAGAGATCCTCCACCATAAATACAAGCCTCTCACCTCCAGGGATGACCCCTGATTGAACAGATGGGTCAAAAAATGCCTGTCGCCTTTAAGGCAGCATGAAAGCTCCAGCAGAGAACCCAAATCCAGCCAAATGTTTCCAATATGAGAACAAATAGCAGATAATTGGTAGATCGAGCATTCCAATGGCTCCCAAGCAGGTTTCATATAAGAAAAAGATGGATATATAGTGCTCTCCCTTTAAAGTATATTGCTTAATTAAAGATAAAAAAGGCTTAGATTGTTAGCATTGTAACCCAGTGCCAGGTTGTAAAGGCTGATATTGAGTGTACAGGTAACCAGGAAGGAGGGCTGCGGGTGACGTCAGATGCTCCCCTCCTCCTCCGTACGCGTTACTGTATGTCCCATGGTCGGGACTTCTTCAGCGGATATGGGGGAGCAGACGACACCCGCTATAAGTAGAGAGAACTGTGATCTGTAGAGGGCGGGAACCCACTCAACAGCTGATCCAGCCTCCATAACAACCCCCGACGCTCACACACGAGCCGGATGGCTAAATAGAACATGTGATCAGAGGAGGGGGGAGACCCGCTCATCAGCCGAACCAGTCATCATGACAACCCCCAACACTTACATACCAGCCAGAAGGCTAAATAGAAACTATATGTATCTAATAAACGGAAGGGCGGAAGACCGCTCGCAATCCAATCATAATGTTATAGCAACTACCAATTCAAAATAAATGATCATTCAAAGAATGACTCAATGTTAGCAATACTCTCACTAAAATAAATATGTCCCTTTAAAAGGCAAATACCCCAAAAGGTAAATGAACATAATAAACATATTAAAAGGAAAATTATTGGTTAAAAAATATATTAACCCTAAAGAGGTAGAAAGAAAACAATATTTATTTCATGAAAAAGGAGTGGATGCACTGAAAATCACACTCTGGTCATCCTTAACATTTTCTGAAATAGATACATAAATGAATGATGACTGTAGCATCCTCACCAGAGGAGCCACGACTCACATAAAAACAGCAAAAAAACGAACAATCAGAAATGAAACAATTTAAGACGAATTCCATGTTCAGCCCTCTAGGAACATCTACCTTAGTTTCATAAATCCAGTAGGATTCACGACAGCTTAATTGTCTCACAAAATTCCCCCCTCTCCAATATCTATAAACCCTTTACATGCCCCAAAATTCTAACCCACGAGGACCTTTCTTATGGAATTATCTAAAATGACATGATACATTATGTGTTTTGAGACCTTTCTTTATATAATTCACATGTTCACCAAGACACACATGAAGGGGTCTTGTAGTTCTACCTATGTATTGGAGTCCGCAGCTACATTCAAGCATGTAAACTACTCCTGTAGTGGAGCATGTAATTAAATCAGGGATCGTGAAAAAGGCTCTTAGTTGCTGTAGCTACAAACTCTTTACGCTTCTTGACATTGACCTTAGAATGCCAACAGGCTGTGCATCGCCTGCAAGCATAAAAGCAAGTCATGAACGAAAAAATCGTATTCTTGTAAATCCATGGGTCAATCACACCTGGGCCAATCAATCTCGAAGGGTGGGGGCCTTTTTATAAATGAAATGTGGTTTAGGGGGTAATAAAGGACCCAATATCTTATCCTGTTTCAATATGGGCCAATCCCTCTCTATACATTTTTCAATACTTTTATATTGTACATTATAATCCAAAAAGTTTTGAGTTTTAATTTACTCTCCTCACAATGGACATCCTTTATTTTATTAGCTACAAGATTTTGTCTGTCCTTAGATCTAACTTTCTCCATTTCGGCATTAGGGACCCCATCACTATACCCCTTCTGCTGGGTTCTATTAATCAAAGTCTTGGATTGGGCAATGTAATCGTTCTCGGAAGAAAAATTACATCTTAGACAAATAAACTGTCCCCTCGAAATATTACACAACCAGGAACGATAGTGACAGCTATCTAAGGGGATGTAGGAATTACAGTCCGTAGGTTTAAAATAATTGCAGGTTTTAAGCCTCCACTTCCAAAACCAAACCTAAGTCTGGTTTCCAGTTCATCCATAAACCCTGGACTTCCAAGTCCCCCATGCCCTCAGATAAATCCTCTTCAGCATGATGAGGTGGCCCCACATTTCAAAGTTAGGGGAAAGTCCAGGGACTACAATTTAGAATTTTGGTTTCTGGGGGCTACAATATAGAATTTTGCCCCCTCCCTAGTTTATGGCTTACAACCTGCCTGTGTCGCCATGTTGGCAAGTCTCTATACAGCCCTCCATAAAAAAAAGTGTCACAAGCGCATCACAAGCTTAATTTAGAATAATTTATTGGTCACATGCATACAAAGACATCAAAATTTTGGAGCCTATAGTAGCTCTTTCATCAGGCAGACAGTGACATTAGACGTCAGTGATGAAGAGACTGCTATTGGCTCCAAAACATCACTTTCTTAGTATGCATATGACAGATAAACAGTTCTAAATAGAGCCTGTGATGCTCTGGTGATGTTTTGCTTCTGAAGATTCTGGACGGGGCCACTATGAACCTTTGGTTCATTGCAGCACTCACTGAAATCTGGCCATTATGAGTGCACTATATCTTCTGTAATTTCTCCATAGAGCCCTTTCGGGTCCCTGCGGTTCCAGGGGATTTACTCCAACTTTTTGGTAGTTCCCAAACCAAAAGGGGGCATCCACTCCAACTTGAAAACTCAAAGCCTTAAATGTCTATATTCAGGCCTGGAAATTTTGTATAGAATCCACCAGGTCTGTTAGCAGGGAGACCTTCTGGCCTCTTGACATCAGAGACACATACTTACATGTCTCTATCTTTTTACCAGTTTCTTTTGCCTTGTTGTGGGTTTTCTGCACTTTCAGTTTTTGGTCCTGCCATTCTGTCTTCTTCACCTCAGATATTCACCAAAGTGCTGGCCCCTATGCTATCCTTGCTGCCTTGATGGCAGCCTCATTCAAGGCAATCCCATTTGCTCAGTTACACTCAAGACCTGTACAATACAACATTCTATAATCATGTGACAAGTCTATCCAGTTCTTGGAGAGACCAATTCATCCGACACTTTGGACCAGGTTGTTCCTGTCCTGGTGGCTTAGCAATCCTGCTCTTGAATCTAGGAAATCCTTACTTCTGCTCCTCTGGAGGATCCTTATAATGGATGTCAGGTTGTTGGGCTAGGAAGGAGACATAGATACCCTGTTGATGCAGTGGACTGTTATGCGTTTGCGTCAGAAATTGCCTGATTAATTATATTGAGTAATTTTCACCAATCAAATTTCTTTAAAAACTTAGATCGAATGATATAAATACTAATCTAAATATCACAAGAAATCAATAGTAGGTATATTCAAATAATCAATAAATCATGAAGAGATCAATGTATTATAATTACCCTTCCAAAATTGCTGCTGGCTTACAATGGTGGTTACCAGAGTCCCCTAAAATGGCTACCTTTCCAAAATGGTGTTTTGTTAGGGTGGAGCTGCGTCTTAGCGTCCTTAAAGTGTCAGATGATGAGGCATGATGATGAATGTATGAAGTGTCTGGTTTTGTATGGATGAAGTTTGTTGGATGATCCGATGTGAAGGCTCTGATACAGTGTGTGTTTGTGTGTGTGTGTCTTCCTATCCTGGTCCTATATTCTGGACAATAAGCTCGTAAAAATTTTAATAAGCCTAGCCCAGAAGGTGGGACTTCTTTTCATTGATTTATGCAGATAAATATTAACTTCATTATTTGTTAAGGCATTGCCTCTCTTAAGGAAAAGATAAGTGACTAATTATTAGTCACATGACCGCGCCTAGGTTTTAATAGGTGTAATTAACCTCCTCAAATTTAAATGAGCTGCTAGTAAAAAAACAGCATGTATTGGGGAATAATGAAACAAAAGGGAGACAGCGCTCAAAATTGGTGTACAAAGTGAATCACAAATCTTTAAAAATAATATACCATAAAGTGACAGTGCAAATGTATATATGATAAATATATTGCAATCCGAGAAGTATATCATAAAGTGACAGTGTAAAAAAGTGTCTCCGCAATTATAAATAATTAAATGCAATGGAATAGTTCATATAAAACATATAGTTATAGTCCTTAACCTTCTTAGCGGTATTCCAGAGCGTGGCTCGGGGTTAAATTTCAGAGCCAAAAGCGGTAACCCCGAGCCACACTCGGGGTACTGCCAGAAGCATCAGAAGCATCGCTGGATCCTGTAAGCAGGGTTACTTACCTTGTCACCGGGATCCAGCGATGTATGCGAATGGTATGCGGCGGCGGATATTCCTCCAGATCGTCTCCGTGCCCCGGCTTCCATCTCCTACGACGTGACGTTCGCAGGGGCGTGGAACCGTCGGCAAATTCAAATGTAAAACACACCAAACACACTGATACAATTCAAAATAAAAAAAATCACATTCGTTTGCCCCCCAGTGATATACGTATATATATATATATATATATATATATATATATATATATATATACACGTGTGTGTGTGTATATATATATATATATATATATATATATAAATATATATATATTGTAAGCTGGGGAACAGGTAGCAGGTGCAAAGCTCCCTGGGATGAGCAGTCTTTCAGGCACAGATACCAAATCCACTGAGGTAGTGACAAACAGTGCGGTGTTTATTGGTGCTATATACAAGTTTATAAACAGGTGCTGTACAGTGCTTTAAAGAAAACAAGCAGGAATAATATTAATAAACAAAAGCCTAGCCGTGTCCCGGCGCTTACTACACACAATGCAGTCCCTAACTAACACAGACTGAGCAAGCCTACAGCTTGTCATCTTCCAAAGACACACACTGACAGTGTTACCAACCTTCTGCTCTCCTAGACAAACGTTGTCTAATTTCCCAGGCTGAGAGAGCACTGCTGTCTGTCTCAGGTGAGATTAAATTGGCCTGGTGAAGAGGACCAAGATCCGAACTGGATCATGGCTCAGAGATCCCTAAAGGTATACGAGAGATGCCTGGGTGATGTATAAACCCCGAACAGGAATTTTCCTGGCTCTCTCTGGGACACTCTGCTACATATCCCCCCCCCCCCCTTGTTTCAACCCCAGGGTTGGAACACCTGTGGCCAAACAGGAGTGAACACGGGACAGGGCATCTACATTCCCCATCTCAACACCTGGCCTGTGTTTTACAGTGAAGGAGTAATCTTGTAGAGCCAAAAACCACCGGTTCACCCGTCTATTAGTCTCCTTCTTTTGGGCCATCCATTTCAGAGGAGCATGGTCAGTTATCAAATCAAACTGGCGCCCAAACAGATAGTACCTTAGCGCGTCCAAGGCCCACTTTATGGCTAAACATTCCTTTTCAATGACTGCATACTTTCTCTCGTGTTCATTAAGCTTTCTGCTCAGGTACACCACAGGGTGTTCTTCCCATTGTGTACCTGTGACAATACGGCCCCAATACCTACATCAGACGCATCCGTCTGAACCAAGAAATCCTTGGAGAAATCAGGGGAGTACAACACTGGCTGTGCACAAAGAGCCTTCTCTAAGACTTGGAAAGACTCCTCTGCTATTGGGGACCATTTCACCATTATTGATTCTTTCCCTTTCGTAAGGTCGATCAGTGGGGCAGCTAGAGTTGCAAAATTCGGGATAAACCTCCTATAGTACCCTGCAATTCCAAGAAAGGCTCTGACCTGCTTCTTGTTTGCAGAACGTGGCCATTCTTGGATGGCTTCTACTTTGTTTAACTGAGGTTTAATGACTCCACGACCAATAGTTTCGCCCAAATACCTGGCTTCCTCTAAACCAATGGCACATTTTTTTGGGTTTGCTGTAAAACCTTCCTTGAAGAGGGAATCCAGAACAGCCTGTACACGGGGCAAGTGAGACTCCCAGTCAGTGCTATGTACCACTATATAGTCCAGATAGGCAGCTGCATACTGTCGGTGAGGTCTTAGGGTCCTGTCCATGGCCCTCTGAAATGTCGCAGGGGCATTTTGAAACCCAAAAGGCATTTTTTTATACTGAAATGAACCCTCTGGGGTAACAAACGCAGTATTTTCTTTGGCGCTACCAGTCAGGGGTATTTGCCAATATCCTTTGGTCAAGTCTAAAGTAGTTAGATAGCGGGCTTTGCCAAGTCTGTCTATAAGTTTGTCCACTCTGGGCATTGGGTACGTGTCAAACTTTGTCACTGCATTGAGTTTTCTGAAGTCGTTACAGAATCTCCAAGTACCATCCGGTTTTGGGACTAAAACGATGGGGCTAGACCAGTCACTATTGGATTCCTCAATGACATCTAGCTCCAGCATCCTTTTTACTTCATCACTAATGTCCTTTCTCCTCGCTTCGGGAATTCAGTACGGTTTGAGCTTGACATGGACCCCAGGTTCAGTAACAATATCATGCTGAACTGCTGAAGTCGTACCAGGTAACTCTGAAAATTTCTCTCTATTCCTTATCAGGAACTCTCTAGCTTCTTGTTTTTGGAAATAAGACAGGATGTCTGGAACCGTGACCTCAGGGACCAGAGGGGACTCAGTACCCCTAGATGTCACAGGGACGGACCTCGCAGTTAAGGCCAGCCTATCCTTCCAGGGCTTTAACAGATTAATATGGCTTCCTTTTTCCTGGTTGATGCACTTTATAATTGACCTCCCCAACTCTTTCCAATACTTCAAAGGGACCCTGCCACTTAGCTAGGAACTTACTCTCGACAGTAGGAACTAACAGCAGGACCCTGTCACCAGGTGAGAAGACACGGAGTTGGGCTCCCCTGTTGTATATTCTCTGTTGGGCTGCCTGGGCCTGCAGTAAGTGTTCCTTTACCATAGGCATGATCGCTGCAATCCTGTCCTGCATTTGAGCGATGTGCTCAATTAAACTTTTGTGGGGTGTCTGCTCCCCCTCCCAGGTTTCCTTGGCTATGTCTAAGAGTCCCCGAGGGTGTCTCCCATAAAGCAATTCAAAAGGAGAGTATCCCGTAGAGGACTGGGGTACTTCCCTGATGGCGAACATTAAGTACGGAATCAAGAAGTCCCAGTTTTTTCCATCCTTGTCCACAACCTTTTTTAACATACTCTTTAATGATTTATTGAAGCGTTCTACAAGGCCATCAGTTTGAGGGTGGTATACTGTACGGAGGTTCGCAACTGGGTCACCTTAAATAACTTGCACAACTCTTTAGTTATTCGTCGTGACATAAATGGAGTGCCCTGGTCCGTAAGGACCTCCTTAGGGATCCCAACGTGACTGAACACCATGAACAACTCTTTAGCAATGTTCTTAGCGGATGCAGTGCGTAAGGGAACTGCCTCGGGGTAACGGGTAGCATAATCCATGATTACAAGAATGTGTTGATGACCCCGGGCAGACTTGGGGAGTGGACCCACGAGGTCCATAGCGATCCTCTCAAAGGGCACTTCAATAATGGGTAAGGGCACTAAAGGACTTCGGAAGTGGGGTAGTGGGGCTGACATCTGACATACAGGACAAGATTGACAATAATTGTCAAAATCCTTCTGTATCTCAGGCCAGTAAAACCTGTGTAACACCCTTTCAGTGGTTTTTTCAACCCCTAAATGACCTCCTAGTAAGTGTCCATGAGCCAATTCCAGAACCAGTCGTCTGTAAGGCTTAGGGACCACCAACTGTTCAACAATTTCATCGTTCTTTTTATATACACGATACAATAAATCCTCATTGCTGCTGAAAAAAGGAAAACAGGTCCTGTCCCCTGGTTCGACAGGTACATCATTAACCATTACTACATTCTCCCAGGCCCTGGCAAGGGTAGGGTCTTTTCTCTGCTCGGTACCAAAGTTTTCCTTGTGCACATTAAGATCAGCAAACTCCAATGTACCCTTAGGGTCAGCAGAAGGTTGTCCACCTTCACTGGCTGAGGGGACTTCCTCAGGCTCCTCCAGTTTTCCTGCCAAAACAGAGAAAGGAAAATCCGGGGAACCGTGAGAGGAATCCCTTGAACCCATATGGTTGGTGTTGGCCAGGAGTTCTGGCTCCGCCACTGAGTCAGTTTCGGATGTTACCCCAGTTAGGTTTGCTGACAGGCAGTGGCTTCCCTTGTTTGGGACGCCAAACTTCAGCTCTGGCACCAAAAATCCTCCCCCCTGTCTCCTTGCCCTGCTGACCACCCACTTCCCCTGGAACAGTCTTACCGGTTGTCTGGGGAGACCGTGGCTTTGGGTGGAAAGTCTGTGCGGCCTTAGGGGTGGTGACCAGGTTCTCTGCAGCATAGTAACTCTCAACAAGCTCCACCAGGTTGTCCGCCGACTTGGGGTCTCCTTGACTCACCCACTTCTGCAAAGGAGTTGGTAATGACCTCAGGAATCGATCCATGACTACACGCTCCACTATTTGTGGCCCAGACAAGGACTCCAGCTGTAGCCATTTTCGCGCCAGGTGGATTAGGTCAAACATCTGTGATCTTGGGGGCCTCTCATCTCGGAAGGACCAGCTGTTGACCCGCTGGGTTCGAACGGCCAAGTTGACACCGAGACGCGCCAGGATTTCCTGCTTGACCTTTTCATACTCTCCTGCATCCACGGACTCCAAATCGTAATAGGCCTTCTGCGATTCCCCAGTAAGTAAGGGAGCAATCAATCCTGCCCACTGGGTTTTGGGCCAGCCTTCCCTCTCAGCGGTTCTCTCAAATGTAACCAGAAAGGCCTCTGGGTCATCATCAGCAGTCATCTTGGACAGGAAGCGACCAACATGGATGGCTGAGGAGCGGTCTCTAACTGTTTCAGTTTTCACAGCAGACTCCTGTGCAAGTGTCTGCACCACCTCAAGCAGCACCTTTCTGTCTGCTTCTGCAGCACTTGCCAGTTTTTCAAACATCAACTGGGTTTGATTTTGTACAGCACCAATCTGTAGTTGAATCAAAGAGTTTGCTTGCTGTTGTGCAGCGTTTGCTTGCTTCGTTTGTTCTTGTACAACACCAATCTGTTGTTTAAACAAAGAGTTTGCTTGCTGCTTCGCAGCATTCGATAACACCAACTGTTTGAGGATTTCCTCCATGTTTAGTCACTCCAGGTACTGGCCCTTTAAGTAGTAACTTACTACCACTGCCCGCATTCCTCCACCATATGTAAGCTGGGGAACAGGTAGCAGGTGCAAAGCTCCCTGGGATGAGCAGTCTTTCAGGCACAGATACCAAATCCACTGAGGTAGTGACAAACAGTGCGGTGTTTATTGGTGCTATATACAAGTTTATAAACAGGTGCTGTACAGTGCTTTAAGGAAAACAAGCAGGAATAATAATAATAAACAAAAGCCTAGCCGTGTCCCGGCGCTTAATACACACAATACAGTGTTACCAACCTTCTGCTCTCCTAGTCAAACGTTGTCTAATTTCCCAGGCTGAGAGAGCACTGCTGTCTTTCTCAGGTGAGATTAAATTGGCCTGGTGAAGAGGACCAAGATCCGAATTGGATCATGGCTCAGAGATCCCTAAAGGTATACGAGAGATGCCTGGGTGATGTATAAACCCCAAACAGGACTTTTCCTGGCTCTCTCTGTACGTGTGTATATATATATATATATACATATATATATATACATACGTAATTCTTGTGAATGAGTAGCCCAAACCAACTGTATACATTATATATATATGTATACATATATTATATATATATTTATATATATATATATATATATATATATATATAATATATATATAATAAATGTATACAGTTGGTTTGGGCTGCTCATTCACACGAATTACATGCAAAATAATGTTACCGCTTTCAGCACCTAAAATCCAAAAGAATCATACGGCCAGGGAGGTTAAAAGTACAAGTGCAACTTGTGCATCAAATCAATTCAGTGTATTACAGTGCAAGGGGGAACTCTGCTGACCCTGATGTAAAAGGGAACTCTGATGTAAAGGCGCATGCTGCAGACCCTGATGTAAGTGGCAACTCTGATGTAAAGGGTAACGCAGTGGACTCTGATATAAGGTGGTTTCTGGTCATGAAAGCCCCCACTTACATCAGAGTTCCCCCTTAAATGATGATCTGCCGCATTCCGCTTTATGTCAGCGTTCCCTTGCACTGTAAGGGGGAATGCTGCAGACTCTGATATATGGAGGGAACTCTGTGCTGGCTGGGTTATATTATTCTGACCTTTATGTAAATGTAAAAATATGATTTTTGACTTTTGTTCACATTGCTAATAGATACATGTTTATAGATCAAGTATTGATTTTTGCACTGTTTAGCACTGAAAATTGCCATTTTAGGCACTTTTTAGCAGTGTCAGTAAAAAATGTGGCTTGCTCAGTAAATTTCATGATTTTCGCCAGTAGAAAATTGGCGCCGTTTTTAAAATGTAGCGTCCTGTCAGTAAATGTCACTTCGGGAGTGGGGGTGGGGGGCAACACTGAATGTGTTGCAGGTAAGGAATGCCCCGTGTGGACATCATAACCTCAAGGTTCATCAACAAGCACTGCATTGCCTGGGGCCCTTTAATGCTCTTAAGGTGGCACTGATCTTACACAAGGACAAGGTGGTCTTGAGACCCAAGACTTACTTTTTTCCTAAGGTACTTTTTACCTTTACCTCAATCAGGACATTATCCTCTCATTTCTTTGTCCAGTTCCAGCTCATCAAAAGGAGATCTCCCTTCACTGCTTGGACTGCTTGCATTGCTCATTTACTGTGTGCATCTACCTCACAGTAACTGCTTCTGTTAGAAATACTGTCTCTTTGTCATTCCTGAGGGTCCCCCTAAAGAAGAACCCACGTTTCGTTCCATAATTTCTCGGTGGCTGAAACCAATCTCAAGACTTATGGATTCTGTCAAGGAACATTCTAATAGATTTGTGAGTGTTTCTTTTTTTTTTAAGCATTTTTTTTAAGGTGTTTTTGTTTAAGAGCCGGTTCACACTGGGGCGACTTGTCAGGCGACCTGGTCGCCTGACAAGTTGCCGTGGGTCGCCTGCCATAGATTAGTACAGGACCCGTTCTAATAGGAGCGACACAAGTCGCTCCGACTTAGAAAAAGAGTCCTGTGCTACTTTGGGGCGACCTGGAGCGACCTGCATTGACTTCAATGATATGAAGTCCGTGCATGTCTCTCCGAGGTTGCGGTGCGCGCTGTGCACCGCGACTTCACAGGTCGCCCCGGCAAGTCGGGACGCCTGTATGTGAACCAGCTCTAAGTGTTTTTGTGTTTCTTAAGCTTTTTGTCAACAAGCAAATGTTTCCCAGATTTGCAAGGCTGCCACTTGATCTTTTGCTTACCCATTTTCCAAATTTTACCAGTTGGATGTTCAGGCCTCTTCTGATAACAGCTTCAGATGTAAGGTCCTTCAAGTGGCTCTTCAGGTAGTCCCCATTTCTGTTATGTTTTTGTGGGCCTCAATGACGGCGAAAGAAAATGGGATTTTTGTATTTACCCTAAAATGTATTTGTTGGAGTTCTTTGAGGTACACCTCCTTTGCATGTAAAATAATGCTTTTGTTACTGCTTTGCCACAAAACTGAGGTATGCTGGAGGTAGGAAGGGTTATCCTGTGCTTGTCCCAATTTATTTGATTGCTAGTGTTCGATTCTTCTGAAGGCGGCAGCAGGGCTGCTGTTAGAAATCGTGGGGGGCCCCGTACAGACCACCTGGCAGGGCCCCCCCAAGAAAATATTAAAGTTATATTTAGCTAAAATTACAACAAAATCAATATTAGCAGACACAAATATAACATAACTCACATAATTGTTGCTAAATCTAAAAAAAATCTATGTTAATAAATAAAAATGAAGATGAGATGAAAAAAATATACAGGCTGGGCAGGTGGAGCTCAGTGATCAGAGAGACAGAGGGAGAGAAACAAAGTTACAAATCAACTCCTGAGCAGAGATAACATTAGAGCCAGTGCTGGGAGGGGGGCCCACACAGGGAGGGGGATTAGCGAGGGACAACTGTCTCTTTCTCAGAAGATAAAAGCTGGTAGCAGGGAGAGGGACAGAGATCAGATTCAGGTGCTGGAGGAAGATTTCTGTATTTGTTGTCCATCACTAATCACCCTCTCTGTGTGGGCCCCCTGTGTGCTCGGGCCCCCTACAAGAGGGCTGGTGGTCCCCCCCTATCAGCAGCCCTGGGCGGCAGTATAACCCCAACAGTTTCTGAATTCCTATGTTAATCAATGTACTCCAAAAAAAAATAAAAAATGTTTATGGTAAGCACACAAATTCTATTGTTTTACATATACTGCACATAGATTTGTTATCTTAGTACATGTTTGAAATGATGAAAAATAAATAAAGTTAATATTGTGAATTACAATATTATATGCATTTTCTTTGTATCTTTTCCCTGCTTTCTCTCCACTAATAACTGTTTTTGAAACTTACCTGACAGTTTCTGAATTCCTATGTCCTTCAATGAACTCCAAAAAAATAGATTTTTTGGTAAGTACACAAATTCCATTCTTTTACATATACATAGAATTGTTATCTTAGCACATGTGCGAAATTCTGATAAAGAACAATGTTAATATAATGTATTACATTATTATATACTTGCTCTTTATATCTTTTCCCTGCTTTCTCTTCATCAGTAATTGTTTTCAAAACTAAGACACGCAGCAGTGAGAAGCGTTCATCTTATCTTCTGAGACTGTTGCATAATACTAAGGCTGAAGGCAATTGTGTCTCTTGAAAATGACATTGGCATTAACATATGATGTCTGAATTGTGATCTTTTTATTACACACAGATCCCCAGCCAGACGTTGCAGTGATGATTGCAAACTTAATTTTCTTCTTTTGATAGATATCCAGTCTAATTTGTCACAAACTGGAATGGTTTAAAAGATAACTTGGCAATTTAACAAGAACTGCACATAAAAAGATAACTTACCCCTACCAGTCTTCTGTATGAAAACAATTTATAAACTGCAATTTACCAGACTAAATTACATTCTTTACTGGGAGGTAACTGTTAAAAAAATGATTGCGTTTTTTATGAATGAAATAATACAAGTCAAATTTATGTAAACCCAAGCTGTAAAAGGACTCATATTTGGAGTCAAATTATCGCATAACTATTTAAATTTAATCATGTGACAAAACAACTAACTATGCAGTGGGTATAATGGAAATTTTAGATAGATTCCCTATTGTCCTTTGCTGATAAGAGACATAAACTGGTTCTGTAATTCACTGCCCATCGAGAGGTCTTGTAATGTGAACTGAGCAATCAGACAATGCATAATATCAAATATAATGCCTTTAAATTAATTTTTATTACACAGAGATGGGAGGAGGGGGTGATCTGTTTCTAAGTGCTGATTACTGAGTGTGGTAGGTCAATCTCTGGTGTCTATTAGGAAGGCCATAGATGATAAGACTTTCTTTCCTGCAACCACGGAGAGAAAAATCTAAAATTCCTCCTGCTGATCTATTGTGTTCTACCAGGCATGGGGAGGCCACGCTGGTTGTATCCAAGTCCGGGGTCGGGACAAGGGGTGGACACATGGGCGTCCACAGGTAGGGGCAAGGGGGGGAAATGCCCCATGCCCCCCCCTGAAATCTCAATGTTCCCTTTAAAGTGGTTGTTAAGCCACTTTATACTGTCCTGTCTGGTCTGTTTAATAATTCTGTGTGCCCCTGTGTCTGTGTATGTGTTTTAAAAATAAGGCACTCTTTACCAGTTTTTAGAGCGCCGAGCACCGCTCACATGACCTGTCAGGTCTCTCCTCTCCTTGTCTGACAGCTGCCTGCAGCGGGTGGGGCTGAGGATTCCTCGCTGTCGTCAGTCGGGAGGGGAAGAAGAGGGGAGAGGCGGTAGGTCACGTGAGCAGCAATTGGCCCTCTGAAAACTTGTAAAGAACGGCTTATTTTTAAAAAAACACAGACACTGGGCACACAGGATTATTAAACAGACTGTAGACAAGATATGAAACTTTAAATGAAACTATAGCAGCTGCAGGGGAGGGGGGGGGGCACTGACACAGAAGCAGACAGGCAGGGAGAGAGGGGGGAGATAGGATGAAGGAGACACATAGACTGACCACGGTGTCAGGGCTCAGCAGCCATGGTATACTTGGTATACTGTGGTCAGTTTACAGAGGGGAGGACATAGCCAGGCAGGATCAGCCAGGTATTTTAGGTAATAGAGGGGGCCAAATTACACAGCACAAGCACTGTGCTGTATAACATGCTTTAAGGGAACAGGATCATTTTTTTTTTTTAATAAAAATCAAAATAAGTATAATGACTAAGCCCCTCCCCTTCATGACATTGTTAAAAAGGGGCGGAGAATGGGTGATCTTTAAAATGATGCCCCCCTAAAAAGAGTTCTGCGGACTCCCATGGGTGGGCAGGAGGGACGGCTGCCCTGGGCGCAATGGTTTATTGCAGAAATGGAGGTGCCCAAGTCGATCGATGGATTGACGTGGGTACAATCAGCCTTTCTATGGAAGTTTTTAATCTTGGCTGGTTCAGCAGAGACTGGCCAAGATTTGGACCATCTATGGCTGGCTTTAGGCTACACAATAACTTGAAGATACCATGCACAGCTGCTACAGCAGGAAAGCAAAAGTTGGACTATGACAATGAAGGTTGTTGGTACAATGGCTATTTGACTGCATATCTATTTCTGTGACCTCAGACATTTGTGACGTTTAAATGGTTGTAAACTCTTTCATAAACTCAGTGAAGTGACTGGCCTCAGGTAATGCACAGAGATGAAAAAAATCCTCCGACACAAGTTTGACCTGTTTATCTGCAGCCCTCTCTCCTCTACAGCCATTCAAAATACAGCATCTACCCCACATTTCTGACCTTTCAGAAGGTAGTGGGGTAGGGATCTGATTTTCACATTGCACAGCATAGAGCAAGGAGCTTAGTGGAGGCAATGGACACAAACACACACCCTCCACACTGTTTTATGAGGAAATATGTACAGGTAAGGCTGTCAATTACATTCTATGTGCTGGAGGGGGAACAGGGCTGTCTCCCGGGATTGATTGGTGTCAGAATAGATTAGCAGAAGTGACTAAAGCAAATAACAGAGGAATGACAGAGCCGAGAGATTGGATTGAGGAAACTACACACTATAGAAGGATAGTTGTTCCTTTATATTTTTCATTTCAGGGGGTTACAATTTAGCCCACAGCTTAGTGAATGCTGTGACTTCCATCATCCAATCATGTGCAAGCAAAATGCTGTTTTTTAACTTGCATGTTTTTTTTTTTTTCCTTGTATGTGATTATGTATTCTTTGCAAAGTGAAATTTCACCACATTTACTAAGCTCTGGAGAAAATTCCCTTGCAAAGTACAACTTCACTTGCAAAGTGAACAGCCTATCTGCCTTTAGTAAACCAACCACATTATATTTTATATTATATATACAGCATATTTTGTGTTATTGACATTTTTTCAGATGATCAAAGTATAAACATGAATTTGAGACCTAATCCATGTATTTTTCCAACTGAAAGTAGAGCTATTTTAGATGGGAATTTTCCTTTCAGCTATCTCTAGATTAAGGGTCTTCAAACTATGGCCCCCCAGCTGTCCAGGAACTACAATTCCCATCATGCCTAGTCATGTCTGTGAATGTCAGAGTTGTACAAAGCCTCATGGGATGTGTAGTTCCGCAAAAGCTGGAGGGCCGTAGTTTGAGGATCCCTGCTCTAGATTGATACAAACTGCTTTCCATATGTAAAGAACACCATATGATGAGGGTCTTGGAGGCAGTGCCGAGACAAGATTATCCAGCGCTCAGGGCAAGGATGCCAAACTGTGCCCCCCCCCCTTCACTTAGGGTTAAGGTCAAGGCGCCCCCCCCCCCCCCCATCCCTGCAATAAACCATTGCGCCTAGGGCAACCACACCTCCTGCCCACCCCTTGTCCCAGCCCTGCTTGGAGGAGTTTAACCATCTCAGCAGATATAGCAGGATAGGTCAATAATGCTCTTCAGTGCTTATAGAGTTAAAAAATGACATCCCCTAATGGCAGACATACATGCCATATTCCCTACTAATTTTATAAAAT
Organism: Pelophylax lessonae; assembly: GCF_965119305.1. Classification (NCBI taxonomy): domain Eukaryota; kingdom Metazoa; phylum Chordata; class Amphibia; order Anura; family Ranidae; genus Pelophylax; species Pelophylax lessonae. The sequence goes on from NC_138768.1 coordinate 526,371,369, forward strand.
ATTTGTTTTTAATTAATACAATCATAAATATAAATATATATGTTGATAAAGTACAACATATTAGTTACTGTCTATTTTTTATACACTACTTTGTAGCCTTTCTCACTCCCTTTTCTTTACCCTCTAGGGTGCTCTTATTCAGTATGTACCAACTGTAGAACAAATAGCACTCTGGGGGGGATAGATTTGATATTTAGATTTGACTATATGATATATAACCTGGGATTTTTCACTTCCAGCTGTTCTTACTATATTTCCTAAAAAAGGAGGCAAGGAATAGTGACATCTAGTGGACATTAAATATATTTGCAGCTATGAATGTCATTATTTTTATTAGTAGTTAATTGTACAGATATTTTCAAGGGTTACAATTTAGTAGCTTTGGGCTATAATTCCTTACTTGCAAATGCAGTATGATGTGTATACTTGCACATTATGGCAGGAGCCCTGGGGACCCACAGCAGCACAGTTCCACTGTTAATAAATAAATATAAGGCACATTTCTAAATGAATGGAAACATGTTCGGAGATACATAAAGGCTATCATTGTCAGCCTTCTGAAAATGCTAGTTGCCTGCTTGTTATACTTATCCTCTAGCTGCAATTCTTTGAGTCAATGACCTGGGACATGTTTGCCTTTAAAGGCTTCTTGGGTTTCCTCTTATGATCATGATTTGTAATGTGTTCTGGGTTAGCGATTTAGAAAATGTTAAAGCCAAGCAACTAGCATTTTTCTAAATAGAAAGCAATGTCAGTATATGTAATTCAAAAAGCAATTCAATAAGTAATTCAAAGGAAAACTGTCACCAGGTAGGTGACGGTTTCCCTTTGAATTACTTCCCAATACTGCTCCTCACATGCACTTCATTAAAGTAGTTTTAAATCTCAGACATTAAAAATGAACAAAGGATATCCCCCTAGTGTGTACTTGTCTCAATCCAAGGCTGTAAGTGTCACATATGTCTGCTGCTTCGTTCCTCTACAATCTGCATAAGTCACTTCTGACAAGTTTTCCAGACACCAAGAGAAAATTGGTGACAGGGGAGTGATCTCAGCTCATTGACAGCCTCAGCTCTGATCCTGTGTACTGCCCGAAGGGAATGCATCCCTTCCCTCTAATCAGCTCTCCTCGCTAAGTGCAACTTCAGCTCCCCGCCCCCTGCTTTCTGAAAGCGTAGACAAGCTTTATAAATTCTGTACTTTAACCGGTCGCCGACCGCTTACCGCATATTTACTGCGGCAGTGTGGCTCTCCCAAGCAAACTGACGCAGGGCTACATTTGTTGCTTGACAAGCAGCTAGGGGGCGAGGGCACGCCGCCGCTGGCGAGGTCCCGTGGCGTGCTCCCAACCCCGTTTGTCAGCGGGGAAGCCGATGCACGGGGCAGGCGGCTCCGATTGCTGCCTGACACCCGCGATCGTTCCCCGCTGACCGTTCTACTCCCTGGAATGATCACAGAGCCCCTGTGATCCTTCTATATAGGATCACAGGTCTCGATGATCATTTCACAAGCCACGCCCCCCACAGTTAGAAACACGCCCCTAGGTACACATTTAACCCCTTGATCACCCACACTGTTAACCCCTTCCCTGCCAGTGTCATTATTACAGTAACAGTGCATATTTTTAGCACTGATTACTGTAGTCATATCACTGGTCCCCCCAAAAGTGTCAAAAATGTCAGTTAGGGGTCCGATCTGTCCTCCGCAATGTCGAAGTCCCACAAAAATCGCAGATCACCGCCATCACTAGTAAAAAAAAAAAGACAGAAATCTTTCCCGTAGTTAGTAGACGCAATAACTTTTGCGCAAACCATTTAAAATACGCTTATTGCGATTTTTTTTACCAAAAATATGTAGCAGAAAACAAATTGACCTAAAATTTTAAACAATTTTGATTTTTAATTTTTTTTTTTTCGGGAATGTCATAGCAGAATGTGAAAAATATTGTTTTTTTTTTCAGAATTGTTGCTCTTTTTTTGTTTATAGCGCAAAAAATAAAAATCGCACAGGTGATCAAATACCACCAAAAGAAAGCTCTATTTGTGAGAAAAAAGGACATCAATTTATTTATTTAGGTACAGCCACGCACGATCACGCAACTGTCCGTTAAAGTAACACAGTGCCGAATCACAAAATATGGCCTGGTCATTAAGGGGGAAAATCTTCCGGTCCAGAAGTGGTTAAACAGCTGTAGAGAAGAGAAACAGCTAAATAAACAGGTACAACCTTTGTAGGAGGATTTGTGTCATCTCTGTGTATCCCCTGAGACCAGTGACTTAAAAAAAAACTAAAATGCACGGCTGAAATACATATAGAGCCCTTTCACATTGGTGCACTTCCGGGTTTTTTTTACATGGAGACCCGATCAGAGCCGAATGCAGCTTAGATCGGGTCTTCTCTTCGGCGGCCGTGCAGGTAGGATGCCCAGGTCTCCTCTCCTGGTTGGACGGGAGACCCGGGTGAGCCGCGGAAGGCGGCGGGAGGGGGGAGACGTCCCCTCCCGCTCCTTGTAATGACAGCCGAGTGGCTTCTCAGCCGCATCGGTTGTCATTACAAGACAGCCGACCATCAGCTATGGATGCCGGTACCGGGGTGATGCCTCTAGCTGCAGGCATCACTCCGGTACAGCACTTTCCCGAAATATCAGCAATATTGGTAACCTCAGGGGCCGATTCCGATGTATCAGGGAAAGTGCATATCGGCCCGGATATATCAGCATTGCCGATAATCGGTCGATCCCTAGTTTTAATTACATTTTATTTTTTTTAAAAATAACAAGTCACACTTCCCTGCTCTGTGCCATGGTTTGGCACAGAGTAGCCCCAATCCTCCAGTTCTAGGGTCTCCCGCTGGTGCTCCAGGCTCCTGCCCCCTGCCGAGTACCCACCATAGCAAGCTGCTTGCTTCAAGGACACTTGTTTGGGCTTGCTCCTGAGCCAGCTCTGTGTGTCCATAGACACACAGAGCGTGGCTTGGCAATGCCTCGTCTCCTTCCTCACCACTTGCTGTGATTGACAGCACCGGGAGCCACCGGCTCAGAGCCAATGAGGAGTAAGATATCAGAGAGAGCCTCTGCTGTCCGGCACAACGTTGGATTTAGCTCAGGTAAGTACAAGGAGGGGGGGGGGGGAGCTGCGCAGAGAAGACTTTTTACCTTAATGCATAGAATATATTAGGGTAAAAAAAAAATTTCAGCCTTTGGAATCACTGTAATTGGATGGGGTGAAGGTTTCCATTAAACGCAGAAATCTTCAATAAATATTCATCCAACTTTTTAACTCTTTTTTTATTCTACCTTAATAGGGTAGAAGAAAAAGAAAATTCTAAGCAAAATATAACATTGTCATAAAAAAACAGCATGTTATAATAAAAACCATATTAATACAACAATGTGACAATAGAAATATAATAACAATTAGGATGCCACCAACAGCTGGTGTTAGTAGATTTCCTGTGCAATATTTGTCACCATCATATCTCCTTAGAAGACAGTGGGCATGAGGAGGGTTAAAAAGGGCAGAGCTTAGGATCCAGAGCACTAGAAGCAGGCAGCTGAAACAGTAAAGTACGCTTCGATGATTTCTCATGCTGATGGAATTGCGATAAATCCTTCCTCTGTCTTTTCAAGGATTAATTTGCAGTGCCATATAAATCTGCTCTATGACAGTACATCACTAAAACTGACACAGAAGGTACTCTAGATGAACATGATCCAGTGGACTCATCTCCCCTTTGTACTCATTATTGCTTGCTCCATCAATTCTGGTGAGTGCATGATTTCATTATACATGTGTTTACAATGTTTTCAAGTTATTATGGCTTTTTCCTCTATATCTATGTCTGTTTAGCTATAACTTTAACTTTTCACAGCTCAAGCTGTATATTGATCCCTTGCCTGGAAGTAGTGTGTAGTGTGGAAGGAGTGTAATTGTGAGATAAAGAGATATTGTTAGTATACCACAGGTATGGGCGAAATACACAATGCTTACTTAGTACACATTGTACAGTACTATAATATATTGGTTTATCCTGATTGGACATCAAAGCCAAATATTCATCTTTAAATATATGTGAAAACCCAATAGAATCCCAAATAAGCACTAATATGGTAATGTGATTTTAAAAATATTTTTTAAATATTTTTAAATCTACAACTTTCATTATAATAACGGTGATGTGAAGGTGTCAAACTAGATGTTGTTCAGTTTGGGTTTACATCTTTCACTGTGCCTTAAACTTATATTATGGGTTTAGTGTTTTACAGACCTTTTAATACAATTGTCCTCAATGCCTACAGTACATAACTTTTATTACTATTATAACTGCATTGTTGAAAAAAAATAAGGTGTAGTGCCAACTGGATTTTGGGTGTACTTGTGTAAAATTAATAAAAAGTGACTGTAAAATATAATATGTGATTGTAGTAAAATATACTGTAGATCAATTATCAGTCATAGATCTTGTGCTGTTGTAAGCATGGACTAGCTTCAGTCTTAAATATGGTCTTGTGTTCCTTGTGCATGTTTATTGTGTGCTGCAAAAAAAGATTTAGAAAAGGGTGGCTTTATCCCATGCAGAAAAAAAAATCAGGTCATGCTGATTCTTTTCTTTTTATTAAGAAAAAGAGGGTATATTATTATTATTATTATTATTGTTATTGTTATTATTATTATTATTATTATTATTATTATTATTATTATTATTATTATTATTATTATTATTATATTATTATATAGGATTTATATAGCGTTGACAGTTTACGCAGCACTTTATATTTATAAGTTAAGGATCAATAAACCTCAGGGTACTAATATTAAAAATAACAATCAATTCTACTCTCATATTTCTTCTCATAGGTATTATTTTTTATAAATGTGTATTTTTTAATGTTACAGATCTAAGCATAGACTTTTGTTTTCAGCCATATTAGTCTAAGGAGGCTATGAGATTACTAGTTACAGTATAGAAAGGTGGAAACTAAGACATCTGCCTGGTCTTACTTGCCTCAGTAGAGGGATAGGATCTGCTATGGTGCTCAACCCAACTCAGCCAAAATATATAATTATAGTGAACGCATTGTCAGAGATTTGTTTCATTTTCTAGATACAAAAGGGAACAAATATTGTACCATGATACAGAGATCTTTAAGGCTCCATGTACACGGGACGTTGTTAAAAGTCCCTTTGAATGCTGGAATTTTTAGGACGTTTGAAACGTCCGTTCGGTCGCGTTTGTACCCGCGTTTAGCGGGCGTTTAGCGGGCGTTTGCGTTTAGAACCGTACCTAGAGGTCAAAAAATTATTAAAATGGAAAAACGCGAACGCTAAACGCGGGTCATCGCGTTCGGACGCGTTCAGACGCGTTTGGACGCGTTTGTGCGTTTGAAACGCCGGGAAACACACGTTCGAACGCAAATAATTGCGTTCTAAAAACAGTCCCTGAACGCAACTGCCTGCAAATGACTGTAAACGACCTTGTGTACATGGACAGATAAGATAAAATGTAGATGGGTTCAGGGGCTTCTGAAAAAAACGCCCAACTGCTCCTAAACGGCCATTTCCAGCGTCCCGTGTACATGGAGCCTTAAACTTAATGTGTATTCAGAAGTGATTTTGTTATAATTAAAGCAAACCTTTCCTGAGATAAACATGGAGGCTGCCTTTGCTAATCTCTCATACTGAAAATGCTAGTTGCTGGGCTGTCATACTACTTTTTGGCCTTGGCACCTTGGACCCCTAATCTGGTACAAGTATGCAGATAGGGATATTTGATTTTCTGATTTTCATAATTGAAACCAAAGGGTCAGTAAAAGATATCATACACAGATGTGTGTAAACACCGCTCTAGGTCAGTCTCCCACCTCCACCTCCACTAACACACAGACCAGGTGTGGTCTCATCCATCATGGATTCCAATGAGCAAAAAAGAATTCTGGTTGGCCGCATGTTCATAAAAAACATGTCCAAAAACACAAATAGAGGAGATCACTAGCTCGTGATTCTGTTTCCCTCTATTCGTGATTTTGGACGTGTTTTTATGGACTTACTGAAAAAAAAGGTGATTTTACTGGACATGCGCCCAACCAGAATTATTTTTTGCTCACAAGATATCATGCACACTTGAGCTCAAAAGCCTGTGCTTTTAGAGGCGTTTCAGCTTTTTTCTTTTTTTCCTCTGCCTATAAATGACCCTCCATGTTAGCCTATATGTCCATTCACACTATAGGTTTACAGGAGTTTAGGCAGGAGTGTTTAGAGGCAGAAAAAAAAACACCCAAGTCATGTTCAGGAGAGGAGCTTTTGAGCATAAAAAATGCCTGATGCGCCAAAATGTGGGTAAACGTGTGTAAATATGTCTAAAAATGCGTAAGTACTAGGTGAGTTCAATGCTTTAGCATTTTTTTTTTTATCTCAATGGCCTGAATAAATTAATAGCTAATGAAATAAATAAATGCCCAAGCGCTTGACGTGCCTAAACTTGCAAAAAACGAGGCTTTGTAGCATTTTTGAAGTTGATTTTCTACTGCCAGTAGAAAAGCATTTATAAAAGCCCCCCGTGTGAATGAAGCCTAATAGCAAAGCAATTAGCAGTGTCAGAGAAAGATCAACATTGGAAGCCCCCATATTTCTCTCCCAACAGGTTTAGATCCTACAGCCCAATAGTTTTCCAACGTCTACAAGCAACACTCAATTCTCCTGCATTGCCTGCAGATGCTGAGCTTTGTAGTTCATCTGTGTATGGGAAATACTTCTAGCCTAAATCCCAAGCATCTTATATGTGTAAAAAACTCCGGAAACCTTTACATATTATAATACTGTATTTATATAGCACCAACATTTAGTGCAGCACTTTACAATGACTCATATACTGTATATGTGTAAATTGTGATACTTGCAGATTTATATTAAATGTGGTGCATGTTTTACTAATTTCAAACAAGTTACACCAGCTCAATGCCCATTGGCCTTTTATAGTAAATGCAATTGCAGAACGCATTACTGATGCCTCTGTTTCTTAAAGGGACAGTCTACCTAGAAGTTTGGTTGGTTAAGTTGCCTACGGACTTCTTCCATCTCTTGCAGGTTTAAGAACTAGATCTTCCAGGCATAATTCCAGAGTCTGTTCCCACACAGCACACAGTCTAACAAACTGAGTCAAGCTTATAATTGTTTTGACTAGTGTGTGAACATGACACAGATATTACCATTAGATATTTAAAAAATGTTTGTTCATACAAAAGAAACCCATGTTGAAAGAAACGTGTAGGTCAGGGACTGGGTGATGGGGGTGACAGGATGGTTGTCACGTCCTCCATGTTTCCCTCTTCGTTGGGTGCCAAGCAAGGGTCACATGAGAGGTATACCCCGGGGTGGGTTCTTCTGGCCTATGCTAGGAACTTTATATAGGGTTACGGCATTACACAAGGGGTACCTTTGCTGTAACAATGACTGACATGAGTGACCCCTGACAATGTACTAAATATCACCACGGTAACTTGTGCATTTAAGAGGGGTACTCAAAGCCCTTGCCCTCTCCACCTGTCCAGCATATCACCACTACCTCACTCCCAGTTATAGTATGGAGCCCCACCATGCACCTAGCATACTTGTGTACAGGCTGAGGGCCTCGGCAGTGCAGATCTGCTCCTTTTCCTATGGGAGACGGATCTCTGCAGAAGGAGTGCCAGCAACATCTCCCTCACTGCAAGAGGCTATCTCACCCGTCACATGCACATGCTTATGAAAGGCTGATAGAGAAATCTTTATTACCCTTGGTAACCACTTTATCTTTACACTGTATAAACTCTTGTACTGTGAACTTCATACCCCAAGGTGTTTTTTGACCCATGCTGTAACTACAGTCAGGTCCATAAATATTGGGACAACGACACAATTCTAATCTTTTTGGCTCGATACACCACCACAGTGGATTTGAAATGAAACAAACAAGATGTATTTTAACTGAAGACTTTCAGCTTTAATTTGAGGGCATTTACATCCAAATCAGGTGAAAGGTGTAGGAATTACAAGTGGGAGTGTGCCTCCCACTTTTTAAGAGACCAAAAGTAATGGGACAATTGGTTGCTCAGCTGTTCCATGGCCAGGTGTGTGTTATTCCCTCATTATCCCATTTACAAGGAGCAGATAAAAGGTCTAGAGTTCATTTCAAGTGTGCTATTTACATTTGGAATCTGTTGCTGTCAACTCTCAATATGAGATCCAAAAATCTGTCCCTATCAGTGAAGCAAGCCATCATTAGGCTGAAAAAACAAAACAAACTAATCGGAGAGATAGCAAAACTTTAGGTGTGGCCAAATCAACTGTTTGGAACATCCTTAAAATAGAACGTATCTGGGAGCTCAGCAACACCAAAAGACCAGGAAGACCACAGAAAACAACTGTGGTGGATGACCGAAGAATTCTTTCCCTGGTGAAGAAAACACCCTTCACAACAGTTGGCCAGATCAAGAACACTCTCCAGGAGGTAGGTGTATGTGTGTCAAAGTCAAGAATCAAGAGAAGACTTCACCAGAGTGAATACAAGGGGTTCACCACAAGATGTAAACCACTGGTGAGCCTCAAAAACAGGAAGGTCAGATTAGAGTTTGCCAAACAACATCTAAAAAAGCCTTCACAGTTCTGGAACAACATCCTATGGACAGATGAGACCAATATCAACTTGTACCAGAGTGATAAGAAGAGAAGAGTATGGAGAAGGAAAGGAACTGCTCATGATCCAAAGCATACCACCTCATCAGTGAAGCATGGTGGTGGTAGTGTCATGGCATGGGCATGTATGGCTGCCAATGGAACTGGTTCTCTTGTATTGATTGATGATGTGACTGATGAAGCAGCAGGATGAATTCTGAAGTGTTTCAGGCAATATTATCTACTCATATTCAGCTAAATGCTTAAGAACTCATTGGATGGCGCTTCACAGTGCAGATGGACACGGGTCATTGGGTCATAAGCATACTGCGAAAGCAGCCAAAGAGTTTTTTATGGGAAAGAAGTGGAATGTTATGCAATGGCCAAGTCAATCATCTGACCTGAATCCGATTGAGCATGCATTTCACTTGCTGAAGACAAAACTGAAGGGAAAATGCCCCAAGAACAAGCAGGAACTGAAGACAGTTGCAGTAGAGGCCTGGCAGAGCATCAACAGGGATGAAACCCATCATCTGGTGATGTCTATATGTTCCAGACTTCAGGCTGTAATTGACTGCAAATGATTTGCAACCAAGTATTAAAAAGTGAAAGTTTGATTTATGATTGTTAATCTGTCCCATTACTTTTGGTCCCTTAAAAAATGGGAGGCACATATACAAACTGTTTTAATTCCTACACCTTTCACCTGATTTGGATGTAAATACCCTCAAATTAAAGCTGAAAGTCTGCAGTTAAAGCACATCTTGTTTGTTTCCTTTTTAAATCTATTGTGGTGGTGTATAGAGCCAAAAAGATTAGAATTGTGTTGATGTCTCAATATTTATGGACCTGACTGTATGTGTGCCAGTTAGTGGCATTACACCCCGTTAGTAACTTCAGACCAGGCAAAGTTTCAAATGCTTTTTTGGAATAAATAACCAGGATGACATACACGGACAACGGTCCGAAATAAAGTGCAGTCTTTTCCCTGACATCCCTAGCCCCTAACTTCAGTATTGTGGCTGCCCTAGCATACCCGCATAGGAAAGAGTCCATTCTTGGCAGAGTCCATGCTTGGATTCCCAACAATCCACCTTAGTATTGGGAAATCTGACCTTGGCATGGCACTGGGAATCCAGACTCTGGCAACGGCAGTGAGCGGGTCCCCGACAAGTCAGCAAAGCCCAGTCTCTCCTCCTAGTAAGAACCCCCTAGGCTCCAGGCCTCTGTCCCTTTTATAGTGCACAGGACCGGGGGTCAGACCCAAAAAAACCCTGCCATGAAATACACAGGAAACGCAATAAAGCCCAACCTTCCCAACCAGGGCACCATTAACCACTACTTGCCTTCAAACGTGGAGGCCACAATTCTTTTGAAAATACTGTCTGTCCATCATGTCCTTCTAATAGCTTCCATACCTGCATACAGATTGAGGGTTCTAACTCAAAGAACATTGATGTCATTAGATCCATACAACAACCAGGTAACAGCTTAACTAAAAAAAAGCTTAGAAAAAGTAGTCTCCACATTTCGTTCAGAACAAGTTTCCTTCTAGTCTCCAACTGACCCTTTCATATACAGATAGGAGTACACCATTTACAATGTGTGTCCTACCCCTTAGGAATTATGCAAACTGCAACATGAATAACGTGTAATGTCATTATGATGAGTAGTTCAGTGGTTTCTTGTGTAAATGTCCTTGCTGGTGTTAAATTATGCCCTAGGATTACATTTGTGTCTTCTTCACGCACATTTTTTATCCTTTTAGAAAGCTCAGCTGCAGAGAGGAAGTCTTTAGAGAGCATTATGCAGTGTATACTTCCAGCAGTTCATATTTATGCTTTGTTGTGGATAGAAATCATTTTGTACGACCTTAACAGCAGCAAAGAATTTGCTTTAAAAGCATCTACCCAAATTAAACAACTCCCTTTTGTTATTAAATTATGTAATTTTCTGCTAAAATATGTTAGATTATCCAGCATTAGTGAGGAAATACCTACTGAAAATAGTCATGTTGGCTTCATTCCTTCTTGTCAGTTATAACATTTATTGTCTGGTTTTATCCTGAGCAGTGGTGTTACTGTATGTTAAATTGTAACTAAATAACATGCTTTTAAAAAATGCAATTTCCACTTTTTTTTATAGTTTTTATATTTATCTCAGTGCTGCTGATCACCTGGAATCTTTTGGTAGCCACGTCCTATGTACATGCACTTGATTCATTCTCTCAATGACAAGACTGATTAGAAAAATGCATTACTTGCATCATTATGTGCAACTAATTTTCTAATCCAAACAACAGACAGTGGCAGAGTATATGCTATACAGAGGCATGTGGTGCACATACGACAGAGTGTATAATGAATATTAATCATTCCCTTTAGTTGTACTCTTACTAGAGTGCTAAATGCCTTTCACACAATATAGATTTTAGCTACTTATATAGAGAGCATGTATTTTCAGGAGCAGAGGGAGTATGCTAGTGTCAAACACTCTCTATCAATATATTTGTTCATTCTTGAAAAAAATACTTACTGTGCATTTGTGTCTGCATGAATTAGCACTACCTGGACACTGCAAGGTAGCAAATACATTTTTCTAATAGTTATGTTGCTCCGAAGAAAGTGATGGAGTGTTATAACTGCTGTCAGGTTTTTTGCCATCAGTATTCCACTAGGAAATTTAACTTCCTGTCCCATAGCCACAACAGGAAGTGAGGGTCACCAGAACCTTTAGTCCTGTTCTGGTGACCATTCAAAATTTGGGATTGTCCTCTTTCAATGATAACGGTCACCAGGACAAAAAGAGTTTGGTAGGTGTTCTAACTCCAAAAACAAAAAACTGTTGCCATTGGGTATACTTTAAAGTGCTTCCTTTCTAGTATGGGAAATCTTCATTAACTTCACCATCCACTGTTTCAAAAGCATTCAATCTTTCCCTAAAAAGTGCAGTTGAAGCAGACTGAAAATTACATATTTGACATGTCTGTATAGCTTTTTCTAAAAAACAACAGTCAAGCCTTCATCCCCACCTCTGATCACTCCTCCAGCTATTGGTATTTAGGGTTTTATTTACTAAAGACAAATAGGCTGTTCACTTTTTGTCAAATTTAGATAAAAATACCCCCGGGACAGTCAGGGCTAGTACATTCCACAATGGATAGCCTCTGAACTGTCCCGGGTCGCATTTGCCTGTAAGAAGAAATACTTACCTTGAAAAGTTCTTCTCCAGCGCTGCCATCTCAGGTGTGGGTAGCTGAAGCCAGCGCGTCCTCTTCTGCGTCCTCTTCGGTGACGTAGCAATCCCACAATGCACCGGCCCCACTCGTCACTTCTGGTGCAAGCGCAGCATCCCTGAACAGCTTTTGGGCATGCCCAGAAGCTGTTTAGCAGGGAATGACACGCCTGCACCGGAAGCGACGAGCTGGGCCAGTGCAGGTGCATTGAATCCTGGGAGCGATGACGTTCAGCTCCCAGGAGTCATCGTAAACCGGAAGAGACGGCGCGGGCCGTGGCCATAGAGGGAGGAAGTGGAAGGAAGGTGAGTATATTTTCTTCAATATCAAAGTAAGTGACCAAAAAAAAAAAAAAAACTGGGAGCATCCATTTCTTTTTCAGGTGGCCCTCAGCAAGCGGATGGCCCAAAATCGATTTTTTTCTATTTTGAGGCCGGAACTCCGCTTTAATGAATGAGATGAAGTTTCAGTTTGCAAACAATACCCAATCATGTTCAAGGAAAATAAAAATAAACAAATTAAAAAAAACTGCATTTTGTGTGGAATATCAAAAAAATGGCCTGGTCATAAAGGGGGTAAAAAATTGTATTTTACTGAAAGAGTAGTCAAAGCTTGGAATGGACTTCACCAGCAGATGTAGCGAGTCAGTAAACAGTAAGTGGATTCAACCATGCTTGGGACAAACGTAGATCTATACTATCTAAAAAGAAAAAAACACATAACATTTTGAAAAAAATAGATTTAGTGGAGTATTTGGTCTTTTTTTCTGTTTCAAATAGTAAATTAAAACCCAGACCCATTCAGAGCACATTTATGATGGCTAATATTTCATTCCTTTCTATTCCTGAAAATCAAAACAATTTAAAAAGCTGGAACTGTATGCAGGCAATATTTCCTCTACCCAAAACCTTTTCAGGATATATTTTTTAAAAAAAATGTATTTTTGATAGATGGACTCTCCAGTTAACAGACCATTCGTGACTCAAAAAGGTCCACGGACATACCCACTCATTCTTTATGCCCCTCAAGATAAAATAGTTTCTGCTCGACTTAGCTCGCCCTAGAAATCTACTTACATCTGATAGCAGAAAGCCTTAGCTTGACAGCACTTGATGTTCATTCACTTTTCATCTGTTGCTAAACAGCATAAATAAGTAATGTGAAGTAAGCTACTTAACAGTCTGGTTCTGCAAGACAAAAGACTATTTAAGATGATAAACAGCAAAAATGTTAGGAATCAAAAGATTTACAATAAATCTTAGTAAATGTTTTGATACGGAAAAAAAAAAACGTTTTTTGAAGAAATAGGCTCCTTTCACACGGCCGCTCCGTGTGAAAGGTCCGCTGCGGGACTTTTTTTTTTTTTTTTCCACGGAGCGGATGACATTTCTTTCATCCGCTCCGTGTGCCCGCATATCATCCCATCCGTTTGCGGATGATATGCGGACATAATGTAAGTATATGACACTGCGGATGTCAGCAGATGACACCGCTGACATCCGATTTTCCTTCCTTTCCGTTTTTTACACGGAAGGAAAAATGGGGTTCTGTTCCATTTGTAAAAACGGAACAGAACTGAAAGGAGGAAAATCGGGTGTCAGCGGATGGTATTCCGCTGACACCCGCAGTGCCATTCATACATTATGTCCGCAAATCATCCGCAAACGGATGGGATGATTTGCGGACACACGGAGCGGCCGTGTGAAAGGAGCCATACACATTTTTTAAACTGAATTTACTTTCACGTAAAAGCTATCAAATGAGAAAAAAAAAAAAAAACACCATTAAAGGTAAAAGAGATCATGGGATCCGTGCCATGTCTTTTATTCACAATGTTCTGTGAATGTGAAAACTACAAGTTCTTGCAGCCTTTGCAGCTGTCGGCTTTTAGCTCTCAATGAACTACCAGGGCTCTATTGAGTGCTCTAGTAGTTCATTGAGCTGTTACAGTGTAACTGCCTGCTTGTATCGGAGGTATGGTCAGACAGTTACACAGACAATCTGCAGGACTGTGGTATTACACCCACCATCTGCTGATAGTGGGTGCACCGTGCAATGCTTTACAAAAACAAAAAACAGAGCGCCTCTAAGTGCAGTATTTAATGAAAATATATGAACACACATAAATATACAAAGAAATGGCTGCACTCAGATGTGGTCAAAATCCAGGTTTATTGGACACCCCAATGTGGGAAAAAAGTGGCAAGGTAGACGCATTTCACACACTAAAATGTGTGCCTAATCATTAACCTGGATTTGGACCACATCTGAGTGCAGCCATTTCTTTTCATTATTGACTGTCCACGGAGGCGAGCCGGGGCGAGCACCGCTGTTGGTCATCAAGCTTCCCATTACCTTGAGCAGTGTATCCCTTTCCTTTGTACACATAAATATACACTCACGTGGTAATGAGTATGAGAAGGCTTGAAAGCTCCGTTGGTTTGTTAGGTGGGAGATATGAGTCCTGAAATCTCCCACCTAACAAACCACCGGAGCTTTCAAGCCTTCTCATACTCATTACCATGTGAGTGTCTATTTATGTGTGTTCATATATTTTCATTAAATACTGCACTTAGAGGCGCTCTGTTTTTTGTTTTTTTTATTGCACTCATTTACATTAACAACGCTGTATCTCAGAGCCAGCCCTTGCAGCATTTTATGGACTTTTAACCCTTCCTTCATATAGTGACTCCTTCATTTGGGACATTGCTCTCACTTGATCCCATTTGGCCTATGCAATCTTTTTTGGACTTGACCATCAGTACATTTGAAGTGACCACCACTCATCTGATCAACCATATTGTCCAAAGCTCCTATTGGTCTTTTTGACCTATTAGCATTGATCCCACTCCTGTAAGCCGTATCTTCAGAGCGCTTGTTTTTTCCTTTGTTCGTGCAATGCTTTACAGCAGGAGTTCCCAAACTGTGGGTCGGGACCCACTGGTGGGTCGCAAGCTGCGTTTGAGTGGGTCGCGCTGAGCCGGAAATCACTGAGAGAGGGCCCGCTTAAATTGTGCTGTGTGAGCCCGCGCAAATTACAGAGAGCCAGAGCAGTCAAATCGCGATGGATTCAGAACCCCGCCCACGCAGTTTACGTTTGAGGGTTGAGGGTGCTGATTACTTACAACTCCGCTTATATGCCACACATGCCACAGGTTTTTGACCCCTCACTTAGAACATCTGGCAAGTGTATTCAGTAATAAATTGTAAAGTAGTAAGATTGATATTTGTAATTTAAAATCCTCCTCCCTTTAAAATATGAATTATTAATATTATTTGCATTTATATAGCGCCAACAAATTCTGTAGCGCTTTACAATATTCAATTACAAGCAAGTGAGTCCCGAAAAATAACTGTATTCAGAAGTGGGTCTCAGTCCAAAAAGTTTGGGAATCCCTGCTTTACAGGCTTCTAAAAAAAAAAATAATAAATACATATTTTTTTTTTTTTACCTGCAAATAAATTTACATTTATTTTTATTTTTTTTGTAAAGGTGAACATATCATTTAAGTCTACAGTGTAATGTAGTTTTATTACCTGTAGATCTATTATTTTTCCCCTTCCTTTACCAGGCTAAACTGTGGAGCAAAAGTGGCAGTTATAGTTGGGACAAAGCATAAAACACTGTGTTACATTAGTCAGCTTTTATATGAAAAAAAAAAAGAAAACAGCTGCTGTATCCACTTAAAAAGCATTGGGCTTAAATTTGTAGGTGGTACCCCAACGTTGCTTTATATAGCCATACGTTGCAGCTGGGGCCCTACCATTAGACAAGGTAACCCAGGGCATATTCCTTGCTTTGTAGCCACCATAACCCATTTATGACCAACCTGTCTGCTAATATGTGCACAGATGCTGGTGCAGGGCTGGCCCAAGACATTGTGCTGCCTGGGTCCAAAAAATTAAATGCTGCCCGCCCAAAAAAAAATCACGCCCACCATATCATGATAATTAAAACTAAAATTAAATTTATCAGGAATTCAGATTTATATGCAACAGCACCTTGTCTACATGCCCAATTATATGACATACTATTATATTAAATTCCAACCCACAAACTCCAGCATTATTTAGTTTGTCTGAATGGCTGACGTCATTGCGCACACCCCTTCCGCCTCCTCATCAGTTTCCACTGCGGGCGGCACTATGAGATGGGGAAATGCTGCCCTTAATGCGATGCAAACTGATGACACACAAAAACTGCTGGAAAAAAAATCTTGGGCATCAATTTGCTGCCCCTCTCAAAGTGCTGCCTGGGTCCAATGGACCCAGTGGGACCCATGGTAGGGCCGGCCCTGTGCTGGTGTGAGATTGGCTCACCTTATCTTCCTGATTCTGGTCCATAACAACCCCTATATACCCAGAGCACCTCTCACTTAGGGCCCTGCAATTATCTGTGGTTTGGATTAGGACTACGGAAAAAGTCCAACCGAATATTTGGAGGCCATGGAACACCTTGAGGAGGTCCTCTCACACCACCAGGAGGATGACTCCTTTCCCTAATCACTACCAGCTCCTTGGTCCATCAGGTGTGCCCTAGTGCTAATAGTTACTCTATTCCCCAGGTATTTGCTGTTTACACCGATTCACAGTTCTAATCACTTTCATCATACCACACAGTTGCTTGTTGCACGTTAAGCTTTTTTTTTGGAAATAAATGTTAAGTAGGAATACTGCAGTTTCATACATTTAGTAAATGGTTACAAATAGTTCATATGGATGGCGAACAGTCCCATAACAAGATAAACCTTCATCAATGTCCAGCAAGATGGAAGGAGGGAGAAATGGAGTATTCACAATTTTGTAACGTGTTCTCACTTAGTCCTCAATCAAGGATCACAGCCTTCAGTTCCCAGTCATGCGTCTTCCCAAAGGGGAAAGCACATAGCTCCTCTGCTACATTTTCAGCGTATGGCTGGCCAACTCCACTCCTCTAAGTCCTGTCTAACCCTTAAGTATGGAAAACCCTCATTCTCCACCTACAGGGTGGGTTGTACAGATGAGCCATTGCCTGGACGTGTGTTTGTTCCTTATTTAAATTGTATGTTCAGCCAAAATGTTTTTTGGTTGTTGTTTTAATTACAGTTGGGGAAGGGTTAGGATCCCTGCAAGGGCATACCTGTGAATCATGGAGCACCATAACAAATTGTGACCCCAAGATAGCTCTCTCTGTAGCAACTGTCAGTGTGTCAACTGTGAGAGTGCATGTTGTTGATTTTAGCACTATTCCTAAATTAGGCAAAGGCAGATGGAGTGCTGTCAGCATAGTGAGTAA
Source organism: Pelophylax lessonae (assembly GCF_965119305.1). Taxonomy (NCBI): domain Eukaryota; kingdom Metazoa; phylum Chordata; class Amphibia; order Anura; family Ranidae; genus Pelophylax; species Pelophylax lessonae. The sequence goes on from NC_138768.1 coordinate 526,388,527, forward strand.
ATTTGTTGTTGTAGTAGCAATAATAAGCATTATGATATTTTATATTATGACAAAATTATTGATGCTCTTGTACGCAATTACTGTATAAGCCTAATACAAACATTCTAAAATTCTAGCTTCTGCATAGAAACACAGCTTTCCTTTAAGGCTTTTTGACTGAATTAGGCATAGGCATAATTTTAGTTGGTAGAATGTCAAAGGGCAATACATTTGCACTGCTTCTTACTGCACAGAGGGGGATCTGTAACTAGCGATCCCGAGGTCTGACTTCAGCTTTACTATACTGTCCACATCACAGTTTAGATTTTTTTTATCAACCTCCCTAAGGGGGCCCCCTCCCACCCAAGGCCCCATTGTAGGTGTGTAAGCTGCTATGGCTATTGTCATACCATTGGATCCCTGTTGAATTTTGCTGCTATCTGGGGCTCTGTTAGAAAGATTGCATCTTTCTGTTCTGCTGGCAATGGTTTCACAAGACAGGAAATTAAGGTAAATTTTCAATGGCAATATGCTGTTTAGTACAGCAGGGGAAGGATAGGACCTATGTCAGCTTTGGATTGCTGCCTGTGTCCCTAATGCAGATATGTCCTCTTTTTCTGACTGGCTTTATAGCAAGACAAGCAAAATACTCCAGTTTTGAGAACCTTTGTATGGGCAACAACCTAATCTGCCCTGAAATTCCATTTTATTTAGATAAGGCGATCATACAGATAATGTGAAAACACTCTACCTCACATAATGTGAACAGCTACCCTCCATACTGTATATACTATAGATCAGGGGTAGGAATCCTTTCAGAGGTTGAGATCTACCTGGACAACATAGAGGAAATCAAAGATACCCGGGAAAGGGGGGCACCCTTTCAAAAATAACTATCAAGCACTCAATAAAATAACAACATAGTGTCCTTTGCCCCCCCCCCCCCTTCACTCCTACTAGTGTCCTCAACTCCCATTTACTGTACATCATCCCCCTCACAGTAGTGTCCTCTGCCTCCCTATAGCAGTGTCCTGCCCCCCTTCACATTAACCCCCCAACTATAGTGTCCTCTGACCCTCCTACTATTGCAGTGTCCCCTGCCATCCCCCAAAGCAGTGTCTTCAGTCCCACTTCACATCAACCTACCAACTATAGTGTCCTCTGACCCTCCTACTATTGCAGTGTCCCCTGCTGTCCCCCAAAGCAGTGTCTTCTGTCCCCCTTCACATTACCCCACCAACTGTAGTGTCCTCTGCCCCCTCAAAGAAGGGTCCTCTGTCCCCTTCACATGCCCCCACTGTAGTCTATTCTGCCCCCTCCTCCAAAGCAATGTCACCTTCACACCCTCCCGCCACTGTAGTGTCCTCTGTCCACGTCACCCCCCACTGTAGTGTATTCTTTCCCCTACACACCCCCCCCCCACTGTAGTTTCCTTTGCCCCACCCCCGTGTCAGTGTCCTCTGTCGCCTTCACATCACAACCCCCCACTGTACTGTCATCTGCACCTCCATAGCGGTGTCCCGTGCCCCCTCAAAGCAGTGTGCAACCAATTACCTGCTGATTAATGTAAAAAGTTAATTTCATCAGCTCCGTCCCCTGCCCCCGCCTTCTATCCAGTACTGTGACTCTTCCCGCTCTTGCTTTGTGGTTAAGAGGAGAGTGGCGGAGGCTGGGGGGAAGGATTGTGTGCAGGGCTGTTTTCTTGATTAACGCGTCGGCGACCTGCTGTCGACAGGTTGATCGCGATCAACTGCTTGCCGACCCCCGCTTTAGATGCATCTCAGGTTTAGTAACCTGACAAAAGCTGTTAGAATTTGATAAAGGCAAAAGGTGTTTTCCTATTTGAATATATAATGCTGCCCTATGTATTTATGGGGTTTTATGGTTGACCAAAAATATACAGTATAGCAATTTGGGACCTATTCTTCCTATTCTTACCTTACAGGAAACTTGCATTCTTCCATTCTTTTCAAAGTATTACTTTTTTTTCTTTACATACTGTACATGTGTAAAAGTGATTATCTTAATATGAATATTTTGGTTGATACGCAATACAAAACATAGGCTTGTTACATATGCAGGTTCTACTTCCTTCTTTGCAGTGCTACACATCCATTGTGCTTTTCTGTTTCTTCTGACAAGGAACTTCCTATGTAACTGATATCCTATTTCAACAAATCTTTTGAAGTTAAGCATAGTCCTTGTAGTAGCTCACCTACCCTGCCTCTAGTAGCTAGACTACAAACCCCTTCATTGAATAAATTAACATAACAAAAAAGAGAAATTAGGTAGGTAAAAATGCGAAGGTCGAAACAAATAATAAAAACTGTAAACTGCAAAATTAGCTCAAAATATACATACCTCCCAACTTTTTGTGATGGGAAAGAGGGACACGCACAAAGAATAGAGGCAAACGACACATCCCTGCCATGCCTTCATTAACACAGACAATGAGGATTAGTGTGCAAAAAATGATTGGTTTACCTTTTTAACACTATTTTTCCTTTATTTTGGCTTTTTAAAAGCAACAAATTGACTAATATAAAAGTTATATAAAAACTTTAGTGCAGTAAAACAGTTTTGATATTTAAATAACACAATTTTTTTATAGAGATCCTTATATCAGACCAAAAAGAGGGACAACTGAGGAAGAAAGAGGGACAGAGGGATTTGGTCCCAAATGCGTTGGGAGGTATGAATATATACTCACTAAAATACACTTTACTTTCCACTTTGACAAAACCTTTTTATGTTACAATCTGTACTGTACTGTTCTGAAGACCCTAAATGTCATGTCTGTTTTGTGTTGTAACACCGTCTTATTTGTGCAGTTTGTATAATGGTAGTAAGCTCTTCTAAAGCCTAGTAAACATGATGAGATTATTGGACGAATGATCGTCCGTTTTCTTTTTTGCATGCTAGTCTCCGGATCGAAAATGAAGAGATTACTACCAGTACCAAAATTCTCGTACAACAGAATAAAAATTTGGAAGTGATGTAATGTGTTGTATTGAATTTATATTGTATTATTGGACAAAATCTGTACTGATTAAACAAAAATTGTATGATCTGAAAATGTTCATGTTTTTCCCTTTGGAAAATTTCAGACAAAAGCTGTGTACTAATGATCAGATTATCGTAGGATCGCTTCAAAAGTGGTATTTTTTGTACAAGTTTCTGATCGTGTACTGGCCTTAAGAAGAGAATTTTTCTTTAAAAGTAGGAAGAGAAGCTATTACTGATTACTGCAAACACTCTCCTGATGTCATCTGTGTGCAGGAGTTCCCTTTTATCTATTTCTTCCTAAAAACCATAAGAGATTTATAATCTCCACAGTGCTGTAAAAAAAAAAAAACATAGAGGAGTTATTACACTAATGAAGATCTTCATTCCTTTCCAATTTCTAATTTGTGATGCAGATGTTATCTTGCACGTCACATTATAAAGTGACCTAATTCCCCGGGTAACTTAACATTTATTACACTGGTAAGTGCAGCCTAGCAGACCTTGGATGTGGTAGCTGCGATCATTTTCTTTTTGTCCTTTATTTTAACTTGGTGATCCTGCTGCTTACTCACTGTACTGTATCTATAAAAGAGCACCATTGTCACCCCAGGACAGGAAGTGTTCTGGGACCATAGAACACCTTCCCCTCTTATCTTACCCATAACACATAGATGACGTGATCTGTAGTCCACAGTGAGAGCTGGGACTAATGCGATCTGATAACAGTTAGCTGAGGCAGAGTATACAAGAAGTTAAAGTGAATCTCAACCCCAATAAAAACAATTTAAAATATTGCAACCTCCCAGTCCTTAGATGTGGTGGCTGCATTATTTTATATTGTTCAGGCTTTTTTTCCAGTATTATTCTAACCTGAATTAAAGCTGGGTACACACAAATCGAAATTCAGCTGTTTCAGCAGGGACCAGCCGAATTTTCGATCTGGCCGTAGCCCTCTCTGTTACACAGAAGCCAATCGTAGGATACAGGATGTGGTAACCTTACAAGCAGACCTGAACAAAATAATGGGGTGGGCAACTACATGGCAGATGAGGTTAAATGTTGAAAAATGTAAGTTAATGCACTTGGGCATCAGAAACACGAAAGCAAGCTACTTACTTGGGGGGAACCTATGTGTGAATCTAAGATGGAAAAGGACCTGGGGGTCCTAGTGGACAACAGGCTTGGCAGTGGCATGCAATGCCAAGCAGCTGCAAGCAAAGCCAACAAAATACTGGCATGTATAAAAAAGGGGATTCACTCCAGAAAGAAAGAGATTATTCTCCCACTCTACAAGACTCTGGTCTGGCCACATCTGGAGTATGCTGTCCAGTTCTGGGCACCGGTACTCAGGAAGGATGTGCTGGAACTGGAGAGAGTCCAGAGAAGGGCAACAAAAATAATTAGGGGAATGGAGGACATCCGCTATGAGGAAAGACTACAAGCATTGAACTTATTCTGGAGAGACGCTTGAGGGGGGATATGATATCAATGTACAAATACTGTATGGGTGATGACCCTAGCATAAGGAACAAACTTTTCAGAGAAAGGGAATACAATAGGGATACGTGGCCACTCACTAAAACTAGAAGAAAACGGTTTAACCTTAAAATACGTAAGGGGTTCTTTACTGTCAGAGCAGTAAGGATGTGGAATTCTCTTCCACAAGCAGTCGTATCAGCAGGGAGCATCGATAGTTTCAAAAAACTATTAGATGGGCACCTTAAAGACCACAACATAAAGGGGTATACAATGTTTGGTTAACACCAAACACATACACACATCATAGGTTGAACTGGATGGACGGATGTCTTTTTTCAACCTCACAAACTATGTAACTATGTTGAATGGAACTACTGGAAAACCTCCTTCAATCAGCGTTTTGCAGGCAAACAGTGTATTCTGACAGTGCTGTTCCTGCTATCGAAATACAGTGTCCCAGTGGATGGGAATTCCTGCATCCATATCAGTTTTTTTCTCAGCCCACAGGTTGAACAACAAAAAGAAGGCTAACAGTGTGTACCCGGCTTTACTGTTCCTGGGTAGCTATGCTCTCCTTCACTGTACCTATCGAGGTAGCCATAGTTATCACCCAGGCTGGACTTCAAAGATGTCTGCTTTTGTTTATCTTAATTACATGGTGGCTGAAGGCATTATTAGTTTAGAAAAGAAAGGTTTTGTCCTCACAGGCAGTGGCCTTTCTGGCAAAATCTACATTTATTTTCTATACTTGTTGAAAATGTTCTTAGCCTGAAAAATTAAAACTAAAGCCACCACCAAATATAAGGATTGGTAAACTGCAAAATATTATTTTTTCTTAAGTATAGTTTTAAAAAAAAAAAAAAAAAAAGAGAGAAAATAAAAGAAATTAATTCTTAGGTTTTTACAAACATCTAAGACTGACTATGTGCAATGTGATATCACATAGCACAAGAGAATTAAAAGAGAAGCTTTCATTGATTGCTACAAGCCCCCTCCTGATGTTATCTATTTGCAGGAGTTCCTTTTCTTTCTTTTTCTTCCCAGCTTACATTTCTTTCTAAAAACTACACTACAGGAGATCTTTAATCCCGTAAAACCATAAAGAAGTCATCACTCTGATGAAAAACTTCTGATTCTGAATTCTAAATCAGACACTGTGGGTAATGTTGTCTTTCAAGACACATTACAAAGCATTTGCCTCATACTGACCAACTAAAGTTCTTTTTTTTTTTACTGTTGTATAATTTGTAAACCTTCTAAGCCTATACACACAATTCTTATTTGGTTTTACCTTCCAAAACTGAGAAAACCACCACAGAAATAGAAATACAAGGCTGTCAGCTCCCCATCCATGACAGCTTAATTCTGTTAGTTCTGCCTCTCCAACTCATAGGACCAATAACTATGAATGTAAAGACTCACAGTCCCCCGTCATTCTTGTATATAGCTAAAGAACAGACAAGGGAGGTTTGTTTATTGCCATGGGTGGGCGCCAGGAAAAGAAAATTACTCTAAGTATAGATAATAATTTTCCATTTTCCTGCTGTCTACCTGGCAGCACACATGTTATTATAACATTTCTGACAAGGGTTGGGTAAAAAATTGGAGTTAGAAAAATAGGAAGAAAGCGTAAATCTCTTGAAATCCACGATAGTCAGCATACCAAGATCCACTAGTTAGGTGGCTAAAAGATAAGATGACCTAGTAGTGGTCTTGCATTCACTAATTCCCTAGCTACTGTTGCCTAGAAAGAAGAGATGTTCCTAGTTGAGTGCACCTTTATATCTTCTGGAGGCTCCTGTCCACTAGTCCTATACACTCTGTGTATGATTTTAACAAGCAAAGATTAAATGATTCAAGGTAAAGCTTCTGGGATGAAGAATAGTCTCTTAGAGGACCTTAATGATCTTGGTGCCACCAAGTAGGCTGACAGAAACCTAGACACATCTAGATTGTGAAGCTGAGGGCTTTCAGCCCCCTTCAAAAAGCTGGTAGCATCCACTCTTGATTTGGGTGAAAGGAAGATGCAACTTTTAAAAGGAATTTTTGCACTAGGTATAGCACCAACCTTTCTTGTAAAAAAAACAATAAAAGGCTCCTCACATCTTAAGGCTTGATCTCTCTGAATCTCTGACACCCTTCACAGCTAGGTAACAGCCAGCAGGAAAATAAAGTATTACAAGTCCCATTATGAACACTGATTGGGGTTTTGAAAAGGAGGCTTTAAAAGGAAATCTAGTGACAAGGTAAGATACCACTTCGGAAAACCTCCTTTCTTGGATGTCAAATTTTCAAAACCACGTTTCTGAAATGATCCATCAAGTGGTTGAACGTAACAATCATGTGAACTTTGAGGGTCCTTAAGTTTGGTCCCATGTGTAGAACTTCCTATAATAGGGAGAGCAGGTTATTGTATTGAGTTGCTAGTGGATGGACTTGATGTCCAGAGAAAAGAACAAATATATCCCAGATCCGATGATAAAATTATACTCTCATCGATTTTTATTGCTCTCAAAAGTGTTGAGACAGTGTTTTCTGAGTTTCCAAATTGTATTAAACTCCTCCTTTCAACTTTCACGTCACCACAGCTAGATGATGCTGTCTTGGTTGGAATATTTCACTCTATAGTAGAAGCTGTGACATGCTCGGTAGACAAAGAGTTGGAATGTAATGCCAGCTGTAACAAAAGTGGGAGCCAATGCCTGTGCAGCCAGTATAGTGCTACTATGATTACCATCACCTCTTTTAGAAGACAAGCCAAAAAGAACAGAAGAAGAGGCAGAGGAACAAATCTATTTCACATATTGAACTTTTAAAATTGTATTAGGGCATCAATCCCCTCTACAGCAATGGTCAGGAGCCTGGAGAAAAAAAAATTTGGTTTTGGCATTGCTTGGTTTCTTGAGGAGATCCATTTGCGGAGACTTAAATTTCACTTCACATAGTGGAGAAATCCAGTTTCAAGTCCTACCACTGGGTGGCATCCTTAATTGCCAATATGAAAAGCTCTACCAGAGCAAAGTCTAAGTCCATTTTACAGTAAGACTCCTCCCCTTTGTCTGCCTCCTCTTCAATGCACCCTGACAGCATGTCCATGGGATATTTTCCTGCCATTGTGAATAATTTTGATGGTTATGATTTGTGAAGGGACCCAGAACTCTTTTATGTGTCCTGATTTATTTAAAGATTCTTGTACAGTCTGCACTATGCAGCAGAATACTTTACATTCTGTTTATTCCACACAGTTTTCACGAAACAGACAAATTTAAATGGTAACTCTATGTCATCCCCAGCATCCTCCATAGTCTGGTCTATGCCCACATGGTTGAAAGAGTGAATAGTGTTCCCTTCCTTAGCCCCTATAATGCAAGCTGTGTAATTTTGAATGAGACGTGCTTACAACATCTTCACCAACATACATATATATAAAATAGCCATCTTCACCTCCAAGATCGTCTGAGACCAGCCACCCGGACAGCTGCTGCAACAATCGGTTTGCATAACCAAAGAATTTCTGCATAAAATGTCAGAAACCATCTCAGGGAAGCTCATCTGCAAGCTCGTCGTCCTCACCAGGGTCTCCACCCGACTGCAGTTTGTCGCCGTAACAGAATTGAGTGGGCAAATGCTCACATTCGATGGCATCTAGCACTTTTGGAGAGGTGTTCTCTTCACAGATGAATTCCGATTTTCTTAGATCTTTGAGTTCAGCTCATGAAAAATGGGGGCAAAAACAAGTGTTGCATTTATAATTTTGTTCAGTATATATACCAGATAGTTTTAAAATGCATTTGCTCATTTGGGAAAGCAACCTCATCAGAATGTAAATTTATATGATTTTTTTTTTTTTTCATATAATAGTGTTTTTGCTAAGTAAGATAAAATACCTCCTTTATATTTTATACCTGTATACTGTAGTTTTAAAACTGATATTTAACCTATTACTGAATGTAAATGTATATATTTTTATTCATTTTTCCCATGCTAGTAGTGTTTTGCTAAATAAGATAAAATACTGCCTTTATACTTTATAACTTTATACTGTAGTTTTAAAACTGATATTTAAACTGTTGCCAACCTAATTATGTTTGTGTTTTAGCTTCTGGAAAAAATGCAAATTAGCACAGATTTTGTAACTTAACAAAATCATCTTACAGAAGATTTTAAATAGTTGAGGATTGTAGTAATTAGCTAAAAAAAAAAAAAGCCACCCTTACATCAGCTTACTTTGCAAAAACACCTTTTTTATCTGAAGACATCCTATGTAGGCATAGTTTATGCACTTTGGATCCTAATGCAAGATGTATGTTAGAATGATGACATCTTCAAATGCATGATGGAATCCTTCTTGCACATATATAAATATTCTACCACCCCTCATACAATTCCTAATACACTTTATAGAGGAAAAGACATTGTCTACAGATGTGCTTTGCTCACTGGTTTTCTGACCTTGTTTACGGGAGCAATATAAGGATATTCATCTTCAGATCTGTGTATACAAAGGAGCACGGGGGAGCTCATGCCAATATTGGAGATTGTATTGACACAGCCCCAAATGATTCAAAATGGCTCAAAAGTGAAATGGTCCGGAAATATTTAGACAAAATAAAGGTAAAAAAAGTACCTTGACCAGATGGCATACACCCACGGAACCTTAAAGACTTGAGCTCTGGTATTTCAAAGCTATTGTTTCTAATATTTAGGGACTGCAATAGTACCACTGGATTGGTGTAAGGCTAATGTAGTGCCTATATTTAAAAAGGGATCAAAATCTTTACCAAGTAACTATAGACATGTTAGTTTAACTTCTAGAGCTGGGAAGATACTGGAGTGTTGAACAAAAGACCAAATAGTTGAGTTATGGCTTGAAAAAAAGTTGTCAGACATTTTTTTTTATGAGGTAGGTAAAACCTTAGACAAATGAGTGGCTGTGGATGTAGTATACTGTACTAGATTTTTGCCAAAGTGTTTGACACAGTTCCCCACACACGGCTAATGTGTAAAGTAGAGTCTACAGGCTTGGAAAAATTAGTTTGCAAATGGATAGAAAAATGGCTAAAAGAACGAATTCACAGAGTAGTGGTTAATGATTTTCACTCTGAATGGTCTAAGGTTATCAGTGGTGTACCCCAAAGGTTCAGTGTTGGGATCCTTACTTTTTAATATATTTAACAATGATATAGAGTCTGGAAAAAAGTACCATTTCAGTGTTTGCAGATGACACCAAGCTATGCAGTGAAATAACATCCTTACAAGATATCTCCAATTCACAAGCCAACCTCAATGCACTGTTTATTTGTGCAACTACTGTATGTGGCAAATGAGGTTTAATGTTGATAATGTTAGGTACTTGGGAGCTAAGAATATGCATGCATCATACATACTAGGGGGAGTACAACTGGGGGAATCAATGGTGGAGAAGGATCTGGGTGTTCTGGAGGATCATAAGCTTAATAATGGCATGCAATGTCAAGCTGTGGTTTCCAAAGTTAGCAAAATCTTGTTTTAAGAAGAGGTATAGACTCCAGGGAGAGAGATATAATTTTACCCCTGTACAAATTATTAGTAAGAGCTCATCTGAAATATGCAGTTCAGTTTTGGGCATTAGCTCACAAAAAGGATATTGGGGAACTTGAGAAAGTGCAGAGAAGGGCAACCAAACTAAAAAGAGGCACAAAGGAGCTCAGCTATGAGGAAATATTAGAGGAACTGAATTTATTCTCTCTTGAGAAGAAGAGGTTAAGGGGGATAGGATCAACATGTATAAATACATAAGTGGTCCATATAGTGAACTTGGTTTTACGCTATTCACTTTAAGGTCATCACAAAGGACAAGTGGGCACTCTTTACGTTTGGAGGAAAAGAGATTTAATCTCCAAATACAGAAAGATTTCTTCACAGTAAGAGCAGTGAAAATGTGGAATAGACTCCCTCAAGAGCTGGTTCTGTCTAGCTCACTAGATTGATTTAAAAAAAAAAAGCCTGGATTCTTTCCTAAACGTACATAAGATAACTGGATACTAACATTTATAGGTAAAGTTGGTCCAGGGAAAACCTGATTGCCTCTTAGGGGATCAGGAAGAAATGTTTTTCCCCTGCTCGAGCAAATTGGATCATGCTTTGCTGGGGTTTTTTGCCTTCCTCTGGATCAACTGTGGGTATACTGTAGGATTGGGTATATAGGATTGTATATAGTTTTTTCCCTTTTATTTGTTGAACTAGATGGACTTAGGGCTTTTTTTTTTAGCCAGACGAACTATGTAATTATATTAGTAACTATTAGTAATCTCTACATCCAGTTTCTGGATTACTCATGTGTGGGACAAAAATTAGGCTGTACAAAGATCATATATATAAAAAGAAGTGGCCAAAACAAACTGCATCTTTTTCATGCATGTTACATTTTAAAGATATGATTGCTAGCTGTGGCCCACACACTTGCAAGTTGTCTGAAGACTAAGGCCCCTTTCTTAGGAGAAGTCTGATCGGGTCTGCCTTTCAGTTTTTTTCGGTAGACCCAACAGACTTTCCATTCTCCTCTATGGGCAGTCAATGTAACCGGATTTGTGTCTGTTTACTCCCGGCTACCTCGAATCTGATCCAGTTCAGAAAAAGCAAACAGAAGGGGATCCGTTCCCCTCCGTCTGGCCAGATTTGATCTGAGCGCAGTCGGGTGTAAACGGATAGCCGGTCCTCCTCCTAATGGTGCTACTTGTATGTTTTTAGCTATGTGTAAGTATGGCATGCTGACACTCACTGTAAGGGGAGCATTGACCCACTGATCACCAATGGGACATTTTTCCCGCTGAAACCTAATGAATTTGTTTTATAAGATATTCCTGTGGATTTGAAAGTTATTTTAAGGTTTCATATTGGGTAAAAAGGTTTACAAAGGCTGTCTTAAAGTTATATTGCCAATGAAGCTAGCATAAATAAATGCATTTGCCCTGATTTCAGTCTCATGTAATTCCTTGTACAGCAGTACTCATAATGGGAGAAGGAGGGACATTGTTTGGGAATAATCATATGTCCTCCATATCATAACAAGGAACATGCTGAAAAAATGAGAACTGAGAGATCAATGCATCAGTCTGTTGCTGGAAGCAAGAAGGTGACTAGTAGCAGGCAGGGTACAGAAGGTGTTCTGCGTTGCCTAACTGCAGCAGAGTAAAACCAGGTCATCAAGCCAACTCTGCCCCCAAGTATGATCTTTTTCTTACCTCTGTAAAAGAGATCTAAAAATCACAGCATATGCTGTCATTTTATAAGATCAACATTGTAATAACAATGCAAACAATAGTTATTTTTGACAATCAATTATAATCTTACTTGAAAAATCTCCTTTGATGTTATGAGTTCTGCTTGACTGCTGACCAACTCTTTCCAAAATTTCCAATATTCCCGCAGCTTCTCCTTTGTTATTAACTTTCGATTTATAAGGACTAAATATCCCATGGCACCTTGCTGCTTGCAAGCAGATATAATGTGGTGTGTTTCATATACTGACTGTGCCTCCTGTAGTTCAGAAGGCAGGCTCTGTGAAATGTGTGACACAGCAGTGCCTACTCATAGGACATAATTAATATTGAGGAGATTTACTAAAGCTGGTGCACACAGAATCAGGTACACCTGTGCATACTAAACAATCAGCTTCTAAATGTTATTGTCAAAGCCTAACTGAACAAGCTGAAGTTAAAAGCTGACTATGGTAACTATGCACAGCTGCCCCCGTTTTAGTAAATCCCCCCGTTTTAGTAAATCTTCACCAATTGGGTTTTCAAACTTCAAGATCTTTCAGACTAATAGGAGTAGGCTAGAAATAATTGGAATTCATGAAATGTGGAAATGAACGTAATATTTTACATTTTGACTTTACATACACTTTAACAATAATATAATCAGTGCAATTGCATCAATATCAAGGCATCAACGTATGCATTTAGGTGCCTATGTTTATTGATAAATATTCTCCTCTATATCATTAATGGAATGGAAGCATGCTAAAACTTATCAGAGGTCTTTTTTTGTTTAAGTCTTTTGCAGCATCCATCCTTTGGCAGAAATAGAAGATGCGCTCCTGCGGAACCTTTTTACAGGTTATCAGAAATGGGTTAGACCTGTTGTAAACCCCAATAAAACAATAAAAGTGAATTTTGGCTTGAAGATATCACAGCTCGTTGATGTGGTAAGAAGGCAATTTAGTTTTTTTTATTCTATAGCCTTTTAACAACCACATTAGAACTCATTAATAACACTCAAAGTCAGAGGAGCACAATACACATTAGTAGAGCACATGGCTGTGCTTTATAAATGTGTGTGGTTTTTTTTTGTATGGCAACTAACTGAATTCCTCCTTTAGTTTTCTGACTTCAGTAAACTGAAATCTGGTTGGTTCCTGTACTATACATATTATTGTACTTTTACTTTGGCTTAATGAATACATTTGCTTGACATTGGAATCTTATTATTTTACCTTTAGCCCCCGTTCACATTGGTCTGATTTGAAATGCGATTTGACATGTCAAATTGTATGCCAAATCAGAGCCATTTGACAGCAATGGCACCATCCGAATTGGTGCAACGTTGACTTTGCGGCATGGCACCAATTCCCAAAAGTAATTTCTGCACTACTTTTGACAACTTTGGGGGGGGGGGGGCGATTTCAATAGACATCTGTGCAGGAACCTGCACAGATGTCTATGAAATTGCCCCCAAATTCGGACTGAAAATGCCAGTTTGAAAACCGGCCTCAGTGTGAACCTAGGCTTAAAGAGACTATGTTGCCAGACAATTCTTTTCAACAAAACACTTCCTTTAAGATTACATGTGTATTTAATGTAGTTTTATGCACAATATTTTCCTGTAAAAGTCTCCCTTGCATAGATATCCAAAACAGACTGAGACTGCTTTTGGGCACTGACATTTTGGATGTGATGTCAGCGCCCCTAGCAGTATTAGGGCTCTTTCACACGGTCCGCCTCCGTAGGCGGATCCGTGTTGCTCGATCCCCGCTGAGCCGGCGGATGACAGCTCCGTCTCCGCTTGCAGAGCGGAGAGGGAGGTGTCTCAGCCCCCGCTACCCTCTATGGGGGATCGGATGAGAGCGGACCGCCTGTCCACTCTCATCAGATCCGATCCACTCCGATTACTGAACGGATGGAAAAATAGGGTTTCCATCCGTCCAGATTTCACGGACAGGATCGGATGCGGGTGGCAGCGGGTGTCAGCGGAGGTGTCGCCGCTGACACCCGCTGCCCTATAGAGCTGCATGGAGGATCCGATCAGATCCGCCTAAAAAACTGACAGGCGGATCTGATCGGATCGCCCGTGTGAAAGAGCCCTTACTCAAGTATTCTACTTCACTATGCCCCCAATAACTACACTAAAAGTAATGTAGTGAGTGGAGAGTCAGAGGAGTTGGGCCAGTATGGACAGTATTTAGATATTCCATCAAGTTCAGTAGCACATTGCAAGTGAAAAAAAATAATTTATGGAAAGAAAAAATACTGCAAGTAAGCATTTAATAAAATAGATTTTTGTGTGCTTATATAAGCAATTTTTTAAGTTATTGACACACTGAGGAGTCTTGCTCACTAGCAACAAAGCATAGAAGAAGCAATGTCTTGCTAGCCCAGCTAGCAAGGAAGAGATTCCATAGAAACTGACAGGCAGACTCTTAGTGATCATGACGCTGGTGATTTGTTGCCTGTGTCAAGTTCACCCACGTGACGTTGTAAGCAGGTGCAGTCTGCTGTCTCCACTGCAGGTGGCACTCAACTGCAGCGGCAAAGCAGAGTGAGAAGAAGTCATAGGGAACAGGGTTCCTGAATGGTTTCCTAAGTCACTGGGGCAGCGAACCTGATTGGATGCTGGCTGCTCATGTGACTCTGGTGGCCATCTTAGGTGTAGCAGAGTTAATTTAAGACCCTGGCCCCTGGGTTTTACTTGCTTTAAGCGAGTGGGTATTGTAGGGAAAGGGACTCCCTCTGTTTGGGACAGTACTTGTGATAGGGAAAGGTTCCTGATGAGGTGGCAAAGTGTAGGGTCACATCTCTCTGGATACATTGCTGATTGGACATGAGACGGCCAGGCCGCATTCTGTCCCCTCTCAACAGACGCTGTCAGTTCGGTTGGAACCTGCTTCTTCACATTGCAGGAAACTGTGAGTGTGTCCGGCTGGGTAGCTGTCCCAATGTGATTGTCTATTGTGAAATATTGCTGCATTACTTCAATACAAGTTTTATTTTGTACCTGATTGTGTGAATTATGGCCACCGCACCCCACTGCACCCAACCTACACTTGGTAGTAGTTGGCAGGATATGTCCCTTGCAGCAGGTGCAGAAAGAGGACTGGGCTCCAGCATGGCTCCACTAAGATCTGCCTTAGCCCTGAAACCGAAGTTTAATGGCTCTAGCATTCCTCTGACAGTCCTAATGCTTTAGAAGCTGATGCCCACATGGGCGCACCACCCTAGAGCAGATCATGTCACACTTCCCCTGTTTGGAGAGAAGCTATCGATGCCAGATCTGCGGCAAAGATTTTTCTTAAGGAAGCAGCAGGAAGACGAGAGCCTCACCCACTATACAGTGGCCATGCAGAATCTCTGGAGATGCCTGGAAAAGAAGGATGTTCATGGCTGTGGTGATATCACTGATTCAGATCACATCCTAAAGGATCAATTCATAACTGGTCTAAAGGCAGGCCCGGCCCCGACAGCCCTGCAGGAGAAGGTTAAAGCACAACCAACCATTTTCATTCAAAATGTGCTGGTGGATGTGGTAAGCGGGAACAAGTAGAGGTGGATACAACAGTAGCAATCACCAAGAAGTTTGAGCCTGTGTACCTCAAGGAGGCCCTGACACTGTCACTCCTGTCAGCCATGCAAACAACACTGATGAAGCTAGCTCAGGACCTGGTCACCTTTAAAGCAGGAGGTATCCTCCTCTATAAAAAGACTCACCCCCAACCCCATAGGGGCGAGAACCCATTGCACATGGATCTGGAAGAAGAAAGAAACTGTTAACAGCGTGATCGCTATGGACACATATCCAAGAACTGTGGGTGGTCTAGACCCAGGAACCCGTTCAGGCCGTCATTAAACAACTAACTCCCGAGGCAGAGGGATGACTCCTTGGACAGTCAACCCAAAGTCCCAACAAGTCTGAATGTATGGTTTCTCCAAGCCCAGTGGTGTCTGTCCTAGTGAATGGGCAAGAGGTCTGATTAACACTGGTTCCGAGATCACGGTAGTGAAATATGATTTCTATGTGCAGAAATTTGGAGCCCAGGAACAGCTGAACCCTTTTGGCTGTCCCTCTGAGCAGCCAATAATAATAATCATAGTCAAAGGCATCACTTGGGTGAAGGTTCAAATCGAGGACCAGGTGGTGGAACGAGTTGGAGTAGTTGTGGCCCAAGGCACAGTTAATACTGCAGTGCCTGTGGTGCTGGGCATGAATGTCTTGAAGGACTTGAATCTGCCCCGTCAGTTAGATAAATATGAGCATTCAAGCTGGCAGGCCCATGGCTGCAGCCTGTGGGCAGTATGGTTTAGAGTACTTTAGGCTTTTGAGGAACAATGCAGAGTTACTAAGAGGCAACCTGAACAAGTGGGGGTGGTTCGTAGCCCCCCGAAGCAAAAGTACATTTTGGCACTGCTGCAAGAGGTGATCTGGTCCTGCCAGTGGGGGCCCACAGGAAGATACAAGGAGCTACAGTGATGGTAGAGCCTCACAAGGATCTCCTAATGCCAGGAGAATGGCTGGTGGACCTTATCCTATCTAAGATTCACTGCCGAATGGTGTTGGTACAGCTCATCAACCTGGAAACAATCCCAATATCACTGCCCAGGCAGGCTGCATTGGCTGACATATGCGCTGTACCTTCCCACTGCATCTCCAAGGTCCACCCAGGGGTTGAGGCGGTATGTGCCCCCTTGAAGGCATCCATAGCTTCCTGGGACGGGACCCGATACAAGTCCCTCTTAGAACAGCTGGATGTTACCTTAAAAAACTTCTCCTTACCTCAAAAGTGACTGCTTCATCAGCTTTTGGAAAAGCACTTATTGGGGCTCACCACTGTTCCGAACGTGGATGTCAGACCCCTACCCTTCTCACCAGCTCGTAACAAAGGACTGGGCAATCTCACACCACGCTGTCACTTGCGTAACAGTGCAACTCTCAACTGCACCCTGCACAAATATTTTCCAGCTTGTGGGACCACAATCTAGGTGCCAGCAGCCTAAGAGTGATTGTCACTGGGTTAAGTTAATTAAACAATAAACCCTTTAACTGCCACCACTGACTTTTGCCAAAGAGTCTGAACTTCCACAAGATTAGCAATACCAACTATGATTTTAAAATACAGTAAATGTCTGCAGTACACACTGTCAATACAGACAGGTATGTCCAGAGTATTTACACCATACAGTAGTACTCTTTAAGAAATAGGGATTATTTTTAGTTTGCATAGAAAATTTTAGAAACAAGGTTAACACTTTTCAAAATGGGGTTTAATAATGAAAAGGTAAAACAAGGTGCAAATACAATATTTACAGAAAAAGGGTGTTACAAAGAAATAAAGAGACAATAAAACAACAGAGATATAAAAGAGTTGAAAAGGAAGAATACTTGCAATGTCCTAGTTTCAGCAGAGTCCAGCGAATAAGCAAAAATGGTACAGTGGCTCTCACAAGTTCTGTTATGTGTTCCTTGGTTTGATGTCAACGAGAGCTGTCAAACTGTCCTGGCATTCCCCTTTTCTCAAGGATTAAAGGGATGTTGACAGAGGCCATCTGACCAACTAAGCATCTGGGGAGTGGCCATCATGGTTATGACTATGTCCTGACCCTCCCTTACACATAGTTTTTTTACTAATATTAATACCTTCCAATATGTGCAGGTTGTGTTCAACTGGTAGATTATTGTTCAGCATTCAGTTTTGTGTTCAGGAATACTAAACACATGGTATCTTGGATAAGCCTGTTAGCCAGGATGTAGGAGACTGCTATCTCCCCTTCTGCATTTTCTAGCTTAGTCATGTATGACCTTGATTTGCTCCCTATTCAAATATACACTTAATTTAATGTGTCATGTTCCTGTATGATTTTTATGAATTGTGTGTGGATTTTGTTAAATTGAAGGTCTCTTAAGAATCGTGTCTTGGCCCTGAATGACTTTTAAGATCCCCATTAGTTCTGGGTAGACATTTTATGTCATGCTATGTATTCTTAATGGATTTAATTGCCCTACAAACTATGGGTGCAGAACTGAATGATTGTGTTATAGTTTTACGATAGGTCACTTCCAATCCCCTCAGGAAAGTAATAAGCTGTAGCAAATGATTGCTAGCAGACAATGCCAGATCCCCGGCCTCAGTGGAGATAACAAGTTCTTTTGAAGCCCCAGGCTACCATATTCACCCAGCGCTGTGTCAAGAGGTTAAGGAGTTACTTCACAATATGCTACAGGGTGGGGTGAGCCAGAAAAGCCACAGTCCATGGGCTGCTCCTTGTGTACTGGTGCATAAGAAAGACTGCAGTATATGGTTCTGTGTGGACTATCGCAAAATGAATGCCTGCACCCTCACGAACGCTTATGCCCTTCCTCGGGTGGAGGAATCCCTAATGGCCCTTGGACAAGTCAAGTTCTTCTCTACCCTCGCCAGTAGCTAATAGCAAGTCTATGTAAGGGATCAAAACTGGGAGAATAACACCTTTTTTGCACCAACGGGTCTGTTAAAGTTAAATCACATGCCTTTGGCCTCAGCAATGCTCCCCGTCACTTTCCAGCACCTAATGGAAAGATGTCTTGGGCATTTCAATTTAAAGACTGTGCTCCTTTACCTTGATGATGATATCATCTTCTCAAAAACTTTGGACTGGGTGCTGGTAAAGAACACCAAGCAAACCAGAGGAAGCAACCTGGAACCCGAGTCGAAGTGTACCCTGTCTTGGATGCTGGGGCAGTTTTTCCCACCTACCCCAGTCTATGACCTGGTCCCAGAGGGGCCCGACCCCATGAAAAAGAGACTGCATCAAACATGCTGAGACCTGTGTGCTGGGCAGCGACCAGGATGCCTACCGAAGACTGGGAAGTATTTGACACAGTGGATCTTCCCCCAGCATATAAAGCCCCAACTGACTGGTTCCTGGCTCCCCTTGTTCTCGAGCCTCTGGGCTCTACTGAGCTGCAAAAGTCCTGTGCAGTCCTGCACAAAAGACTGTACTGACATGTCTGAGAATGTAAATTTGGGCCAGGGTGGGGGGCAAGTGGAAGACATGTGTGACGCTTTGCCACCAGCAGCCCCTGAGCCACTACTTGAAAAAAAGCCTTTGCCAAGGGGCTCAGAAGAACCAGCACCCTTTGCGGTCTAACTGCAGGCAACTCCCTGCAAGATATTTGGAATATGTTGTTTAGCTGGAAGTTGTTTAGTACTCTGCTTAACTATACTCTGTTGTGTTACTGTGTTTTCATGTTGTTGTGATGCAGAGGAATGCATCTGTTAAAGAGAGGAGGGGAATGTAAGTAGTGCTCATCTGCAGCGGCAATGCAGAGACAGAGGAAGTCATGGGAAACAGGGTTCTTACATGGTTTTCTGAGTCACTGGGGCAAATTATCCGATTGTATGTTGATGTCCATGTGACTCTGGTGGCTATTTTAGGTGTGGCAGAGACTATTTAAAACGCTGACCCCTGGGTTTGATGCGCTTTCTGTGAGTGCGTAGCATAGTGAAAGGTACCCCATCTATTAGAGACAGTTCTAGCAATAGGGAAAGTTTACTGACAAGGAGGTAAAGCATAGGGTTGCATCTCTATGGATATCTTCCTAATTGGGCATGATATGGCCAGGCCGCATTCTGTCCCCTCTCAACAGAAGCTGTTGGTTTTGCTGGAACCTGCTTTTTTACTTTACTGGAAACTGTGAGTGTGCCCAGCTGGGTAGCTGTCCCAACGGGTCTATTGCTGCATTACTTCAGTACATGTTTAATATTGTACCTGACTGCGTGAAATATTACTACCGCACCACGCTGCACCCTACCTACATCATGGTGCCATTTCACCTTCAGAATTTGAAGCTATTATTGTGTTGTTTTATGGTCAAATATACAGGCCCTTTCCTTTTCTGAAAACATTTCTTTAAGAGATTTTTGAGTGCAGATGGCAGGCTCAAAGGCAATTAACGTTTACCAATTCATCCACTGCAAATTTGAATTAGTTGACCAGAACACTAGTAATAGAGGAGAGCATGTTGCCAAATTTCATTTCAGGCATATCCTAAATGGTCAGCATTTAGTCAACTCGTACTTTCCAGTCCGTTCCAACTGAACACGTGTAATCGCTGCAGGAAAAGAAAGCATACCAGATGTGCAAACATTCTCTGTAAAGCACTGCTGAGTAACTGCAAAGCACTATATAAGCGCGTAAAATGAAAACATAATAGTTTTTCCAAGCAGCCAGACTCTGGATGTCATTTGTAGTGCAAAAATAGGGAAAAGTAAGGTATTTTTTCAAAGATTTTATACAGACACCTCACCAAAGCCGGCTTTTTTTGCAGCTACTAGCTAAAGAGCATATCAAGAAATGTAATCATTTAAAAAACAATATATCCTATTCACTCTGTTTCATAAAAGAATGAACATGGAACAGAAGACATTCCTAAACTTACAGAGAGCATATTGCTTACAGTACTAATACTATACAGCACAGTAATCCATGTGTGTGATTCACTTGACACTCTGAAGGATCCAAAATAGTCCTGTCTGAAAATCCTGTTACCTGTGTCAGCAGCTCTGCAATAAGCCACCTCGTTCTCATGCTCATCACGTATCTAGCCACTACACCAGGGCTTTTTAACCCTTTTATTCTGGACAATGAATTGTGTCCTATGCTGACCCAAAAGAACGACTTCTTCATAGAAACCTTAAAGTAGCAATGCAAAATAAAAGATTAGTATTTTAACCAGCTACAATGTGGAATTAGAAGGATTGCTGTGTCTTTAGATAGATGCCTGTAAAATAACACAATCTCTACAAAATAAAATCGCAGGAAGGGTATTTGATATAAATTGTGCAAATGCTTTGTCAGGGATATAGAGACAGTGGAAATCTCATACAGTATCTCACGAAAGTGAGTACACCCCTCACATTTTTGTAAATATTTTATTAGATCTTTTCATGTGACAAAACTGAGGAAATGACACTTTGCTACAATGTAAAGTAGTGAGTGTACAGCTTGTATAACAGTGTAAATTTGCTGTCCCCTCAAAATAACTCAACACACAGCCATTAATGTCTAACCCACTGGCAACAAAAGTGAGTACACCCCTAAGTGAAAATGTCCAAATTGGGCCCAATTAGCCATTTTCCCTCCCCGATGTCATGTAACTCGTTAGTGATACAAGGTCTCAGGTGTAAGTGGGGAGCAGGTGTGTTAAATATGGTGTTATTAAGTGTTCTTGCATGGCAAGACTACTTACTGTTATCTCCCATATATATTCTTATTATTATAGCCAAATTTACCACCCTAACTCCCACAGTTTTTACACTACATATACAGAAATATACCGAAATGTGTTGAATGTTCCCGATTGGTGTGCTATTACTTTGTGGAAGGTTTTGCAAAATGGTTCACAAAATATCAGCGTTTTTGTGGCAAAATTGGTCCCACAGGAATGAATGGGCGGAATGTTCAAAACTAGAGTGGGAGCTGACAAAAGCTAGAGTGGGAAATGAAAAATCAGGACATGATTTCTAAACTGCCACCACTCTCTCATTTTCAAGCCCACCTACACAAATCTTATATCAAAACGTTCAGCTATCCCTGCCACCACAAAAAAATGTCCACGGCTAAACCATAGACCTGATAGTTTTCACAATATGACCATTTGTTTGTTGATGTGAATGTGCAATGTATATGTAAAGCGCTGCATAAATTGACAACGCTATATAAGTACCTGAAATAATAATAATTTGTTTGCAACTCACGCCGCCCATTGACATTCATTGAAACTCCACTCTAGCCACCTCAAATTTGAAGGGCAATTTCTAAACTCCGACTGTGTCTTCATTTTTAATATTTTAGAGACATACTATGCTTTGAAATGTATGTCTGGGTCTTGTGTTTCTCACAATATAAAGCTCTTCACTGTAGGATTTATAATTTATAATTAACTACAACCGTTTGAAGATGGCAACTGCCAGTGAAGTGAGAGAGTTGGAGCAGTTTGTTTTTAACCGCTCTTCTCTGCCCTTGCTGTAGAGTGAGTTGCCATTGGAACCCAGGTGTGTGAGCAACCAGCAGAGTGACAAAAGCTAGAGTGTGAGCTGAAAAATCAGGACTTGATTTCTAAACTGCCATCACTCCCTCATTTTCACCTACACAAATCTTATATCAAAACATTCAGCTATCCCTGCTGCCACTAAAAATGTCCACGGCTAAGCCATAGTCCTGATAGTTTTTAAAATTTCTTAACTGCTGCCACTCCCCCACACACACACACACACACACCACACCCCACACACACATACCACACCCCCCCCACACACACACACACACACACACACACACCACACACACCACACCCCACACATACCACACACACCAAAGAAGACAAGCAGACTAAGGACATGGATTACTGGAACCATGTCCTGTGGTCTGATGAGACCAAGATAAACTTATTTAGTTCAGATGGTGTCAAGTGTGTGTGGCGGCAACCAGGTAAGGAGTACAAAGACAAGTGTGTCTTGCCTACAGTCAAGCATGGTGGTGGGAGTGTCATGGTCTGGGGCTGCATGAGTGCTGCCAGCACTGGGGAGCTACAGTTCCTTAAGGGAACCATGAATGCCAACATGTACTATGCCATACTGAAGCAGAGCATGATCTCCTCCCTTCGGAGACTGGGCTGCAGGGCAGTATTCCAACATTATAACGAGCCCAAACACACCTCCAAATCGATCACTGCCTTGCTAAAGAAGCTGAGGGTAAAGTTGATGGACTGGCCAACCATGTCTCCGGACCCAAACCCTATTGAGCATCTGTGGGTCATCCTCAAACCGAAGGTGGAGGAATGCAAGGTCTCTAACATCCACCAGCTCCATAATGTAGTCATGGAGGAGTGGAAGAGGGCTCCAGTGGCAACCTGTGAAGCTCTGGTGAACTCCATGCCCAAGAGGGTTAAGGCAGTGCTGGAAAATAACGGTGGCCACACAAAATATTGACACTTTGGGCCCAATTTTAAATTTTTACTTAGGGGTGTACTCATTTTTGTTGCCAGCGGTTTAGACATTAATGGCTGTGTGTTGAGTTATTTTGAGGGGACAGCAATTTTACACTGTTATACAATCTGTACACTCACTACTTTACATTGTAGAAAAGTGTAATTTCTTCAGTGTTGTCACATGAAAAGATATAATAAAATATTTGCAAAAATGTGAGGGGTGTACTCACTTTGTGAGATACTGTATATCAGCTTTTAGCTGGCCTTTCCTCCCTGAAGCTCTGGTCCATGGGCAGTCCCATGTTGTCATCACGCACAATGCAGTAACCCTGCGCTGTATGTGGTGGGGATAAACATGCAACCATGGCTGGGAGCGGCTTAGAGAGGGGCCTCGGGGGGCCAATTGCACTCCTGGGAGAACCTGCTGGAGCACATAAAAAGGTAAGTATTACACCTTAATCCTGCACCCCTTCCTGGAGTTGGGCTTTAATGCAACAAGTTTCCTTCCATTAAATAGTCCATTTATTTAGAAAAAGTTTACCTGAGCCTTTTTTAATGCAACACAAAGCAGGGTTTTTACATTGTGGTGTGCAGCAGTGCAGGTGGGTAAGGATGCTATTTGAAATAAATGGAATCGCAACACACCACATGTCAAGGAAACGTGTTTTATCACATGACCATGTAGCCTTTGCCTGTAACAATCTTTTTTCATTCACCCAATGGCGGCTGTAGAAAAAGGCTCCACATTTCCCATTGGAAGGTGCCTTCCCGAGAAACAAACCACCACACATTGTTTAGACAGAAAAGGAGGGAGAATATTACTGACCCTTGGCATAGCACCCCCTCCACCCCCCACCTGCCTCGTCATGTAGTGTTAAAGAAGGGAGAGGAGCCTACTGACCTGAGTACGGCTCCCCCCTTTGGCCCCATTTGGGGCTGTTTTAGCTATGGTGTCCCACTAAAAGTTCTCATAGGGTGATAATTGGGTTGAAATAGGTTCTATAAGTCTTTAAAAAGTGGCTTGGTGGCAATTTTCCCCCAATGGTGGCCATAGTGCATCAGACTTTTAACCTGACTGGGAAACCTGTGGGACATGGGCACTATGGAGTTTATTTACTAAAGCTAGGGAAGGCAAAATGAGTCACAATTCTGCAGAGAAACCAATTAGCTTTCAGGTTTTATTGCTAAAGCCTAATTAACCCCTTTAGCCCCGGAAGCATTTGCCCCCTTTCTGACCAGGCCCTATTTTGCGATTCGGCACTGTTATTTTAATGGACAATTGCGCGGTCGTGCGACGCTGTACCCAAACAAAATTTACGTCCTTTTTTTCCCACAAATAGAGCTTTCTTTTGGTGGTATTTGATCACCTGTGCAATTTTTAATTTTTGCGCTATATACAAAAAAACAGCAACAATTTTGAAAAAAAAAAAAAACATTTTTCACATTCTGCTATATAACATTCCCCCCAAAAAAATGTAAAAATCAACATTTTTTTACATTTTAAGCCAATTTGTTTTCTGCTACATATTTTTGGTAAAAAAAAATCGCAATAAGCATATTTTGATTGGTTTGCGCAAAAGTTATCGCGTTTACTAACTAAGGGAAAGATTTATGTCATTTTTATTGTTTTTTTTTCTTTACTAGTAATGGCGGCGATCTGCGACATTGCGGCGAACAGTTTGGACCCCTGACTGACATTTTTGACACTTTTGGGGGGACCAGTGACATTACTACAGTAATCAGTGCTATAAATGTGTGTGTGTGTGGGGGGGGGGGGGTTCTGTGACAGACACAGAGATTACAGTCTCAGCCTTCTTATCTGTCACTGAGAAGATCCGCCTGCTTTGTTTACATAAGCAGGCGGGTCTTCTCACAGTTTCCCCGATGATCAGGGAAGGGAGGCGGGAATCGCCGACTCTCCTCCACCGGCCCGACTCCCGCTGTGTCCCGCTCCCTCTCCCACTCCGGCCCGACGCCGCCGGAATCACTAGGGGAGCCGCACTGCCGCAGTAATATTACTGCTGGCAGTTGGCAAGTGGTTAAACAAGCTGAGGTTAGAAGCTGATTGGTTTTTCTGCAGAATGATAACTAATGTTTTCCTCTCAAGCTTTAGTAAATAAACCCCTATGGGAAGTGTCCACATTTCCAGGACTGTCCAACAGGATCCACAACACTTGGCAACAATGTACTTGAGTATTATTATATTGAAACATAAATACACAAATCACAGTGTGAAAAACAGAGACAGTAGACTTAAAGAGGTTGTAAACCCATATTACTTTTTTTTTTTTTGAAACCTGTAAGAGAAACACATAATGAGCTAGTATGCATTGCATACTAGCTCATTATGAAATACTTACCTTTGAACGAGCACCCGCCGTGCCGCCCGCTCACCTGTATGACGGGCGACATGTCCAGTCGCCTGTCTTCCGGCATCTGATTGGCCGGAGCCGCGGTGACGTCACTCCCACGCACACGCGCGGGAGCCGACAGTCACGACACGGGGCTCTGAAGAAACTGCACCAGCGGCTGTTCCTTCAGAGCGCATGCGCCAGTGATGTTCACTGGCTGCATGTAAGGTAAATATCTCCTAAACGGTACATGTTTAGGAGATATTTACAGTACCTATAGGTAAGCCTTATCATAGGCTTACCTATAGGTAAAAGTGTCAGAGGAGGGTTTACTTCCTCTTTAAATACAGGTTGTTATACAATTTAAATATTCAAATGCTCATTGTTATAGTTTAATATGTAAGTTTACATCAAGGCAAAAAAATTTCTTACAGTACATAGAGTGGGGAAAGATTTGAACCCCTCTCAGGTTTATACTGCTACCCCAGGACTCAGGTAAAGAGATTTACCCTTACTTCCTCTGCTATTAATAATGGTTTGACCAAACAGGACGTAAGGGAGAATTTGTGACAGGGACAAAGTAAGTAATAAACATCTGACAGGACAGGAAGTGAGGGAAAGTCTATCTTAAAAGGCCCCAGATAATAACCTGACAGTGGTTTAACTCTTCCCTGCTCTATTCAAAACTATGTTTTAGCTGGATGTTCAATGAGTCTATCACTACACGTCACAGTCATATTAATTTTAACCTATTGTTTAATGCATACAGTATACCCATTTTAGGCTTGTAAAGTTTGAAGAGCTGCATATTGCATTGTCAAAAAATGAGTTTACATAACAGGAAATCTGCTGTGGACAGCATAATCTCATTCCCATAATGAAAGATGTGGAATATGGTTGAGCCTGGTAAAATGGCAAAATATATACAGTATTTGTGTTTAACTTTGTGTTTAGTTTAACTAGCAATAGAATAGATGCTTAGAGTATTAGAGCATTAGAGTATTTCTGCTCATGCATGAGACTGGTAACTGCAAAGAGCTGGCAGGGAAAATGAATGAGACAGATTATATTAAATAGGTCAAAAAAACTGCTGAATGTTCAAAACTACAGACCTATTTCACTAAAGCAGCGCGGAAGGTGGAGGGGAAGAAATATCACTTCTTTAGCTTCTTAAAATCCTGCCTAAAAATATTTATATATATATATATATATATATATATATATATATATATATATATATATATATATATATATATACATACATACATACACACACACATATATATATATATCAGTATAACATATACTCCTTATCAGTATTTAAATATAATCCTTGATGCCATTTGTTCTTTCTGTTACATGTTTGTTAATGGATGACTATAGAAATATAAATATTTAATTATTTTTCTAGACTAGCTCTTAGGGTAATTGCAGTAGACTCTCCACCCTAGTAACAGTACAGAATGAATTGTACAAAATTAATGTGGTATTAATACTAATATTACATTTTGTAACAACACTAGGGTGTGCATTCATTACTTGACAATAAATTGCCCCTATGTTCTCTTTCTCCGACTGCTCATTAGATAGATAAGCAATAAGATACATTGTTTTGTTTTTTGGTATATTTATCAACAGGGCTTTTTTTGTGGCGGCTTTGCTGCTTGGTTGTGGGTCTATGAGCTGGATTGGATTGTCTATTAGCTGGATTTGGCTGTCTCTGAGTTGGATTAGGCTGGCTGGATTGGACTGTCTCATTGGTGTATTGGACTGTCTCATTGCTGGATTGGGCTCTCTCTTAGATGGAGTGGGCTCTCTCTTAGCTGGATTGGGCTTTCTCTTAGCTGGATTGTGCTTCTTAGCTGGATTGGGCTCTAAACTGGATTGGGCTGTCTCTTAGCTGGATTAGTCTATCTCCTAGCTGGATTGGGCTGTCTCTTTGCTAGATATATGGAGCATGTCTCTTTGCTGAATATATGGAGCATGTCTCTTTGCTTAATATATGGGGAATATCTCATTGCTGAATATATGGGGCATGTCTTTTTGCTGGATATATGGGGCATGTCTCGTTGCTGAAAATATGGGGCATGTCTCTTTGCTGAATATACAGGGCATGTCTCTTTTCTGAATATATGAAGCATGTCTCTTTGCTGAATATATGGAGCATTTATCTTTGCTGGATATATGGAGCATGTGGACTGCCAGATGTTACACTTACGGGTCCCCCTGAGATACCATTAGCAACCTTGACATGCATAGTCACTCTCTCTTTTGCTTCTTGGCACGTCCCATAATCAGTCCAGGGGTAAGTAGTTGTTTTTGTGTTTATTTATAAATTACGGTTGGGAGAAGGGAATAGTGGGATACTCCGAATTAACTATGCACAATATTGGAGGACTTCTATCTCTCGGTACAGCCAGGCTGTTGATCCACCTTGCCACTGAGGTGGATTTAGCTTTAAGTCTCTTTCCTAAGATGACTTGATGAATTAAGGTTATCTTCAGGACACTCTCCTCAGTATCCTCTTTCTCACTGCCAACACCCGTCCACTGACTATCCTACTCTTGGGGTGGCCCACCTCAGGTCAGGCCCATAGACAGTAGCCACTGTACTCATGATACTGTTTTTCCAGGGTCTCCAGTGTCTCCCCCTCAGTCAGCTCTCCTGGACCTCTGGGTTCAGCTCCATTCCTCTGGCCCTCAGGACAACCTCCTGAGGCCACATGCCACTGCTACAGAGGAGGCTTTTATACAGTATCCCAGAATGCCCCTGCCAATCACCAGGACGGTACCAAAGCCTATGCATCCATTTGTCAGGTTTCCTCCCACTGTCCAACATGCCTCCCTATTGGACCAGTGTGAAACACTCTCTAGACACAATGAATCACATACTGAGCACCATGAGCAGACCTCACTAACAGATCCTGCTCTCTAATATACAGAGAGCAATATAGATTTGCCCGCTGCTCCTCTGATAGGCAGACAGAGCCAAAAACTATACTCTCTCACTAGCACCTAGTGAGAGAGGGTGCTAAACAAGCATGACCTAGGAGGGGGGGGGGTTCCTGCATTTGTTTCTCTGAGAAAAAAAGCCCTGCTTATCAATAACTATTTTTCAGCAATATGTCGCTTTATCAACATATGGTTCTATTTGAAAGGAGCTGATTTTTGGCAGGGTATCCCTTTGAGGTTGATTTACTCATACTGGAAAGTGCAAAATCTGGTGCAGCTGTGCTTGGTAGCCAATCAGCTTCTAACTTCAGTTTGTTCAATTAAACGTTGACAAAAAAAAAAATGGAAACTGATTGGTTTCTATGCAGAGCCACAGCAGATTTTGCTCTCTTCAGTTTTATTAAATCAACCCTCAATCAATCAATGTCTCTTGCTATACCATCTAACAGTATCTGTGCATAAAGGCTGGTGCAGGCTTCTGATTGTATCCTTTCCCATGTCACAGCACTCTGGCAAACCCTGGATAGCAACTGTAAAAACTCTGTGTACAAATCAATTTTACCTTCTTAGGCCTGATGTGCAGTGTTTGTCTTAAGCCTTCATGTTTACAATATGGGGAAAAGAAAAGATGAAGGAAAATAAAGTGGAAGGAGGTATCATGGGATTTTACTCATCATTTTATAGATATCTAATAAAGAGCTTACAACAGCATAGATAAACAAAAATACACTGCTCAATAAAAATAAAGGAACACTTTGAAAACACCTCAGATCTCAATGGGGAAAAATATCGTACTGGATATCTATACTGATATGGATTAGGTAATGTGTTAGGAACTGAAGAATGCCACACCGTTTGATAGAAATTAAAATGATCAACCTACAGAGGGCTGAACTCAAAGACACCCCCAAAAATCAAAGTGAAAAAATGATGCAGCAGGCTAATCCATTTTGCTGAAATTTCATTGCAGCAACTCAAAATGGTACTCAGTAGTTTGTATGGTCCCACATGCTTGTATACATGCCTGACAACGTCAGAGCATGCTCCTAATAAAATGACGAATGGTGTCCTGGGGTATTTCCTCCCAGATCTGGACCAGAGCATCACTGAGCTCCTAAACAGACTGAGGAGAAATATGGCAGCATCAGATGGACCAAAACATAATGGCCCAGAGGTGTTCTATTGGATTTAGGTCAAGCGAGCATGGGGGTCATTCAATGGTATTAATTCCTTCACTCTCCAGGAACTAGCTGCATACTCTCGCCACATAAGGTCAGGCATTGTTGTGCACCAGGAGGGTGCAAGGATTTCATCCTGATACCTAATGGCCGTCAGGGTGTTATTGTCTAGCGTGTAGAGGTCTGTATGTCCCTCCATGGATATGCCTCCCCAGACCATCACTGACCCACCACCAAACCAGTCGTGCTGAATAATGTTACAGGCAGCATAAAGTTTTCCAAGACTTCTCTAAATCCTTTCACGTCTGTCACATGTGCTCCGGGTGAACCTGCTCTCATCTGTGAAAAGCACAGGGTGCCAGTGGTGGACCTACCAATTTTGGTGTTCAATGGCAAATGCCAATCGAGCTCCATGGTGCAGGGCAGTGAGAACAGGGCCCACTAGAGGATGTCTCTGATTGTTTGGTCAGAGACATTCACAACAGTGGCCTGCTGGAGGTCATTTTGTAGGGCTCTGGCAGTGCTCATCTTGTTCCTCCTTGCACAAAGGAGCAGATTTCGGTCCTGCTGATGGGTTAAGGGCCTTCTACGGCCCCGTCCGGCTCTCCTAGAGTAGCTGCCTGTCTCCTGGAATATCCTCTATACTCTTGAGACTTTGCTGGGAGACACAGCAAACCTTCTGGCAATGGCACGTATTGATGTGGCATTCTGGAGAAGGTAGACTGCCTGTGAAACCTATATAAGGTCCAGGTATCGCCTCATGCTACCATTAGTAACACTGACCCTAGCCAAATGCAAAACTAGTGAAAAACAGTCAATGAGTTGGGGAAAACAATTTCAGTGGCCTCCACCCATAAAACCATTCATATTTCGGAGGTTGTCTCATTGTTGCCCATCTAGTGCAAATGTTAATTTTATTACCACCAAAGCAGCTAAAACTGATTAACAACCCCCAATGCTACTTAACTGACCAGATCAATATCCCAGGAGTTTAATTGACTTGAATCTGTACTCTGATTAAAAGTGTTCCTTTAATTTTTTTTGAGCAGTGTATATAGTAGGGATGCACCGAATGTTCGGCAACCGAACATTATTTGGCCGAAAATAGCAAAAAAAGCACTTTCGGTGTTCGGCCGAATAAGTAAAAAGGCCGAATAAATTTGTGCCGAACAATGTCCAGACCGGCGACCTGCCATCCCCGAGCATCACTGTAAACATAGCCGGAGGCACTACAGCGGGGGTCACTAAATGGCGGCCCGCGGTCCATCGGCGGCCCGCGCGATGCTTCCGCCCGGACCGCGAGCCCGCTACCTAGGAGTCCTTCAGTCCCCTTCCTCACTGCGGCTCCCGGCTCCCTGCTCACACGCCGCCGGTGTCCTGTCCAGCCGCGAGTAGGGGGTGTGACGTCACGCGCGCGTCCCGCCCCCTGCTCCTGACTGCGGCTCCTTCACACTCGGTCCAGCGAGCTAGGACGTGACACTATGTGCACGCCCTGCCCCCCTGTTCGCGGCTTTTGGCTCCGACCTGGCTGCAGTTCAGGTATGTGGAGCACATTTGGGGGAGAATACGGTAGCTGCACAAGCATTAGTGTGCAGACTGGCATATTTTGCCATATGTTGCCATGCTCATTAGAGTGCCCTATAAAGTGCCCCTTAAAAAAAAAAGAAAAAAAATGTGCCCAACAGAGTGCTCCCTTGACATAAAATGTGGCCATCAGCGTGCCCCTTATTTTATGCTAAGGGACATGCTGATGAGCATATTTTATGTTAAGGGGCACGCTAATGGGCATATTATATGTTAAGAGCAACGCTGATTTAAATGTTTTGTTTTGCCCATCAGAGTGCCCCCTAACATAAAATGTGCCCATCAGCGTGCCCCCTAACATAAAATGTGCCCATCAGCGTGCCCCCTAAAAATTGGCAAAATAAATGGAAAAAATGCGAAACATCGCGTTCGGTATTCGGCCTTCGGCTAAGCATTTCATTATTATTCGGCTTCGGCCAAGAATTTCATTTCGGTGCATTCCTAGTATATAGATATACACGTATATTGGTGCTGTGGCTCATCTTCCACCCCATAGATGTTGTTAGCTAACTACAAAGATATTTGCTCTAATAGTTAGTACCTTAGGTTTGCAAAGCTGTATAATTGCATGGTGGTGGGTGATGATGATGATGATGATGTGTCCAATTAAAAAAAATAATAATAACACATCTGCTCTTACAGTCCTGCTTTCCAAGTGTAAACAAATTTCACTGTTTTTAACACATACACACACTTGTGTAATGCTTACTAAGTTTTCTTAAAGCAGAGTTCCACCCTAGAAAAATTTTTATAGATAAAAATACCCCCGGGACAGTCAGGGCTAGTGCATTTAAGCAACAATAGCCTCTGAACTGTCCCCTGTTTCACTTACCTTTTAGAAGAAATACTTACCTTGAAAATGTCTTGCCCAGCGCTGCCATCTCAGGTGTGGGCAGCTGAAGCCGGAGCGTCCTCTTCGGTGACGTCGGAGTCCCAGAATGCCCTGCTCGTCACTTCCAGTGGAGGTGCGTCATCCCTGCACAGCTTCTGGGCATGCCCAGAAGCTGTTCAGCAGGGAATGACGCGCCTGCGCCAGAAGTGACGAGCAGGGCCGGTGCATTGACTCCTGGGATCGATGGCGCTCATCTCCCAGGAGTCAATGCTAGGAGGAAGTGACAGCGCAGGCCACGGCTGCAGAGGGAGGAAGAGGAAGGAAGGTAAGTATATTTTCATTAAAAAGAAGGTAAGTGAAACAAAAAAAATGTAAATTATCCAATTCTTTTTCAGGTAAATTAAAGCAAGCGGACGGTGAAAAAAAAAATTTTCAGGGTGGAACTCCGCTTTAAGTGTGAAGTGTTGCCAAACGCATACAATCAATACTTTTTTCCCTTCAACTTTGCAAAGGGAACATAGAAGGGAAAAGTCCTATAACCCATGAGAGTCTTTTCTACAGACCCTGCACAAGATTTATGGTCTATTTAAAATCAAAGTTTTGGCATATAAAACTTGGTGGGGAATTATTTAAAATACCTGACACAATGAAAATGTCATTTCTGCAATTACTTCTGTATTTGCTTATTATTTTCTCTCTCTGAAAAATATATCTCATTTCCTTTTATATTCTTGACAGGATGAAAAGAAACAGCTGATGACCACGAATGTTTGGCTGAGACAGGTAATATAATTTATGCCTCTTGACCTTTAGAGAGCTTATACTACTGTTCCATTACAGCTAGCAGTACTAGAAGATTGGTATTATAAGATCTACATAGGAATTATTTACATTCTTAGCTAACTGTTATTTTGGAAAAATAGCAATTGAATAATGATCTATATTTACCTATGAAAGTGTTGGGTTCATTCAGTATATATATTTGCGTATATGCCAGGTGTGAACTGGCATGTTTACTAAATTCAAACTTGATTTTAGCTTCTTATTAGTGGTTGGATGCCGTGTTTCCCCAAAAATAAGCCCGGGTCTTATATTAATTTTTGCACCAAAAGACACAGTAGGGGTTATATTCGGGGTAGTTCTTATGTGTAATGTGCTGTCTTCTCTCCCTCCCTGTCTGTCAGGAATCCCCTGCGTGAACCTAGTAAAAGTGTTTGTAAAATGCAAGAATCCACTTTATGACTGTTTTATATAATGTCCAATGTGTGTTTCTGTAATCTAATAGTGTGAAATACCTTCAGTACAGCGCTGCTCAGCTAATCTCCCGCTCTGCTCTCCTCTCCTTCTTTTCTCATAGCTGTCAGCAGGGGATCTCAGAGCGGGTCACGAAAGCGCCGAGCATATATTATAATTGTGTTAAATACCTTCGCTACAGCGCCGCTCAGCGCTCTGCTGATCTCCCGCTGCTCTTCCTTCTCTTGTCCCCCACTGACAGCTGGGGGTCACGGAAGCACCGAGCGGCTCTGTAACAAAGGTATTTCACACAATAATGCTCGGCGCTTCCATGACCCGCTCTGAACACTGCAGAGGGGAGGGGCTGAGATCCGCGCTGAGAGCTGGGAGAAGAGAAGGAGAGCAGATCGGGAGATCAGCTGAGTGCCCAGCGGCGCTGTACTGAAGGTATTTCACATTATTAGATTACAGAAACACACACTGGACAATTAAATAAAACAGTAATAGAGTGGATTCTAGGATTTTACAAACACTACTGTAAACTGGGGCTTATTTTTATAGTAGGGCTTATAATGCAGCCTTCCCCGAAAATAACAGTAGATCTTATTTTCAGGGTAGGTCTTATTTTCAGGGAAACACGGTACTAGTATTCACAAAAGGTTTGCAGTCAGCAAAGATCACATTAAAGTTTCTCATGCTCTTACTGAATTTGGAACAAATAATTAACATTTTAAGGTATTGGGGAAAAAAGCTAAGTACAGTACATATAGTACAATTACATACGGGGCAAAGCATCCAAAATAATGATTCTAATATTTGAAGAAGACCCATGCCCACAACCTTTATAGTAATTGTGTTAAGGCTTACTGTTATACCTTTTATATTCTTAAAGTAAAACTAAAATCAAAACTTTTTTTTTTTAAGTTTTGGAAATAGTAAAGAGTGATTAGATTACCTGTCAGTTTTTATTGCTATCTGTGCCCCCCGTTAACCACTTCTGGACCGGGCCTTTTTCTGACACTTTACAAGTAAAAATCAGGTTTTCTTTGCTAGAAAATTACTTAGAAAATTTTTTAGCAGAGACCCTAGAGAATAAAACGGAGATAATTGCAATATTTTTTATCACACCGTATTTGCGCAGTGGTCTTACAAACACAATTTTTTGGGAAAAAATACACTTTTTTAAAATAAAAAATAAGAAAACAGTACAGTTAGCCCAATTTTTTTCTACAATGTAAGAGATAATATTACGCCGAGTAAATAGATGTCATGCTTCAAAACTGCACACGCTCCTGGAATGGTGACAAACATTTGTACTTAAAGATTTCTAAGGCGACATTTCAAAAATGGCTACAGGTTACCAGTTTAAAGTTACAAAGGAGATCTAGGGCATAAATGATTGCTCTCACTCTAGCGATTGTGGCGATACCTCACATGTGTGGTTTGAACACCATTTACATATGTGGGCACGACTTGCCTATACGTTCGCTTCTGAGCATGAGCTAACAGGGACAGGGCGCTTTACATTTTTTTTTTCCTATTTGTTTTATCTTTTATTTTTAATTTTTACACAGTTTTTTTTTTTAATTTAATCACTTTTATTTCTATTACAAGGATGTAAACATCCCTTGTAATAGAAATAAGCAGGACATGTCCTCTTTATTGTGAGATCTGGGGTCAAAAAGACCTCAGATCTCACATCTACACTAAAAAAAAAAAAAAAAAAGTCATGTTTATTTATGATGGAAAAAAAATGGGCTCTTTAAATCCGTTGCTAGGAAGCGACATATGACGTCGCTTTAGTCCTCCAAGTCCATAGAGTCGAGTGAGGGCCATCTTGCCCTCACTCGACTTCCTGCCTGAGGGTATAGTGGACTGGATCGCTTTCCCCGCTACCGACGGGTCCGGTAAGCGGGGAAAATGACCGGGAAGAAGCGGGAGGGAGGGGGCACATAAGGGCCATAAGGGTGATCCCGTGGCGAATCCGACGCTGGGACCATCCTTATGTTGAAGCAGACCGCCCGCCGTTTAAAAAAAAAAAACAGGCTATCTGCTGCCATAACCCTGGTATTTAACGTCAAATTACCGACGTAAAACTGTGGCGGGCGGTCTGTAAGTGGTTAAGAAGATCCCCCTGTTTACCCTTATCATTGAAAGTAAAAGTATAAGAAAATCACAAACTTTAGGATACTCCCAGAAAAGTAATAGAGGGGAAATCTTCCAATGGAAACACTAGTTCTGGTGACCTGGGGGTCCCCAAGGAATTCCCTTAAATTGCAGGAATTTCCTCTCACTTCCTGCTTGGCTACAGGAAGTGAAGGCAAATCTCAGGAATGGGACACAGATGGTAGAAAAAAAAAATCCAATGGGGGTTATAACCCTCCCTTACTCTATCCAAAATGGAAAAAAAAAGTTTTACCAATAGTTCTACTTTGACTGCAGGCAACTGTGGAGTACAACTTTCAATAACAGTGGAGCTGTGGTCAGGCTATGAACATTTAAATATTTATATATTTTCTACAAGCCATAAATAAGCTTTAAAGAAACTCTTAATGACTCCTGCATCTGCAAGCGCTTTGGAGCCATCCATCCTCAAAGAGAAGCAGTAAAGTCCTTCAATTCAGGCTTCAGCACTCTGCTGCCTCCCTTCTTCCTGTGCACCTGCTCTGCATTTACATTACAGATTAACCGCTTGCCGACCGCCGCGCGACTATGTACTGCGGCGGTCAGCCCCTCACAGGCAGAGTGACGTAGCGGTACATCACTAGCCTGGGAGGGTCTGGGGAGCGAGCGCGCGCCGCCAGCGGCGCGCTCCCGCTCCCGCGCGGTCACGGACCCCCCCGCGCGTGTGACCGGCGGACCCGATGTCCGCCGGCCACTCTGCGATCGGCGGGGGAGAGGGAGAAAGTCAGGCAGCTTGTGTAAACAAGCTGCCTGTCATTCTCCTCGGTGTAAAGACACTGATCACACGGATCTACTATGTAGATCCGTTGATCAGTGTCCTTACAGGTCAAGACACAGCCAATCACAGTAGAAAGCATGCCCCTAGGGACACACACAGCCCCTCCCTCCCAAATAAAGTTAACCCCTTCACTACCAGTGTATTTTTACAGTAACAGTGCATATGTATAGCACTGATTACTGTAGAAATGTCACTGGTAACCCCAAAAGTGTCAAAAATGTCAGTCAAGGGTCCGATCTGTCCGCCCCAATGTCGCAGTACCGCAAAAAAAATCGCAGATCGCCGCCATTACGCGTTAAAAAAAAAACAACAAAAATGACAAAAATCTTTCCCTTTGTTAGTAAACGCGATAACTTTTGCGCAAACCAATCAAAATACGCTTTTTGCGATTTTTTTTTACCAAACATAGGTAGCATAAAACAAATTGGCCGAAAATGTTAAAAAATTTTGATTTTTACTTTTTTTTGGGGGGGAATTTCATATAAAAAAATGTGAAAAATATTGCTATTTTTGCAAAATTGACGCTCTTTTTTTGTTTATAGCGCATGATCAAAAAATCGCACAGGTGATCAAATACCACCAAAAGAAAGCTCTGTTTGTGGGAAAAAAAGGACGCCAAATTTGTTTAGGTACAGCGTCGCACGACCGCGCAATTGTCCGTTAAAGTCACGCAGTGCCGAATCGCAAAATACCCCCTGGTCGTTTAGCAGCCAAATCCTCCGGGGCTTAAGTGGTTAAAAGGGAACAATCTGGCAATTCACAGCTGGTAGTGGGGTAGCAAAATCAGTTACTGAGACAAAATGAAAGTGTCTTTTGAAGTAAATTTTGAAGATTAACAATGTCAAAGTGACTGTAACTATAGAGGTTGGTGAGGGGTTGTTTTAAAGTTTTTTTTAGTTCTTGTTAAGAATATGTAAACTTTTGAATATCTACTGTATAGCCTGGTGAGAGTGCTTCCTTTTTCACTGCCCTGGCTGCTCTGTCAAAGCTGCTTTGATGTTGGGGGCACACTGCTTGGCATTCACAGAATTCTGACCCTCAGAGTATGTCCTGCCTTTAAAGAGGAAATAAACTTCTATTCCTGACTTTTACCTAGAGGTTGACCTATAAAAAGGTTTACCTATAGGTAGTGTAAATATTTCCTAAGCGTGCAGCGTTTAGGAGATATCGTCATGACATGCAGCTAGTGGCATCACTGGCGCATGCGCTCTGAATGAACGGCTACGTATGCGCGGGAGTGATGTCACTGTGGCTCCGGCCAGTCACAGAACTGGAGCACGCGAACCCGGAAGCAAGATGGGTGAAGTTGGAAGTGGCTGCAGCGCTGACATCCCAGCACTGGAACAGCTGCGTTTTAAGGTAAGTTTCACATAATGTGCTAGTATGTGATGCATACTAGCATATTATGACTTTACCTTGCAGGGGGGAAAAAAGGCCAGCGGTATACAACTGCTTTAAGTAGTATTACAGTATAACTAAAGGCAAATCATTTTTTTTTAGTTTTGTGGAGAAGGATTCAAACCTTTAGTAAAAAATAAAAAAAAACAGTGTCCCCCAACCTTTTAGTAAAAAATAAAAAAACAACAGTGTCCCCCAATTTAAATCCATTGCCAATCATGCCGCCCGCTATACCGCCGAACCCAAAAAAAAGCTCCGCCTGCAAGGATGGCTAACTGACAAATGCCTCCTCCGCCCTTTGACAGTTCTTATATAAGTAAGGGCAGGACCTCCTGCCGACATCACCTGGGGGCACTGCCCCCTTGTGACGTCAAACCTAGCACTAATGACTAATGACAGACGACTAATCACCGAATGCCTCCTCCGCTGTTTGAAAGTTCTTAAATAGGTAAGGGCGGGGTCATCTGCGACGCCACCTTGTGGCACGACCCCTTTGTGACGTCATGTAACAGTGCATGCTGAGTTTGACGTCACAATGGGGCAGTGCCCCAGGTGATGTTGGCAAGAGGCCTTGCCCTTACTTATATAAGAACTGTCAAAGGGGGGAGGAGGCATTCGGCAGTTAGCCGTCCTTGCAGGCAGAGCTTCTTTTTTTTTTCCGGGTTCGGTGGTGTGGTGGGTGGCATGATTAGCAAAGGATTTACATTGGAGGACACTGTTTTTTTATTTTTTATTTTTTAATGAATGAATTGTCAAAAATTATGTCTGTGTTTTTAATACTTTTTGACACTTGTTTGGTGAATGGGTACGGGTACTTTTTTCATTTTGGCGTGGGGTTCCCCTTAAAATCCATACCAGACCCGAATGGCCTGGTATGCATTGGAGGGGGGGGGGCACATAGTTTTTTTTTTTCATCGTTTTTAATTGCCAGCATGTTTTCTTTACATTTAGCTGTTAGTGGGGAACCCGCTGACAGCTGATGAGTCATCCCCACAATTTGTTAATCCAGTATCATGCATATAATTCTGTATTTTTTTTCCTACATGAGATCCATTAATATTTATAGCATTTCTGTAATTTCCTTCCTTAGGAATGGGTGGACCTAAAGTTAAGATGGAATCCTAAGGATTATGGTGGAATTACGTATATTAGAGTGCCTTCTGAATCACTGTGGCTTCCTGACATTGTCTTGTTTGAAAAGTAAGAATGTTTTGTTCTCTTACCAGGTGATATAGAAAAAACAATTACTCTAACTTGTATGCAGTGTGTGATATCCTGGTCTAATATCTAAGGCACTGTTCATAGAGAACCTAAATTGATTCATACTCATGTTTTCATTTAAAGCGATATTAACCACTTGCCGAAAAGCCGCCGCATATATACTGCAGCAAAGAGGCGCTATTGCACAAAACGACGTACCTGTACATCGTTTCATTCAATAGCCACTAGATGGCGCCATCGTGTTGCCGGAGGGCTTGATCGTGCCGTGATTGGTTAGCGGGGATGTCAATCAACTGATCCTGCAGACCTGATGTCTGCCGGCCACCCGCGATCATCCCCTGGAGAGGCAGAACGGCTATCTGCCTATATAAACAAGACAGATCGCCGTTCTGCAAAGCGACAAGATGGAGATCTTGTGTTCTCTGTCTTTTTCCCAATCAATGTGATCTCTGTCTTCCCCAATTCATCATACCCCCCCCCACAGTTAGTAAGCACCCCTAGGGAAACACTTAACCCTTTGATCACTCCTGATGTTAACCCCTTCCTTGCCAGTGTCATTAATGCAGTGACAGTGCATTTTTTTTTAGCATTGATCACTGTATTAGTGCCCCTGGTCCCCAAAAAGTGTCAAAAGTGTCAGTTAGATGTCCGATTCATCCACTGCAATCCCGCTAAAAATCGCTGATCCCTGCATTACTAGTAAAAATTTATAAATAAATAAATAAAAATTCCATAAAAATATCCTATTGTAGACGTAGTTTGTAGTTTTTAGACAGTACAAAATTTGCACAAACCAATCAATATACACTTATTGGGATTTTTTCACCAAAAATATGTAGCAGTTGGCCTAAATTGATGAAAAAATTAGATTTTTTAATTTTTTATTGGCTTTGCTTTATAGCAGAAAGTAAAAAATATTGTTTTTTTTTTTCTTTCAAAATTGTCGCTTTATTTTTTGTTTTTTAGCGCAAAAAAATAAAAACCGCACAGTTGATCAAATACCACCAAAAGAAAGCTCTATTTGTGTGGAAAAAAATGACATATATAGTTTATTTGTGTACAGCTTCCTACAACCACGTAATTGTCAGTTATAGTAACGCAGTGCCGTATCACATAGATTGACCCCCTTCCTGACCAGGCCCTATTTTGCGATTCGGCACTGCGTGACTTTAACGGACAATTGCGCGGTCGTGCGACGTGGTACCTAAACAAATTTGATGTCCTTTTTTTCACACAAACAGAGATTTCTTTTGGTGGTATTTGATCACATGTGCGATTTTTTGATCATGCGCTATAAACAAAAAAAGAGCGACAATTTTGCAAAAATAACAATATTTTTCACATTTTTTTATATGAAATTGCCCAAAAAAATGTAAAAATCAAATTTTTTTTAACATTTTTGGCCAATTTGTTTTCTGCTTTATATGTTTGGTAAAAAAAAATGGCAATAAGCGTATTTTGATTGGTTTGCGCAAAAGTTATTGGGTTTACTAACTAAGGGAAAGATTTTTTTCATTTTTGTTGTTTTTTTTTTAACGAGTAATGGCGGCGATCTGCGATTTTTTTTGCGGGACTGCGACATTGCGGCCGACAGATCGGATCCTTGACTGACATTTTTGACACTTTTAGGGGTACCAGTGACATTAATACAGTAATCAGTGCTATACATATGCACTGTTACTGTAAAAATGACACTGGCAGGGACGGGGTTAACTTTATTGGAGAAGGAGGGGTTAAGTGTGTCCCTAGGGGCGTGCTTCTAACTTTGAAGGGATGTGGCTAGTGGTGTAACTACAGAGATATACGATCCTGCATAGCAGGACCGTATGATCTCTGCACTTACACAAGGGAGAATGACAGGCGGCTTTGTTTACATTAGCCGCCTGCCTTTCTCCCTCTGTAACGGACGATCGCGAGTGACCATCGGGTCCAACGGGCACACACGCGGGGTTGTCTGTGAACGAGCGGGGGTGGGAGCGCGCCTCCGGCGGCGCACGCTCGCCCCCTATTGGCTCGCAGGCGAGTGACGTACCCATACGTCACTTTGCCTGCACGGGGCTGACCACCGCAGTATATATACTTACGGCGGTCGGCAAGCGATTAAAGTGATTGAAAGTGTTCACCTTGTAAAACAATCCATTCAGTTTAAAATAGAAATGAAAGGCAAAACATTTTTGTATAGATTTAAAAAACATTATAAATGCAATTTTCCCTTATTTTTTTTTATAAGTGATCCCACTCCCTCTGTTCTCAGCTGCGTAAAAACCTGGGGAAATAGATGCAACAGCACACTTAGCTTCCCAGGGAATCGCTGTGCCATGGGGCTGTGTCAGGACAAGTCTGATCATTGGAGAAGAGCATACTGAGTTCCCAGCATAGCTAGAGAACTGACCACGGTGTGCTCTCCTGCTTAGTGTGGTCAGTTTTTAACAGGAAATTAGGAGGACTAGCAGGAACACCAGGGATTTCACATAAAGTAAGCAAAACAAAGAGAACGGGATACTTTCTAATACAATTACATGATACAGCAGACATATATCAGGAATTTGAAGTGTTGGGGTAATAAACGCTTTAATGGCCAGATCACCAGGTGAAAATAAGGAAAAGAGAGTCTAAAAAAGAAAATGAATACAGCCACCACATCTAAGAATTGGTAAGCTACAATGTAATAAATGTTTGCTTTGGGGATTTAAGTGTTACTAAACCGAGGACCCTGCATTCACCATATCTGGTTTCTCACAATACACAGAACATGGAAATGCAATTATTTTAGTAAATATAAACTAAAAACCCTTTTTCATCAACATTATATAGCAGTTTTGTGACTTTTATCAGTGTCAGGCAGAGCACTGGTTAAAGCTTGTAGGAGGGATTTTCATTCTACACTGACTGTCCTATGAGGCTGTATGCCCCCTGACCCTCTGTCTGGACAGTGCTGATCGGCCCTGTGTTGGTCACATGCGCCCTCCCAAAAAAAAAAAAACAATATATATATATATATATATATATATATATATATATATATATATATATATAACTAGATATATCTAGATAGATAGATAGATATACAATATCTCACAAAAGTGAATATATCCCTCACATTTTTGTAAATATTTTATTATATCTTTTTATGTGACAGCACTGAAGAAATTACACTTACAGTATAATAGTGTAAATTTGCTGTCCCCTCAAAATAACTCAACACACAGCCATTAATGTCTAAACCGCTGGCAACAAAAGTGAGTACACCCCTAAGTAAAAAAATGTAAAAATTGGGCCCAAAGTGTCAATATTTTGTGTGGCCACCATTATTTTCCAGCACTGCCTTAACCCTCTTGGGCATGGAGTTCCTCAGAGCTTCACAGGTTGCCACTGGAGTCCTCTTCCACTCCTCCATGATGACATCACGGAGCTGGTGGATGTTAGAGACCTTGCATTCCTCCACCTTCCGTTTGAGGTTGCCCTACAGATGCTCAATATGGTTTAGGTCTGGAGACATGCTTGACCAGTCCATCACCTTTACCCTCAGCTTCTTTAGCAAGGCAGTGGTAATTTTGGAGGTGTGTTTGGACTCGTTATCATGTTGGAATACTGCACTGCAGCCCAGTCTCCAAAGGGAAAGGATCATGCTCTGCTTCAGTGTGTCACAGTACATGTTGACATTCATGGTTCCCTCAATGAACTGTAGCTCCCCAGTGCCGGCAGCACTCATGCAGCCCCAGACCATGACACTCCCACCACCATGCTTGACTGTAGGCAAGACACACTTGTCTTTGTACTCCTCACCTGGTTGTCTCATCAGACCACAGGACATGGTTTCAGTAATCCATGTCCTTAGTCTGCTTGTCTTCAGCAATCTGTTTGCGGGCTTTCTTGTGCATCATCTTTAGAAGAGGGTTCCTTCTGGGATGACAGCCATGTGGAACAATTTGATGCAGTGTGTGGCGTATGGTCTAAACACTGACAGGCTGACCCCCCCCCCCCCCCCACCCCTTCAACCTCTGCAGCAATGCTGGCAGCACTCACACGTCTATTTCTCAAAGACATTCTCTGGATATGAGGCTGAGCACATACACTTATCTTCTTTGGTCGACCATAGTGAGGCCTGTTCTGAGTGGAACCTGTCCTGTTAAACTGCTGTATGGTCTTGGCCCCTGTACTGCAGCTCAGTTTCAGGGTCTTGGCAATCTTCTTTTAACCTAGTCCATTTTTGTTTAGAGCAACAATTCTTTTTTCCAGATCCTCAGAGAGTTCTTAGCCATGAGGTGCCATAATGAACTTCCAGTGACCAGTATGAGAGTGAGAGCAATAACACAAAATTTAACACACATGCTCCCTATTCACACCTGAGATTTTGTAACACTAATGAGTCACGTGACACTGGGGAGGGAAAATGGCTAATTGGGCCCAATTTGGACATTTTCACTTAGGGGTGTACTCACGTTCCCAGTGGTTTAGACATAAATGGCTGTGTGTTGAGTTATTTTGAGGGGACAACAAATTTACACTGTTATACAGTACAAGCTGTACACTCCCTACTTTACATTGTAGCAAAGTTGTATTTCTTCAGTGTTGTCACATGAAAATATATAAAAAATAATGCACAAAAATGTGAGGGGGTGTACTCACTTTTGTGAGATACTGTATATATCTAGCAATATACATCAAAATTAGCATGTTCAGAGTTCAGAATGTGGCATTCTCTACACATTGCAGGTTAATCTTCCTGGTGTGTGTTTTAAATTACAGTGATTGATTTACCTGCAGCGAATGTTTCGTGAATATCTTATTTACTGCTTAATAAATATGCTGCTAGTTGTTTTACAACAAATACTGATCAAACCAGGCAAAAGGAGCATTTTTATTATTATTTTGTTACATCTTTTGTCTATAGATGGCATAGAAGATAAACCAATTTTGCAAGGCAATATTGTCAAGAGAATGCCTTTTTGTACTAAAAAATAACCCCAATATATGTATTACTTTTTTTATCCTATTAAAAAAAGTATTTGCTGGATCAATAGACCCATAGCGAAAATGAAAAATTGCTCTGATCTGTAAGGACTATTTGTGTTGTGAAAAGTTGAAGTGATTAAGCTGAAATAAGTTGAAATTTGGCTCAGTATATAGTATAAAGCTGACACACAAGTCAGCAAGTATACTTACATTATTACAGTAAATTTGAAAAAGTGACAGTCCATTGAGATTTACAAAATATAGCACACAGCACTAAAAAGGCAAAATCCTTTTCCTTGTGTTAAAGCTTTATGGATTAAAGTGGTTGTAATGGCAGGAGTGGCTTGCTATGGAGGGAAGGGGGGAGGAGCGTCGGTGGGGGACCCCAGAAAAGGAGGATGCTCTGTGCAAAACCATTGCTTGGACCA
Source organism: Pelophylax lessonae (assembly GCF_965119305.1). Taxonomy (NCBI): domain Eukaryota; kingdom Metazoa; phylum Chordata; class Amphibia; order Anura; family Ranidae; genus Pelophylax; species Pelophylax lessonae. The sequence goes on from NC_138768.1 coordinate 526,432,304, forward strand.
AGTAAGTATGGTATGTCTGTTATTTAGGAAAAATATCTTTACAATCATTTTAAGCCTTAAAAAGTATGTAAACTATGTTGGAATATCGCTCAATACGTAAAGCCAGATATAAATGCATGTCACTTGATAAAGCAATTCTCCAGTCAGTTATTAAAAATTTGTAGGAAGGTATCAAACATAAAGTAGCAAATTGACCCCTTTTTCAGTTTCCCGAACTCAGGAAAGAGTAATTTGTCTTAATAGTTGCAGAGCTATGTCGTGTTCAAGTTAGTTCCCTGCAGACTCTCTACTAATGTCTATTAATTTAGAAATTGAATAAGATGTCGCTTGATAAAGGTGACCAAAATATAGCATACAGCTAGAGTCTGTTGGCTTACTACTAATTACTCTAAACATGGTCACATAAAAAGTTGTTTAGAAACAGCTGATATTTTTTAAATCTTTCTTATGTTACAGTGCAGATGGACGTTTTGAAGGCTCCTTGATGACAAAAGCAATAATAAAATATGATGGAACAGTGACGTGGACTCCACCAGCCAGTTACAAAAGCTCCTGCACTATGGATGTCACATTTTTTCCTTTTGATCGCCAAAATTGTTCAATGAAATTTGGATCATGGACTTATGATGGCAATATGGTTGATCTCATTCTTCTTGATGCAAATGTAGATAGGAAGGACTTCTTTGATAATGGAGAATGGGACATTTTAAATGCCACAGGTCTGAAAGGAATGAGGAAAGATGGGCTGTACTCATATCCATTCATCACATATTCTTTTGTTTTGAGACGACTTCCCCTATTTTACACTCTTTTCCTTATAGTCCCTTGTCTGGGACTATCCTTCTTAACCGTTCTTGTTTTCTATCTGCCGTCTGATGAAGGGGAGAAATTATCATTGTCAACTTCTGTACTAGTTTCTCTTACAGTGTTCCTTCTTGTCATTGAAGAAATCATTCCGTCCTCTTCAAAGGTAATTCCTTTGATTGGAGAATATCTTTTATTCATTATGATATTTGTTACGTTGTCAATAATAGTGACTGTATTTGTCATTAATGTCCACCACCGCTCCTCAGCAACATATCATCCAATGGCTCCCTGGGTGAAAGGCCTTTTCTTACAGAAGCTCCCAAAGTTGTTGTGTATGAAGGGGCATGTTGATCGATTTTCCTTCCTAGACTCAGAAAATACTGGACAGCCAACAAAATCAAAGCCATCTGGAAAAAGAAAACATATTCAAGCTAGTGACGGAGAAAGGGTTCTAATTGCTTTTCTGGAAAAGGCATCAGACTCTATAAAATATATTTCAACACATGTCAAAAAAGAACACTTCATTAGACAAGTAAGTATGATTATTCTTTGCTTTCTTTGGGCTATACATACAACATGGTGATGTTGCTGATTTTAGTGATATAGCTGAGCAACAGGTAATAACTTAAGGTGGTTATTATCCAGTACATTAGGAACTAAAAAGCAGGTCCCCTTGCATGTGCCTGGGCTATCAAGATGCTCTTTGCAGTGGAAGTGTTGTCTCTCTATCCACATAAGAAATGAACCAATATTTGGGTGGGAATACAGTTTATGGTCCTCTGAGCGATAAAATAAAACCAAATGGTTTTTGATCTTGTGATGGATTGATTACTAGAAATGTTCCCAGCCTGTTTTAAAGACTCCCTGTTGGCAGACTGTTCGTTTCAAAATACATTACCTATTACATTATATTTGCATTTAATGTATTTTAGGCATATTCTTTACCTGTAAAAACCTGCTTTGTTTAGGCATACAAAAGCCTTGAGACTGTTGCTAGGTACCGCCATTTTGGATGTAATGTCAGCAGCCCCAGAAGACTTAAAGTTGCCACTCAAGTGACAATATAATGTATTCTCCTTTATTCTCCCCCCCCCCCCCAAAACTACATAAACGTTTAAATAGAAAGGATATGGGCAGAGGAGCTGGGTAAGCACAAAGCGTAAATGGACACTTCTAGAAAAAGAAGTGAAGACTGTGGCATGCAAGTAGGGGGCTGGGAAATGAACTCCTCTAAAACAGTCCGATTTGCCAGCAAGTTCCAGAGTAGCTCGCAGTAGGAGGGTTTCAGCAGCACAGTCAATCCAGCAGGATAGGTGTTCCCAGCTTCTGCTTAACAAGCTACAGGCTTGTAAATCAGCAGTAACAATATTGATATCCACAACCCCTGCCAACATCTCTCATCCCACTGTAGTGCAAGCAGCCACAGACTACATACTGGGCAATGCTGCTTTGAATTCAGTAGCAGTGCAGCAATGTTGCCCCCATCACAGAAAGCTGAATGAGATAGAGTTCAATGGCAGAATCAAGAGGTATTTTTGAGACTTTGCAAAGAGTTAAGGGAAAAGTGTATATGCACAACTAAATGCTACAGCCCATTGTTTTTTTTTTTTTTTTTTTTTTATGTACAACTTCAGTTCTACTTAAACACTATCCCCATTTTACCCAAAAGTCCAAGAACGTTTTGGATTTAGATATACTTCAAGTCTGATACATATATTAATGTTACTTCTTAAACCACTTTTGCTGCACTTGGATAATGAAGAGATCAAGCTGTGAGATTCTCAAAATTAGGAACATTTGAAAAAATATCAGACCAAGGATTTTATAGTATGTAAGCCATACATATAGGTAAAAAAAAGGTGTTTTTTTTTGCAATAGATGTCTTCTAAAAGACGTAACATACCATTGGCATTTAATGGGCTAACACTGTAACTTAGTGGTTTGATCTCTTTATGTGTAGATACCTAAGAAACATAGGACAATCTCTTAGAAATGGGTGAAAATGTTAAACTTAAAAAAACACAAAAAAATAAATAAATATTTAAAACAAACTTATGGGAACCTACGAGTATTTAACATTAAATTCTTTATCTCTAGGTTGTACAAGACTGGAAATTCGTAGCTCAGGTTCTCGATCGTATCTTCCTCTGGCTCTTTCTTACTGTCTCCATCACCGGCTCAGTTCTTATCTTCACCCCTGCACTAAGGATGTGGTTAAACAGTACCAATGTCTAATTACCCAGCACACCACATTGAAGAGAATTATTCTTCATAATTTCTCAAATCACCAATAATATCACTTTCTGTCCATATACATTTGAATATATATTATGTTTCAGTCAGTCCTATATAATTTATTGTAGACCTGTTATGATAAAAATGTTTCAATGCAGCACTTTGGTTGTGGAACATTTTGCCACCACAAATGAAAGACAATTTTGAAACTTAGGGTGGACCCAAAATCTAGAAATAAACAATGTACTTGATAAAAATGCAAAAATAATCTTGTAAACAGAAAATACACTTATCGATCATTCAATTTCCAGGAATCTTCCAGGACAGCACATAAGAAATAGGCACCTCCTCCTACAGGAACAGGAAATGCCTCTCCAAAAACCTTTTAAATGGAATTCCTTCTGCCAAACTGGACAGTAATAAACAAGAACAGAAGGACATTTTTTGAAGCTAAACAAATACAACAGAAAAAGACTCTCCCCCAAAAAAGGCCAGTCCTGAGTATTACAGATGATACAGTAATATACAAAGATGTACACTGCAGAGTATATCCCATATGGGAAAATACATTTGTACTTGCTTCACCTCCTAGACTAACTTTAAAAAAGATTATATAGATTTGACTGTAAAAGAAATACAGTATAGAGTCCAATAATAAAACTATGGTGTAGCTTTAGACACCTGGAAACATATACACAAGCTTTATAGAAGATCAATATTAAACTGATATTGATATTAGGCAACTGGGGGTATTCGGTTAGCCAAGTGAGATCTAATAGATAACAGGTCCTATTTACAACATAAAGGAAGTCCATGCAGATTTACCATTATTAAGTCAATAAAAAATGTACAAGGTTATCTTGGCATCAACACATATTTATTCTTTAGGGTTAGAAGGGATGTAAAGGCCTTTACATTAGCCTAGGTCTGAAACAAGCAAAGTAAACAACCAGGCTTTACATGAAACCTAACCCCCTCCCTGAGACAAGGTCTGCTGGGCTGCAAGATGGAGTCAACTTCAGGATCTCAGAGACATCTCATAGCCTTTTTATTCATATGAGCAAAAATTATTATTGCAAAATCTTGAAAGTCAGCTGGTTTGCCACTCGAACAGCTCAAGCTCAAACTTTCCTGGATTATGAATAACGAGTGTATGTCAGCGATCTTAAATGATAACATGCGGATGTTTGAGAAAGTGTGGGACACATGGGTCAAGTCAGAGGCGTAACTAGAACCTTCAGGGCCCTGATGCAAGAAACCATGAAGGGCCCCCCGACCCCTGGCCGGGGCCCTTACCTTCAAGCCCAGGGCTCTTCCTACTAATCCTGGGGCTCTTTACACTCGTTGCATGGCCTTTTATTACGGTCCCGCAGCAGGATTCTTTCACAAGTTCTGCAGTGGGCCCCCTTTCTGCAATCTTGGGGCCTCCCCACAGTGGTGCAATGCCAGGGTCCGGTCGCAAGTGTGACCTTTGCAATCCTGGAAGTTCACCCACTGGTTTGCTACCGGGCCCCCTGGAGCATGGGGCCCGGTAGCGATTGCAACCCCTGCAACCCCTGTAGTTACGCCCCTGGGTCAAGTACCTGACTGGAGATCCTGGATCTATAACCGATTAGGGTAGTTTCAGGACGGTGAGATTCAGAGAGCGAGGTCATACCGTGTTTTCCCTCTTAGCATTCCCCCTCTTTTTCTATTCCTTTTGTCTGTCTTTGATGTTATATCTCTTAGGTTTTCTCACCTATTCCTTCTAAATTTAGAGAAGCTATTGCTAACTCAAGGTGAAGGCCCATTTCTGTGTGACGAGGGATGCGGCTTCCTTTCCATGGAGATATAGGTCCCCTTCTAAGAATATATATAGACAGTTTATACTAGGCGTATTTCCAAGCCATTGCGGTCCACAGGTTGACCTTAAAGCGGTAGTATACTATACTATATGACTTTTACCTACAGGTAAGCCTATAATAAGGCTTACCTGAAAGTACAATTATTATCTCCTAAACCTTCACGGTTTAGGAGATATTAAACCTGCATGCAGCTGCTGACATCTGCAGCGCATGCGCTCTGAAGATCTGGCGGACCTTCAGAGCTCCTTGCCGGATCTTGACGGAAAGTGCATGCGCAGGAGTGACGTCTTCGCGGCTCCGGCCACTCACAGCGCCGGAGGCGCCGAACCAGGAAGAGACGCCGAGGGAGCATGTCAGCTTCCGCAGCATTGGCAATTTATGCCCTTCCTTTTGATTCATAGATGGGCGTGTGTTATGTAAAATAGACTCCGCACATTAGGAGGTATAGGGAATCATGGCAACTGTAGTTCCCTGCGGGAGATGCAGATGATAGCACAGTGGAAGAAAATGCTTCAGAGCTCCCCCCACTATCACTGACATTATCTAACAGAGGAAGAACAGTGGGGTAGGGATTACAGACCCCAATTGTAGCTATATGTTAGGGTAATAATAATTTCATTTATTATATTTGCAGTATTACTGTGTAACTTTCAGGTGTTGTAATCAAGTTTCACTAAAATATGCAGGCTGTCTTTAGTTGTATTTAAATTTTAGTAGAGGAGCAGCATGGAAAAGCCCAAAATCTGTCTTCCAGCATCCATGCCTTCATCAGGAAGCTTTGGGGGAAAGAGACACCAGCAGGTCCAGACATTTGCCACCTGTGGCTTTCACAGCCTAGGAACCAGGAGCTGCTGTGCCTAGGAAGTAGTGTTACCCCACCTGGACCTGCTTCTGATAATGCTGGCCAAGTGAAGATAACCCAGTGTGTCCCTAAGCAGGGACATCGCTTTAGCACAAGACCAGCCCCATAAGGAGTACTCATCTATCCACAGGAGTGCCTTGCACTGCCAATATAAGGGATGCCACTGGTCAGCCCACCAAAGGGGGTAAGTCACAGCCCAGTGCTGGCTCATCCCAGATACTTAAAGGAAAGCAGTCCTAGAATTCTTCCTGAAAAATATGGCCATGAGACCTCCATGCAAGGAGGAGCAAGGGGAAATGGGTGGAGGACTGCAAACAAGAGCCTGGGCTGAGCCTCTTTCCACCAGATTACAAGAGATGTGTCACCCGAGACTGGCAATGAAAAGACAATAACTGACCGGTTATCCAGAAGGACATTTTATTTTTTAGGTATTTTTTTGGTTATGTACACCATGTCATGTTTGTGAAGCCTCTCTATCATGTGCTATCCTCAAAGATGATTTGTAAAAGCTGGATCCCCAGTACTTCCTGGTCACAACAAGCCTTAAGCAGCTAACTGTCTCTCTTACGAGATTAATGTTATTCTGATTTGTCCTCTAATCTGTCCAGAACTCGTCCCTGTTTGCACAGGAAACAGTGTTTCATAAAACTCTCTTCCTTGTGTTTGCACTGATGAAATGCATGCACAATCTAGCAATAAATATTCAATAAATATGAATAAAGCAGCAGAAAGGTGTATTCTTAGCCCTATGATTGGATTGCAGTGGTGCATCTCTATACAAAGGCATCTACTGATCTGTGTCTCATTTTCATATGTACTTGTTAAAGTGTTTGTTACCCCCAACATTTCAAATTCCTGATATGTGCCTGCTATACATGTACTATGAAAAATTATCCTGTTCGCATTGTATTGCTTCCTTTGTGTGAAATCTCTGGTGTTCCTGCTGCTTTCCTGTTCAAAACTAACCACACTAAGCAGAACACATCATGGTCAGTTCTCTAGCTATGCTGGGAACTCAGCCTGCTCTCCTTCAATGATCAGACTTATGTGGACACGCCTCCCCTGCACAGTCTTTCACTGGGAAGTTCAGTGTACTGTTGCCTCTCCTACCCCAGCTCTTATGCAGCTGAGAAACAGAGGGAATGTGGTCACTTATAAAAAAGGGAAAAAATGTATTGATAATATTTTTTTTAATATCCATGCACATATGGTCTTCCTTTAATCTTTAATGGATTCTTTTACAAGATGATTGTTTAGAATCACTTTAAGGAAAGGACCTCTTTCAGGTTGCCTAAAATTAAATACATTATTAATAAAAATAAATAAAAGGTGGGTTCCTATGCACTACTGTATTGGATATGCAATATTACAAGCAATAGGGCAGCTGCTCACATCAGTGCCATGTGTCCCCACATTAAGAATGTTAATGAAAATTATTTATTGATGTGGCGGTCTGCCAATAAGAGTTCAGTGATGATAAATAGTACTTGCAAACATAAAGTGATCTCCTGTTCCGTAGTGCAATCACCAATTAGTTGTGCACAAAATTTGAATAAAACTTCTATAATTTATTTTTATCAGTAGGTAAATAATATTCAATCTTATTATAATCTTGTAAATATCAATCTACTAGATTAAATGACATATCGCATTTAGTCCAGTTTCTATAAAGTGCTCTAAATATTATGTGATATATTAAATTTCCTCAAATCAAATACAGTGGGGATCGAAAGTTTGGGCACCCCAGGTAAAAATTTGTATTAATGTGCATAAAGAAGCCAAGGAAAGATGGAAAAGTCTCCAAAAGCCATCAAATTACAGATTAGACATTCTTATAATATGCCAACAAAAGTTAGATTTTATTTCCATCATTTACACTTTCAAAATAACAGAAAACAAAAAAATTGCATCTGCAAAAGTTTGGGCACCCTGCAGAGTTAATATCTTGTACTGCCCCCTTTGGCAAGTATCACAGCTTGTAAACACTTTTTGTAGCCAGCCAAGAGTCTTTCAAGTCTTGTTTGAAGTATCTTTGCCCATTCTTCCTTACAAAAGTCTTCCAGTTCTTTGAGATTTCTGGGCTGTCTGTCACGCACTGCTCTTTTAAAGTCTATCCATAGATTTTCAATTATGTTGAAAAAATAAACAAAGAAGCTGGCGCTCTGAAGCACTGGGAAACAGCTAGTGTGCAAGCAAAATCATGAAATGAATAAAAACAGAAAACAATGTATAACACAGATACCTATATAGCAATAGGCTGGGGTGAAGTCCATGTAATGAGGAAATGAGATGAAGGTCTGCACGAAGGGCCAGCTCTGCTGCACAGGAAGTCAATCTGTCAAAAGGATGAAGCAAAAAAACAAGCGGAGCGCCTCTAAGTGCAATACGTTTAATGGAAGTAAAACATACAACAGGTGGTAACTCACTAGATGTGCCTTGAGAGCCCGGTCCCGGGGAAGACAGAGCCGGCATCTCCCCGCTGCTTCATCTACCGGATCAGATCCTCTCAACATCCTTCCTCTCGGCAGTAGCTACATGGACAGCCTGACCCCAGGACGTTTGTTTTTGTGCCTTTACTTCATCCACATCTAGTGAGTTACCACCTGTTGTATGTTTTACTTCCATTAAACGTATTGCACTTAGAGGCGCTCCGCTTGTTTTTTTGTTTCAATTATGTTGAGGTCAGGAGATTGTGAAGGCCATGGAAAAACCTTCAGTTTACACCTCTTGATGTAATCCCCCATGGATTTCGAGGTGTGTTTAGGATCATTATCCATTTGTAGAAGCCATACTCTCTTTAACTTCAGCTTTTTCACAGATGGCATCAAGTTACCATCCAAAATTTGCTGAAATTTTATTGAATCCATTTTTCCTTCTACTCGTGAGATGTTCCCTGTGCCACTGGCTGCAATACAACCCCAAAGCATGATTGATCCACCTCTATGCTTACAGTTGGACAGAGGTTCTTTTCATTAAATTCTGCGCCCCTTCTTCTCCAAATGTACCTTTGCTCATTCCGGCCAAAAAGTTCAGTTTTAACCTCATCGGTCCACAGAACTTGTTTCCAAAATGCATCGGGCTTGTCTATATGTTCATTTGCAAAGTTCAAACGCTGATTTTAGTGGTGAGGACGTAGAAGAGGTTTTCTTCTGATGACTCTTCCATGAAGACCATATTTGTACAAGTATCTCTTTATAGTGGAATAGTGTACCACAACTCCAGTGTCTGCCAGATCTTTCTGGAGGGATCGTGCAGTCAAACGTGGGTTTTCAATTGTTTTTCTCACAATCCTGCGAGCTGTTCTGTCTGATATTTTTCTTGGTCTTCCGGATCTTGCTTTAACTTCCACTGTTCCTGATGACTGCCATTTCTTAATTACATTCCAAACAGAGGATATTGACATCTGAAAACGCTTTGCTATCTTCTTATAGCCTTCTCCAGCTTTGTGAGCGTCAACTATTTTCAGTTTCAGTTTTCTAGACAACTGCTTAGAAGATCCCATGGTGCTGATTGTTGGGGCAAGGTCAGATGAGTCTGGGCATTTAAAACCTTTGAGATTGACATCACCTGGTCTTCCCAGACAATGATTGAGAACAATCCATGACACTGGCAGGTCTCAGCCTTGCAAAGGTGGCAGTGCATGCTATAAATTCTGCAGGGAGCCCAAACTTTTGCAGATGCCACTTTTTTGTTTTCTGTAATTTTGAAAGTGTCAATGATGCAAATAAAATCTAACTTTTGTTGACATATTAGAAGAATGTCTAATCTGTAATTTGATGCCTTTTGGAGATTTTTCCATCTTTCCTTGGCTTCTTTATGCACATTAATGCAAATTTTTACCTGGGGTGCCCAAACTTTCGATCTCCACTGTATATATATATATATATATATATATATATATATATATATATATATTTATATATATATATATATATATATATATATATATATATATATATACAGTTGGGCTCATAAGTTTACATACCCTGGCAGAATTTATGATTTCTTGGCCATTTTTCCGAGAATTTGAATGATAACACAAAAACTTTTCTTTCACTCATGGTTAGTGTTTGGCTGAAGTAATTTATTATCAATCAACTGTGTTTACTCTTTTTAAATCATAATGAAATCAGAAACTACCCAAATGACCCTGATCAAAATTTTACATACCCTGGTGATTTTGGCCTGATAACATGCACACAAGTTGATACAAAGGGGTTTGAATGGCTATTAAAGGTAACCATCCTCACCTGTGATCTGTTTGCTTGTAATTAGTGTGTGTGTATAAAAGGTTAATGAGTTTCTGGACCCTTGCATCTTTCATCCAGTGCTGCACTGACATTTCTGGATTCTGAGTCATGGGGAAAGCAAAAGAACTGTCAAAGGATCTGCGGGAAAAGGTAGTTGAAATGTATAAAACAGGAAAAGGATATAAAAAGATATCCCAGGAACTGAGAATGCCAATCAGCAGTGTTCAAACTCTAATCATGAAGTGGAAAATGAGGTGTTCTGTGTAAATCAAACCACGGTCAGGTAGACCAACTAAGGTTTCAGCCACAACTGCCAGGAAAATTGTTCAGGATGCAAAGACAAACCCACAAATAACTTCAGGTGAAATACAGGACTCTGAAAACATGTGGTGTGGCTGTTTCAAGATCCTCAATAAGGAGGCACTAGAAGAAAGATGGGCTGCATGGTTGAGTCGCCAGAAGAAAGCCATTACTATGCAAATGCCACAAAGTATCCCGCTTACAGTATGCCAAACAGCACAGAGACAAGCCTCAAACCTTCTGGCACAAAGTTATTTGGAGTGATGAGATCAAAATTGAGCTTTTTGGCCACAACCATAAATGCTACATTTGGAGAGGAGTCAACAAGGCCTATGATGAAAGGTACACCATTCCTACTGTGAAGCACGGAGGTGGATCTCTGATGTTTTGGGGATGTGTGAGCTACAAAGGCACAGGAAATTTGGTCAGAATTGATGGCAAGATGACTGTTATTAAAAAAATACTGGAGGAAAATTTGCATTCATTAGCCCGGAAGTTAGGCATGGGACGTACATGGACATTCCAACATGACAATGATCCTAAACACAAGGTCAAGTCGACTTATCATTGGCTACAGCAGAATAAAGTGAAGGTTCTGGAGTGGTCATCTCAGTCTCCTGACCTCAATATCATTGAGCCACTCTGGGGAGATCTCAAACTTGCAGTTCATGTAAGACAGCCCAAGAATTTTCAGGAACTGGAGGCTTTTTGCCAGGAAGAATGGGCAGCTTTACCACCTGAGAAGGTAAAGAGCCTCATCCACAAATTCCACAAAAGACTTCAAGCTTCAAGTCATTGATGTTAAAGGGGGCAATACACGGTATTAAAAATTGAGGTATGTAAATTTTTGATCAGGGTTATTTGGGTAGTTTCTGTTGTCATTATGATTTAAAAAGAGTAAACACAGTTGATTGATAATAAATGGAATGAAAAGTTTTTGTGATATCATTCATATTCTCTGAAAAAATGGCCAAGAAATCATAAATTCTGCCAGGGTATGTAAACTTATGAGCACCACTATATATACAGTATATATCTATCTATATATCTATATATATATCTATATATCTATATATATATAGATATATAGATATATAGATATATATACTGTATATACAGTATCTCACAAATGTGAGTACACCCCTCACATTTTTGTAAATATTTTATTATATCTTTTCATGTGACAACACTGAAGAAATGACACTTTGCTACAATGTAAAGTAGTGAGTGTACAGCTTGTATAACAGTGTAAATTTTCTGTCGCCTCAAAATAACTTGACACACAGCCATTAATGTCTAAACCGCTGGCAACAAAAGTGAGTACACCTCTAAGTGGAAATTACACAGGGCTCAAAGTGTCAATATTTGTTTGGCAACTATTATTTTTCAGCACTGTCTTAACCCTCTTGGGCATGGAGTTCACCAAAGCTTTACAGGTTGCTACTGTAATCCTCTTCCACTCCTCCATGATGACATCATGGAGCTGTTGGATGTTAGAGGCCTTGCGCTCCTCCAACTTCCATTTGAGGAAGCCCCACAGATGCTCAATAAGGTTTAGGTCTGGAGACATTCTTGGCCAGCTTCTTTAGCAAGGCAGTGGTCGTCTTGGAGGTGTGTTTGGGGTTGCAATCATGTTGGAATACTGCCCTGTGGTCCAGTCTCTGAAGGGAGGGGATCATACTCTGTTTCAGTGTGTCACAGTACATGTTGGCATTCATGGTTCCTTCAATGAACTATAGCTTCCCAGTGCTGGCAGCACTCATGCAGCGCCAGACCATGACACTTCCAACACCATGCTTGACCGTAGACAAGACATTCTTGTCTTTTTACTCCTCACCTGGTTGCCGCCACACACGCTTGACACCATCTGAACCAAATAAGTTGATCTTGGTCTCATCAGACCACAGGACACAGTTCCAGTAATTCATGTCCTTAGTCTGCTTGTCTTCAGCAAACTGTTTGCAGGCTTTCTTGTGCATCATCTGGGATGACAGCCATGCAGACCAATTTGATGCAGTGTGCAGGGTATGGTCTTAGCACTGACAGGCTCACCCCCCACCCCGTCAACCTCTGCAGCAATGCTGGCAGCACTCATACATCAATTTCCCAAAGACAACCTCTGGATATGACACTGAGCATGTGTACTAAACTACTTTGGTCGACCACGGCGAGGCCTGTTCTGAGTGGAACCTGTCCAGTTAAATTGCTGTATTGTCTTGGCCACCATGCTGCAGCTCAGTTTCAGGGTCCCGGTAGTCTTCTTATAGCCTAGGCCAGTGATGGCGAACCTTGGCGCTCCAGATGTTTTGGAACTACATTTCCCATAATGCTCATGCACTCTGCAGTGTAGTTGAGCATCATGGGAAATGTAGTTCCAAAACATCTGGGGGGCCAAGGGTCGCCACCACTGGCCTACGCCATCTTTATGTAGAACAACAATTCTTTTTTTCAGATCCTCAGAGAGTTCTTGCCATGAGGTGCCATATTAAACTTACAGTGACCAGTATGAGAGAGTGAGAGTGATAATACCAACTTTAACACACCTGCTTGTGACCTTGTCACACTAACGAGTCACATGACACCGGGAAGGAAACATGGCTAATTGGGCATAATTTGGACATTTTCACTTAGGGGTGTACTCACTTTTGTTGCCAGTGGTTTAGACATTAATGGCTGTGTGTTGAGTTATTCTGAGGCGACAGCAAATGTACACTGTTATACAAGGTGTACACTCACTACTTTACATCGTAGCAAAGTGTAATTTCTTCAGTGTTTTTACACGAAAAGATATAAAATATTTACAAAAATGGGAGGGGTGTACTCACTTTTGTGAGATAATATATATATATATATATATATATATATATATATATATATATATATATACACAAAGATAAAGTGCAATAGATTAAAAATTATTGTGCAATACACCGCATGCTTCAGAGTAAAGTCATTAATAATAATTAAAATGTGCAAACAATATCCAATGTGCAAACCATGCCAAACAGTCTAATGTGTAAATGATCCCAATGAGGTAATTATTCAAGCAAAATAAAGTGAATACAAGTCCCATAAAGAATCTTCAATATGTGTGAAAATACTGTATATAAATCAAGTGCTTTTCTCCTTCTTCGCTTTGTATCCTGGTATCACCCCTTATAGTTGTGATAAAGAATCCACCTCTTGAAACCATATACAGATAACTGGTGTAGGTGGCTGCTCACCTCAAGGTTTGATCTATACCCTCATACAGATCAAATACACTTGGTTTCTATGTATCTTCTCCATATCAGCACCTCCGACAGTCTGTCTGTATGTGTCCTCCCTGCCTGTTCCTCTCACACGTTTTATTAAAAAAATATGTAGCACTCACATATAAAAACGAATTGTCTCAGGTAGTAGTGAAATAAGATACTTTACGAACACTGCCGGTCCAGCCGAGACACGGAGGTTGACTTCACCCAAACTCTTCTGACGCAATGCGTCACTACACACCTGACTTCATAAGGGGTGGAGTCGGGTGAGTTCAATTCATCTATTTGTAGCGCATAATGGTTGACATAATGGTTGACATGTGCTAGTAAATCTGCATCAGAATACTAGCACATCCACTCGAGTGCACCTGTTGATCTATACTGGCTGATCCAAAATGGGCATATATCAGTCATTACAATTCCGGTTGTTATAAACACATGTAGGAATTGTCCTTAATCAAATCTGTGGCTGAAACTCTCAATATGGAGGATGTTCTGTCAGAGAAATCACCAACAGAAAAATCACTTTCTGCAATAAAATGTGTCCCTACCTGTACAACACAAGGTGAGGAAAATCTCTGCTTGTGTGCAGATCCCTGGACTTTTCAAATCTCAGGGAACCGAGCCATGAACTAATCATTTTGGGCTACAAAATAGAATTTTGTTACCATGGGTGAGACTGGTTCTCTCCCTCCAATCTCCATGATATTTGAATAGTAGTCAAGGGTTTGCCTTGGTAAGGGTTCACTGCTCCAGTTCTATCCTTGGACAGGTTTAGAATTTTTTACATATAAACCTCAAGGCTCAGAAAGTATGGCCAAGGCTTTTTTTGGCCATGCTTCTCTTCTGGGTCACGGGGGTGCACTTACTTTTGCTCTCCTGTGGCCCAAAATCAGTTACAGAGACAAAGGCTCTAGAAGGCTCTTGAACATATTGTGGGGTTTCACATGGATGTCTAATCAGCTGCTGATCTCCTTAGCACAATGAGAGTCTGAGCCAGCTGCTTCTGCCTTTTCTCCAGACCAGTGCCTCAGTGAGCACTGGAGGGGCAAAGCAGTTTGTGGTGACTGACAGTCACTACTCTCTACTCCGGGAAGACAGAGAGCTGATCTATCAGTGGTTATGTTATTGCTCAGTTCTAGGGCTTAGAGCCGGCAGGGGACAGCTGCAGCATCACACCGATGCTCCAGCATGGAGATGAGTATACATGTTTATTTGTTTTAAGCCTCAAATTTTTCCTTTAAAATCTTTGTGCAGGTCAAAAAAAATTAAAAACAGAGTCCATCCATATAGTGGTGGCATTATATTTAGGAGACTTCCTGGCATCTTTTGACATCAAGGATGTCTACTTGCATGCCAAAAAATTTCCGCTCCATCAACAGTTTCTACATTTTCCAGGGGGAACAATCACTTACAATTTGTGGATCTCCAGTTCAGCCTTGGGCCGATCCCCTGGTTTTACCAGAGTAATAGTTCTGGTCCTGGCCTTACTGACAAAGCATGGAATTTCCATGGTGGGTTTTCTAGATGGCAGCAGCACTGGAGATCTCCCACATTCTATGTTAGATGAAGAGTCATGTTCTGGCTCTATTCATGGTTTACATTCTGATACACAACTGTAGACAAGCAGACTACCCAAGTAGACAAATTCTAGATGCAAGAGCGTGGTCCTGACACCTGAAGGTCTTCCTTCAGATTTTGTGCAGATGGGGACATAGGATTTGGATCTTCTGGCATCTTGTCTCAACATCAAAGGGAAAAGATTTGTTTGCAAAATGAAGGATCCCTGGGTAGATGTGACATATGTTCTGTTGGCACTCTGGAAGAAGCATACTCTTATCTATGTCTTTCCTTCCATCATTTTTAGCTTTTGAGCCAGATAGAAGCCAGCTAGACCTCAACCTGATAGAACACCTTTGGGATGAAATAGAGCTGAGACTGCAAGCCAGGCCTTCTCTTCCAACATCAGTGCCTGACCTCACAAATGCGCTTCTGGAAGAATGACCAAACATTCCCATAGACACACTTTTAAACCTTGTGGATAGACTTCCTAGAAGAGTTGAAGCTGTTATAGCTGCAAAGGGTGGGTCAACTCAATATTGAACCCTTAGGCTCCGTTTCCACTACTGCGGCTACGAAGTCGTGCTACTTCTAGCGCGACTTCGTAGTGAAAGTTGTTTGCGGCTTTCAGTGCGACTTGTCCTTAATTATAGAGGGAAGTCGCACTGAAGTCGGCCCAAAAGTAGTGCACAAACTACTTTTGAAGTCGCCGCAACTCAAGTCGTGACAGTGAAAACGGGCCGAATTGAAATCAATGGCTTTTGACTTGCTGTGCGACTTGACATGTGTCAAGTCGCACAGCAAGTCGCAATAGTGGAAACGATGCCATTAAAGTTTATCTGCATGTAAAGGCAGGCGTCCCAATACTTTTGAAAATATAGTGTATGTACTAAGTGTAGGTGTCAGCGCTGCTGCATATAATAACTATAAATAAATAAATAAAACAAATCATCAACTAATACCATGTGTGGTCCAAAGTGCTGAGTGCAAACTGTGCAAAATATTAAAGTATCAATAAGTTCTTTATCTGTTAATAAATGTCCTTCAAATATCAAATCCAGTACATATAGTTCTTAAAAAAAGTGAAGATAAAGTGCTTCTGTGCTCCACTCCAAAAATGTGCTTGTGCTCCCCTTTGAATGCCTACTCACCAGAACACTATGTATAGATGGCCTGTGTGTCTGTGTGAGGTAGCCGTATCCTCTCCAAGGCAGGTTTGCATCCAAATACTGTGTCCAAACGCTATGCTTGAGTTGGTATACACACTGATATAGATCGTAGTATGCTGGCCAGGTTCCTCCTCAATGACACAGAAATACAACCCGCCATGGTGAAGTATGCCAAACAACGTTATTGATAAAAAAAAATAAGAACTCTTTACCTCTTTTTTTGTGTTGCTTGTGGCGTGGATATTTGCAGCATACTTTCTGCTATAGACTGCTCAATAGAGCTTAAAATTTTGCACATCCACATCCTCGTGAGGCAATTTGTGCAATTTAATTTCTTTGCCACTGCAGACTGCATGCAGGCCCAAAATGCACCCTGTTCCCTATCATGCTGATATAAAAGCATGTGAGCCAGTGCCACATGGGGTGCTTGGGGAGCATGAAAGCCGCCCTGTGGAGGACTCCGTGGGATGTGGATTGTTCTGGGCAGGCAAAGATGATCATTGGCAGGTCTTATGTTTTTTGGAGCATTTGCGTCAGTGTTTCTGTTCCTAAAATAATGCAAAAAAAAAAAACATAATTTGCAGTCCTTGAGCACTCTTTTAAAAACATGTCCCACGTTGCCCCCTCCTACCTTTGCTAGTCTTCTGTGCCACTAAAAGGTGTGGCAAGCTCAAATTTGCACAAAATATATAGCAAAAATCATATTACCGCTCACCGAAAAACAGGTACACTGTCTATTTAAGATTCATCTGCCTTCATCCACTTCAGAAGCTGCAGCAAGTGAGCCCATGCAACACATCTAGAGGCAGACAGCAGACACAGTCACAGTCTGAGACAAACCCAGTCAGACAGTCCAACCTCCAGGAACGCACAGCAGGGAGCAACAGCAACAAGTCTTTACCTGGCAGGACTGCAGAGAGAGAGGGAGAGAAGCCTTTTCCCCTGCAGACCTCCAAGACTGTTTATGCCATTGCTTGGCACCTGGTGGATACCATCCAGTGCTACCCATCTCCCTGCTACCTGTGACATCATCCACAGCCACTCTCAGACTGACAATAAAGTCAGGAGCGCAGTGCAGTGCACTGCATATACAAGACAGGAAACAACACAGGGGAGAGGCAATAACGACATTGCAGAGCTTTTATAATGCCACACCTGTACAATATCAATGCTGTTTAAGCATAATTTGCCCACGGCCCGTCACACAGGGCACACAGTTTTTAGGAAGGTTTACTTCCAAAATTGTGGGTCTTCCAACTCCATGAGAGGCTGAACATGGAGGGATAGGTTCAGTAGGGGGGGATATACTTGCAGCAAACAAAGTACTTAACAACTGCAATCAACAGGTGGCCTGGAACATGACCAAAAAAAAGTACACTTCAGTTGGGGGAGGGGCTGTCTTTTTTTAGCTAGGAAGAAGTGGTCATTTGGGCTCCAGAGGAGATGTTAGTTGTGGTAGTTAAATGGAGTTGTGTGCTGACGTGAGGTGAGCCAGGAAATAGAATGTTAATTGTGCCCAAGCAGTATCCTAAAGAAACAGGATTTTTGTACTCACTCTAAAATCATTTTCTTGGAGGTCATTATTGGACACAGGAATGAGTTATTCAGCGACGACTGAGTTTTAATGACACTTTCTGGAGGAAATGGATATTGACAAACAAAAAAGCCAATGGCCAGCCAAGTATAACTCCTTGTATTTCCATCATGGTTCCTTTTTGCAGAAAGCAATGTTAGTAAATCACAAACACAGAGACAATTGATGCACCCTAAAGCAGATCAAATGAGGGGTGGGCAACAGTAATAAAACATAAACAGGCTCACATAACAAAAAACTGAAATGGGAGTAGCTTAAAGAGCTGCCCAAAAGAACTTTAACCTGAAGCTGACATCAGAAGAGGCTTGAATATCCACCTGGTAAAATATTTGAGAGAGAAGAAAGAACAATGTCCTTGGTGAGGTGAAAGGCCAAAACCACCTTAACCACTTCCATACCGAGCCATAGTAAAATGACGCTGGCAGGAAGTGCTCCTCGATCCGGGCGGCCGTCATATGACGCCCGCCTGCTCTCACCGCTACTTTGCGCTGTTTACCACGCTGTTTACCATGCTATCGGCTGTGTCCAATCACAGCCGATCACATAAGCGGCTCCAGCGCGAGCCGCTTGTTCTCTCCGCAATGCGCACCCCCGGAGGCGTGCAGCACGGCGAGCAGGGATGAGGCTCGTCCCTCGGACTGAGCCCATCCCCGATCTAGGTAAAGAGCCAATGAAATTGACTTTTTTTCACGTGACCGGCTGTCAATCACAGCCGGTCACAGAATGTCAACAGAGAACACAGTAACTAGCTGTCACCGTGTTCTCCTCCTCACGCACTGCTCCTGTGTGAGGAGGAGATTGCGGTAACACTTAGTTACCAATCATAGTGCAGCCCAAAACACAATGATTGCCCCCCCCCCCCCCAATAAAGAGGACCTGTCACTAGCCCATCAAAGTACCTGTCACTAGCCCATCAAAGTATCTGTCACCAGCCCATGAGAGTACCCAAGTACCTGTCACCAGCCCATCAGATACTCTGATGACAGGTACTCGGGTACTCTGATGGGCTGGTGACAGGTACTCGGGTACTCTGATGGGCTGGTGATAGGTATTTGGGTACTCTGATGACAGGTACTTGGGTACTCTGGTGACAGGTAATTGGATGGGCTGGTGACAGGTACTCGGGTACTCTGATGACAGGTACTCGGGTACTTTGAGTACCTCTCATCAGAGTACTCGAGTACCTGTCTCCAGCAGCCCATCAGGGTATCTGAGTACCTATCTGCAGCCCAATAGAGTACCTGAGTACCTGTCTTCTGCCCATCAAATTACCCGAGTACCTGCCTCCAGCCCATTAGAGTACCCAAATACCTCTCTGCAGCCCATCATAGTACCCAAGTACCTCTCTGTAGCCCATCAGAGTACCCGAGTACCTGTCTCTAGCCCAGAGTACCCAATTACCTGTCTCCAGCCCTGAGTACCTATCTCCAGCCCAGAGTACCCGAGTACCTGTCTCCAGCCCAGAGTACCTATCTGCCCCCTATCAGATTACCCGAGTACCTGTCTCTAGCCGATCAGAATACCCAAGTACCTCCCTGAAGCTCATCAGAGTACCTTTCTGAAGCCGAGCAGTGCACCTGAGTAACTGCCTGCAGCCCATCAGAGTACCTGAGTACCTATCTGCAGCCCATGCCTCCTAGATTATGTGTTGGACTGTTTGCTTTCCAAAATGGGGTAATTTTATGGGGGTTTCCATTGTCTTGGTGCTCCAGGGCCTTCAAAAGTGTTATAGGTTGTAATGAAATTATATGTGTAATTTATGCCCCTAGAACACCTGACGGGCCATCTCATCGCCGCACCACACTGTGCCCAGGGTCCGGAGGGAGCGCCGCTCCGCGGGTGGCAGCGGCTGGAAGGAGCCGAGTTGGAGGAGAGTGAGCGGAGCGATCCCCGGCATGGTACGAGCGGCTCCCTCTCTGACCTGCTGTTGACTCACGGCTGGTGATGCAGAAGTGACACCACAAGGTGAGGGACGTGGCGGCAGCAGATTGGAGAATCATATTCAAATTATCACCCTTCTATGTCCCACATTTACTGCCCGCATGGTCTCCGGTGGGGTAATGGTTTGGTTCCGTCCCATCGGCTTCCGAACCGGACATTTCACTGCTGCCATGTGTTAGCGCTGCCCCAGCACAGAGGGTTCAAGTGCGGTGTAAGTATGGTTTTCCCCATATGGGCTCTTCTGAGTTACCATGCATTATTAGCTACCATTCAACTTTACATATACCTTTATATCTTTTTCAGATATATGCATCTACTCCTGATGAATGGGCATAATACGACCCATGAAAAAAAAAAAAAAAAAAAGAACACCTGACGGTGCTCCTTGCATGTTGGGCCTCTGTATGTGGCTATTCTGTGACAAAGTCCCACATATGTGGTATCACCATGCTCAGGAGGAGTAGCAGAATGTATTTTGGGGTGTCATTTTTGCTAAGTACATGCTATCTGTTAGAAATATCTTATAAATTGACAACTTTGTGTAAAAAAAAAATGCGTTTTCATTTTCTTTCCACATTTTCCAAAAATTTGTGGAAAAAAATGACATGTTCAAAAAACTCATTATGCCTCATAGAATATACGTTGGGGTGTTTTCTTTCCAAAATGGGGTCATTTTGTGGGTTAATCCATTGTCCTGGTGCTCCAAGGCCTTCAAAATTTGTGAAATTATATGTGTAATTTATGCTCCTAGAAGACCTGACGGTGCTCTTTGCATGTTGGGCCTCTGTATGTGGCCAGACTGTGTAAAAGTCTCACACATGTGATATCGCCATACTCAGGAGGAGTAGCAGAATGTATTTTGCAGGATAATTGAAAGTTTGCATATACTGTGTGTGAGAAATAACTTGTTATTATGACAGTTTTGTGTAAAAAAAAAAATATATATATATTTCTTAATTTTCCCAAGAATTGTGGGAAAAAATTACAACTTCA
Source organism: Pelophylax lessonae (assembly GCF_965119305.1). Taxonomy (NCBI): domain Eukaryota; kingdom Metazoa; phylum Chordata; class Amphibia; order Anura; family Ranidae; genus Pelophylax; species Pelophylax lessonae. Next base: position 526,453,113 of record NC_138768.1, read on the forward strand.
AAAAACTCACCATGCCTCTTACTAAATACCCTGGAATGTCTACTTTCCAAAAAGGGGTCATTTGGGGGGTATTTGTACTGTCCTGACATTTCAGGGCCTCAAGAAATGAGATAGGCCATCGGTACATCAGGTGTGATGAATTTTCAATGATTGGCACCTAACATAGCTTGTAGACTCTAACGTTCACACAAACTAAATAATAACCACTAATTTGGGTTATTTTTACCAAAGATATGTAGAAGTATAAATTTTGGCCCAAGTTTATGAAAAATTACTTATTTGCAAAATTTTATAATAGAAACTAAAACAAAATGTTTTTTTTTTTCAAAATTTTTGTTCTTTTTTCACTTATATCGCAAAAAATAAAAAACCCAGTGGTGATTAAATGCTACCAAAAGAAAGCTCTATTTGTTTGAAAAAAGTGATAAAAAATTTGATTGTGTACAGCGTTGTATGACATCATTCAAAGTGTGAGAGCGCTGAAAGCTGAAAATTGGTCTGGGCAGGAAGGGGGTGTAACTGTTCTGTATGGAAGTGGTTAAAAAGAAAAAAGAAAGACTCTAGGCCTCAATACTCTCTTGCTCTAATGTACGACCAAATAAAAGTGCTGGTAACAGGGAACGCAACTTTGTGAGTGAGAGTGGAAAGGGGAATACCCTTAATATGTCCATAAGGCAAATTATGAATTGAATCAGATTAAGATCCCATGGAGTCACAGATGGTTTACAAAAGATTGACATGAACATGGAATAAGATTGGTCACTTGATAAAAAAAATATATATATTTTTACAATATCACTTCTTTTATTATATTTTTCTAAGTTTTCCTTGCTATTTAGTTAGGCCTTGCTAGGTCATTTCTTTAAAACATTTTAAAAAAAGGGGGGTGCTGCACCCCCTCATGTTGTTGAGGTAGTTCTTTATTTCTCAAATGTTTCCTACTTCTGTTCTAAGGAATGAGTCAGTTACAGCACTGACTTCAGAAGGTTCAGGATACAACCAAACATTTTTGAGGTCTGGATTTTCCACATCCATCCATCGCATAACCAACCTCTTGATAAACACCTCCTGAGCATTGGTTTGTAATGTGTTTAGGAGGAGTAAATAGTTTTCAAGGAGTTTTCCAGCCACCATACAGAGCAGGTTCAAGTAGGAAGAGTATTGCAAAAGTTTTAATAGTCTTATGGCCGTTCAGACTAGTACTAGTAATAGCACTAGTAGTGGCTACAAGCTGTTTTAAATTTTAAGGTGATGTGCACCACATCAACAAGAACCAATATGGTATCTCTAAGACTGGGATCTTTAGAAGTTGGCTGTGGCTCTACAGGAACAAATGTATCTATCAACAATTTGTGAGATTCTTCGTCTGACAGAGCCTCAGCAACAGAAGACTTGGAGGCTGCCACAACTGCAGGCATGTCTGGCACAGATTCTGGAGGAAAAGTAATTCTGGGTTTGCAATAATAGTCACACTTTGACCCAAAAAATGGGAGGGGGACTACATCTGACAGAGCTAAAGAAGATTCAGGAGGTCTTCAAGGTACAACAATCTCGACTAATGGTGTCAGGGGCCTGAGGAGGGACACTGCAGCCACCATGGAAATGTTTATGGATCATAAGCGCTGGGTACTCAACCACCTGCTGCGAGCAGGAGAAGTTTAATAGATGGAGATGACTAGGCCACTGCAGGTAGCAGCAAGGACTAACCAAGATATAATCCTGTGTTTCTTGCAAATAGAGTCAATGGCAGGAAACAGCTACCTCACACTGAAAAGGCAGAAGCAAAGCATGGAATATGCACGCATGACTCTCCAGTTAGTGATGCAGCACTTGATTGTCCAGTGTGTTAAGGCTGTTCATGGAACTAATGAAAGGAATGTAATGATTGAGCCCAATGGTACCAACAAATGCAGTGGCCCCTGATGTTTGACCCATTAGCCTACTAATAAATGAATCTTCAGAGACTGGGTAAAACCAGAGAATGTGCCATGGCTCTGGACCAGAAGAGCACTCTGTGGCTGACAAAGTACACTCGGGTCTGGAAAGCACCACAAGTAGAGACTAGAAAAAGAATACATTACAGGCAGGTCCCACAATTTACTGTCCGACAGGGTCCAAGTACAGTCTTTAAAAGCTATTGCTGAGGATACACCAATCTGCATAGCTGCATAAAGAGTCTAGCTCAGCAGCATGCAGATGAACTCTTGACTGAGGAAAAAATTGCCCTGAAAGGATTTGAAAGACTAGTAGAAATGTTGACATTTCTCTCAATAGGGAAAAAAATAATTCATCCTCCTAGAACACTATTGTTAGAAAAAAAAATGAAGTAGAATGGGAAAGATTACCCCTGGCTGGCAAATTACATTTTTGTTTTTCCAGTGTTCAATTACTCCCGAGTTGGCAGTATAACCCAACTGTATCAGAATAACTGGATTTCTTTATTTCTTAAAGTAGAACTAAGGGCAAAACATTTTATTATCATTTTGGACAGAACAGGGAAAGGTTATAACCTCTGTCAGTTTTGTTCACCATTTTTGTCCCTTTGTGGATATTCCCCTTCACTTCACTTATGCCATAGCCAATACAGGAAGTGAGAGAGTCCCTGGCTGTCAAACAGGGTCACCAAAACTAGTTTCCCCAATGGATGATTTCCCCTCTATTCCTTATGTTGTGAGAAAACAAAAAATGTAGGATGAAAACAGAAACAAAAACAGACAAAAGAGGGTAAATCTCCACGAACAGAGAGGGGATATAGACAGCAATAAAAACCTCAAGGTTTTTATTGATCCATTTCCTCTTCACTCTTATTAACCACTTCAGCCCCGGAAGATTTTACCCCCATAATGACCAGGCCATTTTTTTTCATTTCAGCACTGCATTGCTTTAACTGACCATTACGCGGTCATGCGACGCTGTATCCAAAAAAATGTATGTCCTTTTTTTCCCACAAATAGAGCATTCTTTTTCATGGTATTTGAACACCTCTGTGGTCTTTATTTTTTGCTCTATAAACAAAAAAACAATATTTTTTACTTTCTACTATAAAACATATAAAAAAAAATGTAAAAAATCAAATTTCTTCATCAGTTTAGGCCAATTTGTATTTTGCTATATATTGTTGATAAAAAAAATCCCAAAAAGCGTATATTGATTGGTTTGGGCAAACGTTTTAGCGTCTACCAACTATGGGATAGATTTATGGACATTTTAATTTTTTATTGTTTTTACTAGGAATGGCGGCAATCAGAGATTTTTAGCAGGAATATGACATTGCGGCAGACAAATCTGACACTGACACTTTTTGGGGACCAGTGGTACCAATACAGTGATAAAAAATGCACTGTCACAGTATAAATAACACTGGCAGGGAAGGGGTTAACATCAGGGCTATATAGTTTTCTTTAGATTTTTTCCTTTCGATTTACCAAAACCATATATTATGAGGTCAAACTTAAACACTTTTAATTTGTATGCAATCAAGCAGGCCCTTGCACTACATCATAGATGAAGGTAAATCTAATGTAAATCGAACAACAAAAGTTGTATAGTGTGTATCCAGCTTTACTGTGTGGGGGATGGACTGATTGGAGAAAGAGAGAGTTCTGTGTTCCTGATTAGCAAGAACACATGATCTCTCTCTCTCCTCTTATGTAAACAATGCAGACCGCCATTCTGTCTCTTCTACGAATGATCGGCAAGTCCCAGTGGCTATCGCGGCCGCCTGATCCACTTATTGGCTCCCGTTGTGTCCAATCACAGTGGGAGCGCAGCTCTGGCGGAGCACGCGCGCCCCAGAGCCAACAACAGCAATGACCTACAGGTACGTGATTTTGCACCCTGCTGCAGTAAATGTACGTCGGGCAGTCCTTAAGTGGTTAAACTGAGTAGAAAAAAAAAGTTATTCTTTTAGTTATACTTTAATGAATAAGAAATAAATTTATTTTTTTGGAATTGTTCCTGAAAAATATCCACACACTGCCTGGTATGCAAGTGTGAAAAGGCACTACTGGGTCTACAGCCTCATACCGGTATATCCGTCTCATGAATCTAAAGCACTGTGCTTCAGACTGCTAGTTTAACAATTTAGATTGCAGTCTGGAGAAGTCACTAATGTTCTGCTTGTGGCTCTCCTTGCTAGAGGCTCTGGAAAAAGAAAGCAAAAGACCACCAAGATGGCGGTCTTCCCACAGAGACACAGAGCAAAGCATGGCAGGTCAGGAATGAGGAAAGACCAGCTGCTGGGAGATCACAGGCTAAACTGGCGACTGGTCCTTTATCTACCTTTGAGCTCAGCTTTCAGAGTTTAGTTGTTTTTTTTCTTCTTTTTTAATTTCTATTTTCTGCTACAATCAAGTCACATGTACATGTATGAACACCATAAGATACATGCACTGCTTTATTTGTATTTATTTTGTCATGTGATTTTGTGATCATTTACTTTACAGTAATTTTTTATTTTTTAATTAAAATTTTTATTCAAATTTTAATAAACAATACACATTGATCTTCCAACATGAAAGCAGGGATTATACAGGTGTACAATAAAACAAAGATGGGTTCTTGAAATACAGATACATGTTGAAAGGCAAGAGATCTGAACTAAAAGAGTACTCCAGTTCAAGGTCCGTGAGTCCATCACCCCTGATGGGAGCAAACTGTGAACGGGTATTAATCGACAATAAGTAAATCCAGGTAGGTCCCAACCGGTTCTTCATTTAGTTAGCCTTATCTGGGTGCCTTTTCTCATGAGCATTGAAAGGCTACTGACATAAAACAAAATGCAAAATCTAAACAATCAACAAAACAATCCAATAAGCAAGTAGCTGTCTCCTGGGAGGGTTGTCCAATCCTCTAACTCGTCATTATACTATCAAACTAATACTCTGACTAATGTCTGAGGGGAAAGAAGGAGGGGGGGGTGGTGGTTGGAGGAGGAAAGTATTGGATGTCCACCACTAGATGTTGTAAGCATATGTTCTGATTCATTACAGAGGGTTAGGCTTCTATTTTTCACTCATGGTTAGTATCATTGAATTATTCCTATGGTTTACCAACGTAACAAGTTAAATTTTGTGTTTAACCAGATTTGCCAGTGTAAGCGGAATTTCTGGGGTCTCCTTTCTTTAAATGCCAGGATTCTTTCCATTTCGCCTTGCAAACTGACTCTATTAATTACTTCTGAAATAGAAGGGATGGATGTAGAGTGCCAGCTTTTAGCTATGGAAATTCTGGCTGCAAATAGAATGTGGGCAATTACCCTTCTTGTTTGTGGAGGGAATTTCTCCATGCCCAGTGACAATAGGGCTAACGTGGCTTTTAGAACATATTCCGAGCATAAAATGTCAGAGATCAATGTGGAGATTTCATTCCAGAATGATCGCATTAGAGAGCAGCTCCACAGTATATGCAATAGGGTACCAGTTCCCTGACTTCCCTCCAACATAGAGGGTAGACCCTGGGATCTAAGAGGTTTAGGTGTTTGGGTGTCATGTAGTATCTATTGAGGATTTTTTGGGCGTTATCCCAATGTTCTATGCAAGATGAGGATTTGCTATTCATTTTAATTGCTGTTAGCCATTGTGGTAGCAAGAATGTTTGCTGTAGTTCACTCTCCCCTTTCAACATATTTGGAGTTTTATCAAGGAGAGGGTGATAGTTACATTATTTGTAAAATAAAGAAATGCCTTTCTTAGTCAGGATGAAATGATTCATCAAAAATGTCCCCAGTTCTCTAGGGATGTTAATAGGAGAGATGTTGTGTTTATCTCTATAACAGGTAATTTGGTGCTTGTTGTAGATATCCAGAGGGTCTGGATTGTCAAGACCTGTCGGGGAAAGTTAATTCCTTTTAGTTTGCAGCGGCTAGTATTAAGCCCTGGAATGATATATTCATATGATTCTAGAGGGATCTGCAGCTGGGAGCAGGTTTCTGAGAATGTTCGTCTAGTTAGATGAGACCATACATCTATTGTCACTTTAATAGTTGGGTATGAAGGGATTTAAATGTTATGGTGTAGAGTAGATGCCATTGCTAATGCTGGAGGATTGTGGCCCAGAATAATCTCTCTTTCTATTTGGGACCACAACTTGTCCTCCTGACCTGAAAACCACTGTCATATTTGAGTCATTAGTGAGGCTTGATAATATGCTTGTGCGTTAGGTAGTCCCATCCCTCCTAGATGCTTTGGTTTATAGAGGTTTGTTAGAGAAATCCTAGGAGCTTTCCCATCCCAGATGAATTTCCTTAATTTGGCCGCCAAATCAGAGAAGAACTTTGGAGGGATTGGAATGGGAAGAGTTCTAAATAGATAAATGAGTTTAGGTAGGATTTGCATCTGATAGACTGCTATGCAACCCACCCAGAATAATTGGACTTTGCGAATTTTTGAAAATTCTTCTTCTATGTGATCCATAAGTAGGGGAAAATTGCATACAGCTTCAAGAAAAAGTATGTGAACCCTTTGGAATGATATGGATTACTACACAAATTGGTCATAAAATGTGATCTGATCATCTAATTCACAACAATAGACAATCACAGTGTGCTTAAACTAATAACACACAAAGAATAAAATGTTGCCATGTTTTTATTGAACACACCATGTAAACATTCACAGTGCAGGTGGAAAAAGTATGTGAACCCCTAGACTAATGAAATCTCCAAGAGCTAATTGGAGTGAGATGTCAGCCAACTGGAGTCCAATCAATGAGATGAGATTGGAGGTGTTGGTTACAGCTGCCCTGCCCTATAAAAAACACACCAGTTCTGGGTTTGCTTTTCACAAGAAGCATTGCCTGATGTGAATGATGCCCCACACAAAAGAGCTCTCAGAAGACCTACGATTAAGAATTGTTGACTTGCATAAAGCTGGAAAGGGTTATAAAAGTATCTCCAAAGGGGGCGTGTCCTGGCCGCTGAGCAGTATGGCCGCTTGACTTACTGCTCCGTAGCCTCTCAGGGAGAAAAGCATCGATATATAAGCACCGCAGCCCGAAAATACCGCCCTGTCATTACAGGGAAAGGAAGCCGCACGTCTCCGGAGTATGACCCGCCGGCGATTGCCGTCCTCGGGTCCCCGCCGCCTAACGTATTTCTTCCCAATGCAGACACACCGATCTGACAAAGATGGCGCTGGGGGGGCCGGGGATAAAGGAGCAGAGAAGTATGCGCAGTCTGATCTCCTCACGGACCCGGAGTCTGACATGGAGGAATCCTCCTCAGCTACTAACCTCTCATCCTCGGCTGACAGCTGTAAGAGAGCAGCGGTGTCTCCAGCCTCCTCCCCCACTAAGACTCCCTCAGTGAAAAAACAGCACGGAGCTAATAGCAATGAGCAGGCCGCAGATTTAACAGAGCCCTGCATTAACCCTCTCTCTGCCTTTCCTGCGGGAGACGTCCCAGCCACTGAAGCTACAATGAAAGCAATGCTCCTCTCCCTTCAATCAGGCTTCCAAAGAGAGCTCAACTTATCTATCAATAAATTGTCAGTTAGAGTGGACAGCCTGGAGGAACGGTCACACAATATGGAGTTGCAGATCTCAGACATGGCAGCAGCACACAATGAGGTAGTGGACATACACGAGGTTCAGGCTGAAGCAATTCAGAAATTGCAATTAAAAGTCACAGACCTGGAGGATAGGTCGCAACGAAACAATATTAAATTTAGGGGTGTCCCTGAGACCGTTAAGCCACAAGAAATCGTCCCCTATTTGAAACAACTTATGCTGAAACTATCCCCAGACATATCACCTAGAGACTTACTTATAGACCGTGCACATAGAATCTCAAAGCCACCACATCTCCCAGACTCAGTTCCGAGGGACATTCTGGCGAGAGTACACTACTATCACATCAAGGATCTCATTCTTAGGGCTGCCAGGAATGCCTGAGTGCTGCCGTCCCCGTACGCAGGTGTTTCCCTTTATCAAGATATATCGCCTGCAACAGCTCAGAGGAGGAGGGAATTTGGGCCGGTGACGAAAGTACTTCAGGATAACAACCTAATCTACCGCTGGGGTTTCCCCACAAAGCTTTTGGTCACGTATCAAGGTCACCAAGTTGCTATGACAACCCCAAAAGAGGGATACAAACAGCTCCACAACTGGGGATTGGTCCCCACTCCAACGTCGCACATGGGCAGGCAACAAGGTCCACAAACATCAAAGGACACCCGTGGGCCACCGGAGCATGGTAAACAACTTCCATTCCCCCCGTAATAAACCCAAACCTAATATTTTATCGGGCTTCCCCCAAGAGGGAAATAAGCCGCACACTCCCCTCTGGAGGCTCGGTCACTCTCCTTTTGCTACACACCCTGAGTAAGAAGTGTGCCACGCACACGGGAGAACGTTCCTACCTGTTTTCTTTTGTTCTTTTTTTTTTTTTTTTTCCTATCTGCTACCTACTACTCACATTTGTTTTAGTTAGGCACGTTATACCATTTCTTGATTGTATTGGTTATCAGTGGGTACTACTTGTATATTGACACGAAAGATATCCTTTGTTAACAGAATATAACTTTCTTTTACTCAACTCAGAGGACTCCTCTCAGGGGTACACAGGCAACGCCAGTTACTTTAGATATGTCCCTGAATATCACCACCATCAACGCGAAGGGGCTAAATAGCCCCTTTAAGCGTTCCAGACTATGGAGGGAGGCATTATCTCTCAACACGGACGTATTATGCGTCCAGGAAACGCATTTTGCACGGGATAAAGCCCCCTCATGCACTCACAGTCTCTTTCCACATCAATTCTTTGCATGTGCACCTAATAAGACGAAAGGTGTGATGATAGCTATACGAAATACTGTTGCTTTCCAAATTCAACATGTAGAAACTGATCCCTTAGGCAGATATATTATTCTCTCTGCTTCAGTTAACAACTCCCTGTTGGTGATCGCTACTGTCTATGCTCCCAACACGAGACGTAAATCCTTTTTCAAAACTCTGCTATACAAATTACAGCCATTCCCCAAGGAACAGGTGATCCTTTGCGGAGATTTTAATGACATTCCTGACAACACTTTAGATACATCTAATCCAACTAGACCTAGATCCTCGGCTCTCTCCAACATGATACATACAGAAAATTTTTATGACCCTTGGCGTTGCCTTCATGGCACTGAAAGAGACTATACTTATTTTTCAGCAGCACAAAAATCTTATTCCAGAATTGATCTCTTCCTGGTACATGCCCTTGCACTACAGTCTGTTTCCAAAGTGTCCATCGGATCCATCACTTGGTCTGACCATGCGCCGGTCACTTTAACCCTGACACAGGGACACCATATCACGAGAAACTCTTTGTGGCGTATGAATACCACCATTTTGTCTAACCTACAGTACCAGGCGGAGATCAAGACGGCAATAGAGACCTATTTCGAAGTAAATGCTGGGTCGGTAGATAATGATTCATTATTATGGAATGCGCATAAGGCCTCTATTCGAGGTTTGTTTATGAAGCTGGGAGCCCAAGAGAAATGGAAGAGATCGGAAAAGATCGTTGCCCTAATGGCACAGATTAAACAGGTAGAATGCTCTAATAAGGTCAGCCCCTCTGACCACAATATTAATGCACTGCGTCACCTTAGAGAAGACCTTAGCACCTTTCTGCATGCGACCTTTGATCACCATATTAAAAAACTGAGACTTGACTGGTACGTTCACAATAATAAACAAGGTACCCTTTTAGCTAGGCAAGTCAAGCGAAAGGAAGCCCTTCACAGGATTCCTTATATGACTTCTTCCCAAGGACACAGACTGAGTAACCCTAAAGATATAGCGGATTGCTTTAGCGATTTTTACTCTAAATTATATCATTTAAAAGATGATCCTGCGGAACCTTCACCTACTGTGGACCGAATTAATGACTTTTTACAGTCCTTGCACTTGCCGACATTGACACTAGACCAAACCTCACAACTCAACACTCCCTTCTCGGAAGCAGAGGTATGTGAAGCGATACGTGACCTTCCCCTACATAAAGCCCCTGGCCCGGATGGATTCTGTAATGAATACTATCGTACCTTCTTCCCCCTCCTCAGCCCACATCTATGCAACATATTTAACTCCTATGTAGCATCGGGACATATGCCCAAGGAATCTCTTGAGGCATTGATTGTAACCATACCCAAACCCGGAAAACCCCATGAGGATCCTGCAAATTATAGACCCATATCACTGCTCAATACGGACACCAAACTATATGCAAAAATCTTGGCCACGCGGTTGTCGCGCTACATCGCTGATCTGGTGCATCCGGACCAGGTTGGCTTCATACCACAGAGGCAAGCTCCGGATGGCACTAGGTGGATTATTAACCTCATACAGTGGGCTGAGCATCACTGAACGCCTTCTCTGCTCCTATCTTTAGATGCAGAGAAGGCGTTTGATAGGGTGCATTGGGTGTACCTCTCAACAGTTCTTCAAAGATTCGGTATACAGGGTCCCTTCTACAATGCAGTCATGAATCTATACTCCTGCCCCTCTGCCAGGGTTCGGACTTCAGGGCTTACATCCAAACCATTTGGAATCATCAATGGGACCAGACAGGGTTGTCCGTTGTCCCCCCTACTTTTCGCCTTAATAATTGAACCGTTAGCGACAGCAATTCGATCGCACCCTAATATTGAAGGGTTAACAGTTGGGAAATCTGTTCATAAAATTGGTCTTTACGCCGACGACATTATTATAGCACTCACAAACCCGACCCAATCACTCCCAGCACTCACTGACTTACTGACCCAATTTGGCATGGTTTCCATGTACAAACTCAATTGCTCCAAGTCCGTTATGTTAGGCATTTGCCTTGAAAACTGTTTAAAAAAACAAATTTCTGAGATCTCCCCTTTCCCTTGGGCCACAGCTTCATCTCTGAAATACTTAGGAATTGACCTTACAGTGCCTTCAACCACCCAGGTGAGGTTCAATCTGGAAAGAGTACTTAACTATTGGAATTATCTCTGAGCCTCCGTACTGTCAAAGCGTCCTGGGCAGGGAGAATTGCACTTGCTAAAATGTTTCTCATGCCACATATACTTTATTTATTTAGAGCTATCCCACTGGCTTTTAGTCAAGATCAATTGAACAGACTCCAAAAAACACTTAACTCATTTATATGGAATGGTAAACACCCAAGAGTCCACCGATCCACTTTGTATGCTCCAACGTGCTCAGCTGGTTTGGGTGCTCCTGACATAAAAAGGTATTACAAGGCCACTATTCTAGACCAATCCAAATATTGGTGGACTCATTCAAAGCAACATAGGTGGCTTCAGATCGAGCAAGAAGTAATGGATTGCCCACCTAAGCACATGCTTGCAGCTCTATGGCTACAATTACAGCCGTCAAAATTTCCCCTATCCTCAGTTAATGCGACTATCCGAGTCTGGCAATCCATTTTACAAATGTCTCAGGGCATCTCAGCAACAACTCTTAAGCTACTACCACTGAAAGCTTTGACCTTACTATGTCAGGACCTAGGGATCGACGCTTGGGTGACTACCGGTCTAACCTCGATTGGAGACTTATACAACCAAGGCCAGCTATCAACCTTCTCTGTACTACAAACCAGGTCTCATATACCAAATAAAGACTTCTTTAAATATCTGCGTATTCGGCACTCTTTGGAAAAAAAACCTGTGGTCTTCCTCGCCACTTCCACTACAGATTATTCAAAACCATCTACAACCGTCTAAATCCCGCAGAGGGATCTCCTTTTTTTATAAGCTGTTGGCAAATGGATCGGATCAGCAAAAACTTCCTTCCATGGACAAATGGGAACACCATCTACATTTCACGGAAGACACCAAAGGGTGGCACCAAGCTATGAGATACCCTCTAAAATTCTCCAAATGTTTGTCACATTAGGAATCGGCTCTTAAAATTCTCCATTTTTGGTATTACACACCAGAAAAATTGTCACGCATCTTCCCAACACAATCGAATCGTTGCTGGAGGGAATGTGGACAATTCGGCTCGGCATCGCATATTTGGTGGTACTGCCACGAGATCACTGCATTCTGGAGAGCAATTGACCCGCTCATCAAACAAATTACGGGACAACAGATTTCATTGGAGCCACAGACTGCCCTACTGGGAGTGGGGCTTCATAACTGGCACATAGACTTCCACCCTGTCATCACACACATCTTGATAGCGGCACAATTGGCGATAGCCAGAAATTGGAAATCCCGCCACACGCCTACATTGCGACAGTGTATACATATTCTAAACCAAAACATGCATATGGAATACATGTTTGCGAAGGCTCACTACAGCCTAACAAAATTCTTCACATGGTGGAGCCATTGGCTTAGAAATCCCGATAGTAGTTTGGACATCACTTAAACTTTACAGCTCTCCCTCCTGGCCCCTTGAACGGCAAGCACATGAAATTCCTTAACCAATGCTGCCTACCTTCCCACTGTAGTTGTTTCCAAATCTATTGAGAATATATCAATCTTTATAGCAAAGCTCCTGCCTATGATTTACTCATACCATACAAAGGATACCCTCGTCTGGAAGTGCTCTAACTTATCTTTTTGGAGCTCATATGTGACTCTTCCATTACACCCACCGTTGAGACCATATTTTTCTTTTTTCTTTTTCTGGTTTCTAGTTTAAACCAACACGTTTGCCAATGTATGTTATTATTCAATTGTTGTTGTACATGATCTTTATTGGACATACTATGTAATTGTTTTATGTAGTCATGTTGACTTCTTGTTATACTCAGTTGGTATATGCTACTGAATTGATAAACAAAATAAAAATTACAAGTTGGAAAAAAAAAAAAAAGTATCTCCAAAAGCCTTGCTGTTCATCAGTCCACGGTAAGACAAATTGCCTATAAATGGAGAAAGTTCAGCACTGCTGCTCTCTCCCTAGGAGTGGCCATCCTGTAAAGATGACTGCAAGAGCACAGCGCAGACTGCTCAATGAGGTGAAGAAGAATCCTTGAGTGTCAGCTAAAGACTTAAAAAAGTCACTGGCAAATGCTAACATCCCTGTTAGCAAATCTACAATACATAAAACACTAAGCAAGAATGGATTTCATGGGAGGATACCACAGAGGATGTCACTGCTGTCCAAACAAAACATTGCTGCATGTTTACAGTTTACACAAGAGCACCTGGATGTTCCACAGCAGAACTGGCAAAATATTCTGTAGACAGATGAAACCAAAGTTGAGTTGTTTGGAAGAAACACACAACACTATGTGTGGCGAAAAAGAGGCACAGCACACCAACATCAAAACCTCATCCCAACTGTGAAGTATGGTGGTGGGGGCATCATGGTTTGGGGCTGCTTTGCTGCGTCAGGGCCTGGACGGATTGCTATCATTGAAGGAAAAAGGAATTCCCAAGTTTATCAAGACATTTTGCAGGAGAACTTAAGGCCATCTGTCTACCAGCTGAAGCTCAACAGAAGATGGGTGTTGCAACAGGACAATGACCCAAAGCATAGAAGTAAATCAACAACAGAATGGCTTAAACAGAAGAAAATACACCTTCGGAAGTGGCCCAGTCAGAGTCCTGACCTCAACCCAATTGAGATGCTGTGGCATGACCTCAAGAAAGCAATTCACACCAGACATCCCAAGAATATTGCTGAACTGAAACAGTTCTGTAAAGAGGAATGGTCAAGATTTACTCCTGACCATTGTGCACGTCTGATCTGCAACTACAGGAAACGCTTGGTTGAAGTTATTGCTGCCAAAGGAGGTTCAACCAGTTAATAAATCCAAGGGTTCACATACTTTTTTCACCTGCACTGTGAATGTTTACATGGTGTGTTCAATCAAAACATGGCAACATTTCATTCTTTGTGTGGTATTAGTTTAAGCAGACTGCGATTGTCTATTGTTGCGACTTAGAGGATGATCAGATCACATTTTATGACCAATTTTTGCAGAAATCCATATCATTCCAAAGGGTTCACATACTTTTTCTTGCAGCTGTATATATAGGTTGGATGTAGGTACTGTGAGATGAATTCCCAGGTACGTAATAGATGGAGAATCCCATACACATGGGAAAATGGCTTTTAGCTTCTCTATTTTGGGTAAGGACAATGCTATTAGAAGGGCAGAACATTTAGTCGTGTAAACCTTGTATAAAGATATTTGGCCAAACTTCCATGAGAGTGTTTGAACTTTAGGTAAAGTGTCAACTGGATTTACAATAGTGAACATTATGTCATCAGCGAAGAGACCCAGCTTATGTTCCATCACTCCAACCGTAACACATTTAATTTAACTATTGGACTTGCGATGTTCTGCAAAAGGCTCTATCGCTAGTGATAACACAATTGGAGATAGTGGGCATCCTTGGCGGGTGCTGTTAGATAATGCAAATGGGTCAGATAAATAAGCTGGATATGAAGACCCGGGCCATAGGGTTGGAGTAAAGGGACATAATAGTAGAGTAAATATATCCTGACAATCCAAACCCAAGTAGGGTCTTAGAGAGGTAACCCCAATACACCCTATTGAAAGCTTTCTCTGCATCCAGTGCCAAGAAAACGCTGGGGGTTTCAGGTTATTTCTGCAAATCTAATTAAATTGATCATTTTCCTAGTCCCAGCGGGTGCCTGGCTACCCTTTACAAAACCTACTTGGTCTAAACGAATTAGATAAGGGGTTACTAATAGAAGTCTATTTGCCAGTACTTTGGCATAAATCTTAATATCTGCATTCAAGAGAGAATTGGGTCTAAAATTTTGGGGCTGGCTAGGATCCTTTCCCGGTTTAGGGATAGTAACTATAATTGCTTGGAGCATTTCTGATGGTAATTCTCCTGAGTTCGAGGCCATATTGAAGACTTCAGCTAGTTCCGGGGACAGAAGGGAAGAGAAGGTTTTATAATATTCGGCTGAGAAGCCAGGGGACTTGTGTAAGGGGTAAGGATTTACCTCAAGGATTTCATCAGTAGAAATGGGTTTATTTAGCTGTTGGAAAGTAGTTTCAATAATGGAAGGTAAGCAAATCTCACTAAGAAAGTCATTCATCTCAGAGTCTGTGGCATTATGTGTGGATGGGTCTTTCTTCAGATTATAAAGGGTTTCATAGTATTCCCTAAAGACATTAGCTATATCTCTAGGATTGTAGCTCGTGTGATATGATGTTTGAGGAGGGCAATATGGGACTTGGCTTGTCTTTTTTTGAGTTGGCAAGCTAAAAGCTTCCCTGCTCTATTGCTTTGGGATCACCAGGTGATTTTAAGTCGTTTGAAGTAAATAGCGTAGTCTGATTTGAGTTCCTGTCTAAGCTCCTCCCCGCACGTGTTAAGACACTTTAGGAGTTCAGCATAGGCAGTATGGGTTTGTTTATGAAGAGCTTCCAGCTCAGCTATTTTATGGTGTAGTTGTGATATGTGTTGTGTTTTCCTTTTACGCTTCCATCTGCTTGTTAAATGAGCAGTCCTCTAGCAAATGCCTTATGGGCACACCATGGAGTTGTGGGAGAACATTGACCATTTTTGTTAAAACTGAAAAACTCCTCTAATTTGTTTTTTAATTGTTCACTATGTTGGGGATGAGAAAGGATATACGTATCGTTACGCCATAGAGGTGAGTGAGAGCTTTTGGATGGGTCTTTAACATTAATGGTAATAGGTACATGGTCCGACCACTTAATACTATGGATTTCTGGCTTGGTAACATTCGGGAGGATGTATTTATCAGCGAGAAACAATATTATTCTAAAATAGCTTTTGTGGAGTTAGTAGTAGATATAATCCTTTTCAGTGGAACGAAGGCATCTCCATTGGATCAATGAGGCCCTCTTCCAGGCAGAGAGGATCCACAGTAAGCCTCCTCCTTTGTCCCGCTGAAGAGGAGTCCATAGCAGAATTAAGCACTGCATTAAAGTCACCACAAATAATCAGTTTACACTTCTGCATTAGTTTAACCCTCTTAATCAGTTTGCAAAGAAATTTCTCAGGTTTCTTATTGAGGGCATACAAGGTTAAGATCGTATACAATACATTATTAAACTCAAATATGATAAACCAACCTATGGTTATGATTCTTAGTGTGAAGGCAACTTAATCCCTCACAGCAATAAGTACACCATTCCTTTTCATTGACTCATTAGCTAGGAAAACATGTGGAAATTTATGGTGGGAACATTTAGGTGCCTTTGACTTGGCAAAGTGGGTCTCCTGGGCACACAGGATATCGCATTTCTTCTCCAGTGCCATTTGCCAAAGATTCCTGCGCTTCAAAGGGTTGTTAAGACCTCGTACATTGAGTGACATCTATCTAAGGGATATCTTGAGGAGTTGGAGTAGTTTGTTGCCATCTAGTGGTGGAGGGGAAAAAAGCCAGCTAATAGAGAGCCACAGCTAGGCATGTGTGTTGTGGATAGTTGTAGCCGGGAAGAACAAGCAATACCTTGAATTGAAGGTAAATTGGTAACCAAGAACTTATAGGGGATAGTCTCCAAACTAAATGTAAAAGAATATGAAATCTCGTAACAAACTGTGGAGGAAAGAAGTGTGTTCAGCCAAACACCGGGTGTTATACCCTCAGGCGCATTTTAGCATAATTCAGTGTTAATCCAAATGGATTTCTTGCTTGGCATAGGCAAAAGGGCGATAATCCAATAGCTAGTATATGCCAGTTAAAGAATCATCTTCTAGATCTGTTTCCACGATTGTGTTGATCTTCATTGTGAATTGGCTCCAAAGAAGCGGGATTCCCATCCGTGGGAAGTAGCCCCCATTTGCGGAGAAGTTCCAGGCCTTTATCCAGAAATGAGATAGAGTGGCACGCATTATTCATCGTCACAATAAGTTTAGCAGAAACGCCCCATTTATATATGATCTTGTGGTTCCTTAAGATTTTGGTTATAGGGACTAGATTATTCCTTGCTGCAAGTGTGGCTTGGGATGGGTCCGCGTAGAGGGGGATTCCTACATAAGGGTCAGGTAGTGCAGGATTTTGCCTATAGTACCGCATTAGCTGGTCTTTCACATGGTAAAAGTGAATTTGTACGATAACATCTCTAGGGATTTTTGCTGGTATGTGGGGAGGTTTTCGGAAGTCTGTGGCTCTATCTATAATAACTTCAGCTGGTGTAAGGGACGGAATGGCTTTAACTATGAGTTGTTGGGAGGAAATTGCTTAGCTCTGTGTTTTTGACAGACTCAGGAGATGCCTCTAAATTTGATATTATTCCTGCATGACCTGTCCTCAAGGTCTACCACTTTAAGCTTCAGCAATCTGAGCTCTTCCTCCACCAGCTCATTGTGTGCACCTGTGAACTTCCACATAATCCACTCTATTGCCAATTTCAGCCAGATCTCTCTGTGTAGCATGCATACATGTTGCCATGTCCTGTTGGTGTGCCCCCCCCCCCCCCTTAAGGTTAAGAGCATGTCTTTCATAGTTGTATCTGTGATAGTTTGACCTGTAGTGGGGAATGAATACAGCTGCTGACTGTATGTTGCTGTTTCCTCCATCGCCTCTCCTTCTACATTATTTGTGTATACTAGACCATCCTGCCCTGTTAATCTCTTCTGCTTAATGGGGCTTCTAGATGCTGAGGATGGCAGTGGATCATGATCCCTGTGCAACTCACTGTCTTTTGTGGAGGGAGAGCTGGGCTGTTTATTCTCTGCAGTGGATGAGGAGCGAGAATGAGTCCCGGTGCCAGCGCCATCTTGGATTCCTCGGCCTGCGGCTGGGGAGAAGAATTTGGTCAGCTTCATTGGTCCTCTCCTTCCGTTTGGCCATGGTGCTCATTTGTGTCTCCTCGGGATAGGGGTCTGTTTTAGCCGTGAGGGAGCTGTGTAAGGTCATGGTAGATGGCTGGAATACACCCAGTGCAGCTGAGCAGATCTCCCACACGTCCATTCATTTCAGCTGCCTGCTCCGCCCCCTACTTTACAGTCATTTATTATGTGCTCTGTTACTTTTAAAATCACATTAACATTCATATTGCTTGGCTCGCTTGTCTCCACCCATTATTAATATTGGCATGCATGCAATTCAAAAACATACAGTTCAGTTTCACTATGGTTTCTTAGCCCTGGATCAACTGACATGTGATGGGGGATATGACATTGCAAAAGGTTACATTCATCCATTATGAGTGAAAAAAGCACAACAGCAGATAATGATAACTAAAATCTTTATTTTCCCCCAAAGGTTTTTCTTTGTAGAGAACAATATCTCAGTGCACATTACAGGAAATCTTTGCGGTAATCAGGGTACAGGAAATCCACAGGGGTTGCTATTGCCAACTTCCAGATATGCAGTTTCAACAAAATCCTATCCTAACTTGGGTCAATAATCTTACTACTATCTTACTACTATCTTCACAAACAATCGTACAGAATCAGTGTTGCCAACCGCCAGTATTTTTACTGGCAGCCAGTAAAAAACAGGCATTTTTCTCCTGCCAGTAAAAGGAAAAAAGCCAGTCAAAAACATGGCTGTGATGCTCGATTTGGAATTGTGCATGCATGGTTTTGGTCTGGAGTGAACTAAGTGCCTTCCACAGTGTGTTCAGTCGGTGCCGGTGGGGAAGAGGGGGGCAGGACTGGTGGAGGCAGTGCCTGAGCATGTTGTGTGATGTCATGGTGCAAGGGAGCTAAGGGGATTGGCCGAAGCCTTGTGTACAGGTCTGTGGGATAGGAGCAAGGCAAACTGGGAGGGGGACTGTCAGTGCTGGAGTGGACTAAAGGGACCACCTGGCATGGAGAAAGAATTTCACTTTAACTCAGGAGGGGATGTGTCGTGTTGGTGAGGTGTTTTTATTTGCGCTGCTGCACACTGCTGTCAGTGTCACTATGAGAGTCAAGTTCATGTGTGTGTGCCTGCCCATTCTAATTTCTTGCCCTCTTAAGTCCTGTCCCTGAGTCACTTACCTACTATATTGAAAAATGAATTAAGAAATATGTATTTTGCCTTAATAGCCATCTTAAAATTACATTGCTGATTGCATAATGTACTTGGTTGTAGCCTAAATACTGAAATTTGCACTTTTGGTTTTGTAAGTTTTGGAAACAGCAGTACTGTGCCAGTAAATTTTGGCTGTGGTGTCAGTACATTTCAATCTGGTAGGTTGGAAACACTGTACGGAATATACTCCACCTAATCTTCCATCACAACTGAAACAACAAATTGCCCAAATTTTCAGCAAAAAACATCTACACAAGGGAACATTTATAAAACAAATAGTAGTAAAACAAAAAAAATACAAATAAACATGTTTAAGCTCCAACTAACATATTAAGATTAAGAACAAGAATGCCAGATTTAAAGTTAGTAGTGATTAGTCACATCCAGTTCAAATGTATTTTTTTTAAATGTTGGTTAGATTTATTAAATCCAATTGGCATCATCAGTTCAAATAAGTGGTTAGGAACATACCCTGATATTTATACCCACATGGCCACCTCAAGTAAAACCCAAATGGGACTCAAGCAAGACTGTGTATGTTTTTTTGTTGTATCCTTGTCTCAACACCTATTTCAAGTATAGAGGATAACTTTTACAGACAGAAACATGGCTGTGCGAAGGGATCCCTAGTGTCTTCCATTAAAGCTTACCTGTACATGAAGGAGCTAGACAGTCTTGAACATGTTCAAGGGAACCATACCTAGTCATTAGTTTGAGTATGGGGACAATGGGCAGCACAAGATGAAAGCATTTGAAGCTTTTACATTCACTTGGTAAGCACATCAAGCCCACAGGGAAGAAATTAAACAAGTTAGGCAGGCCATAGTTGGTGCAAATTTCTTTCCTGCAACCACAGTACTGACAGAGGAATCTCTCCTGCCGAGACACTGTGTTCTCCCAGAGGGGAACTGTCCCTGCCGGGAGAAGACCCTGATTATTGCTAGCGGCTTTAGCCGCTAGTGATAATTGCAAGTAAATTCCAGCAGGCTGGTTGTACCCAAGCTGATCGATCAACTTGGTATATTCAGCCTGCTTATACACTGTTCGAATCTCAGCCAGTTTCTGCTGAACCGTTTAGGATTCGAACCGTCTATGGCTAGCCTTACTCTTTTTTCACTGTGTGTTATATTTCAAGGGAGTGGTGGCGACTTAAAAATTAAAATCTATAGGAAACTTACTCACATAAACCAGTATCTGCTTTTTGACTCCCAACACACAAACTAGGGGTTATAATTTTACTGCCACATTGGACAGATAGTAACTACTGGAGTGGCAGTAAACTAAAAAGTATTTTTAAAAAAACATTAGATCTCTGTGTGTTGGAAGCCCAGAAACACACATAAAGAAGTATGTAAATTCAAAAGACCCACCACCCCAACCACAAGGAAAAAAAACTAAATAATGCAGCCCAGTGTAGTTGAGGAACACAAGGACCTTAGCACTGAGGGGAAAAACAACTATTCTGCAAACACATGGCCCAAAATAGGGGGGCAAATTCTACAAGGTAGAACTTTCTACACTTTAAAGAGAATGGATATTAATGGAGTTATTTTGAGAGCAGGAAGATTCACATTTTGGAGAGAGAGATCAACTGGTTCACAAGAGGTATGAACGACTCCATCTATGTCACACTGGAACAACCATCTCTAAATGGCATAGTGTTAATTGGAATACATTTTTAAAAAAAAAGCACTTTCATACCTCCAGTCACGTTCTTGGACAATCAACATCTGGCCTTGACACATTTTCAGGACACCATGGTGATTAGTTAATGGTGCCTGAGTTGCACCCAATATGTTTCCAGCACCAATTTAAACAGAGAACACTATAGTGATGAAATGTCTTCAACATTATAAAGCATATTTAGTTAAATGTGACTAATTATTACTAATATATCCTGACCCCAATAAATGAAAACATCTTTTAAACTACATTATCTAATGTGCTCCTTTGTCATGTCAATCTGTAAACCACTGGTGTGCTTCTAATCCTTGGCTCTATTGCTTTGTGTTAAACAAATCAACTGCAGCTACATTTCATGATTGCCAAGTCATTTAGCATCGCCCTGAGAATGTCTTGAATATGCATTTCAGCATGAAAGGCTGAAAAAACTTTGGATACAAGTATGCTGTGAAAATGTATTCACTAAAAGTCCCCATGTTATCACTAAACTATACATACTTTAGACAGTTATCAAACATTTGCACGTTTGTGAAAAAAAAAATGTCTGCACAAACTAAACCACCCTACAAGAAATAGAGGATTGCATTGTTGCAATTAGGATGGAGGCTAGCAAGGTAAAGAAGATAGTGTTCATTACCCCTTATGCTGCAACCAAGACTCCACTAGAAATCTAGACATTTAGTGAAGTGGCAGCACCACTAGGTATGACCAAGTAAACAGTTTATTGCAGCTTACCAAACAGATACAGTGTTGGAATAAATACTTCATTAGCAAAGGAGCAGCAGCAAAATGGGTGTCACTCCAGTGATGCTGCTGCTTCTCTTCTGCAGTTCATGCAAGGTTAAATAACCTTTTATGATTTTGAATAAATATCTACATGTACTTTGCCATCTCTGTTGCAGGTGTCTGTGAGCTTAAATAAAAATGTATATTTTCCAACAGTTAGGGTTTCAGCATTGCTAGAAATACTGTTGACAAAAATGAAAAACATGCTTTAATGCCAGAACGTCAGACTATTTACATACATAACCAATAATTACATGGCTTATGTCATAGAAATGCTGCACAGTAATACTTCTTTACTTTTCTTCTCTTTTTAATGCAAGCTTACCGTTTTGCTCAGATTTATTACAAACGCAAGTCTCTTTGTGATTTTGGTTTCATCAGCACTTGTTAAAAAAGTATAACTAAAGGCAAAACTTTTTTTAAGATTCGGATAGAGTGGTGAAGGGTTAGAATCGCTGTCATGTTTATAGTGCTGTGCCCCCAATTAGGGAGACTCACTCTCTCCAATGGTCCTGATCACCAATTTCACTAGGGTGACAGGGTAAATATAAAATGTTTAAGTTGCCACCAAAACAGGAACAGAGGGGAGATCTTCCAACTTGTTCTCATGACAACTGTCTAAGAGGGGATTTGCGCTGAGTTTCCGGACAGGAATTGCAAGAAAATCTCCCTTATAAGACACATATGGGAGAGAAAAATCCCATCTATCCAAAATGAAAAAGAAGTTTCGGTTGTAGATATATTTTAGGCGGGTATCTGCAAGCCTGCATACATATAAAAATAATAAGTGAGAGGAAGCACAAAAACTTTTAGGTAAATCTTACAAAATAATGAATTCAATACTCTCAGGTAGTACATTACATTTCTTTAATGAAACTCCCCTCTCCTTGTCCCTACACCTAAAGTTTCGTTACATTTCTGACAGCAGAATTAGGTGAAAAAACTGTCATTATATATGAGGGCAGTCACTACTGAACTATTAGACTGGGTTCACACTTCGTGCGGACAGGGCTAACAGCAAGGGTACAGGGTGTTCCTGTTTTCCGTTTCAGGGATGAATCAGGCCTGAATGTTTGCCTGAATTTGGACCTGAAACAGAGCCAAAGACGCACAGGACCCCAGCTCCATTGAGAGCTGGGCACACTCTGTCATGCGAATTGGATGTGGGGAAATCCCACATCCAATTCGCACTAGAGTGAACCCAGCCTTAAAAATAAAAAAATAGATTCCTGGAGGTTATGTCAACCATCTTGCTTCAGTCTGAGCCACTGCTACACAACTAGTACTCAGAATAGAAAAGTTAGAGGAGTGGCTCAAAATACTGAAGCAAAAGGGTGAGTATAACAGTACGGCAACTAGCACTCTAAAAATGGAAGTCCAGAACTGACAGCTTTTGCATTTCTCCCATTACAGGTTTCCTTAACCAAAGAGTCTAGTACTAATATATTTTAAGTTGGCCTTACAGTGTTTGAGTGATGAAATGTTATTGTCCAGTGGGGGATACATACATTGGTGACTTCAGCTACTGCACAAGTTCGATAAATGTGTTTAGTGGAACTCCATAAACACAATGAGACAAAAAAATTTGGACAGAAGTAAAAAAGGGATCTCTTTAAATGTTCCCTCTTTTCTTAACTCAAGGTAAAAAAAAAAAAAAATTTGGCTGCAGTCAGTTTTACCCTATAAAAAGGTTGGCCAGCTTTCGCAATGGGCAATTTTACTAGGTTGCAGACACGGATTAAAAAAAAAAAAAAATTCAGTGCAAATCTGGAATAATATACATTACAAATGTATTAGCGGTCTGGGAGGGTGGAACAAAAAAAAAATGCAGCGTAATATATTGCATGAGGCAGTTCAGCAATGTCCAAGCATCAATTCTGAATTTGCTAAAAAAGAAAAAAAGGTGGATGACATTTAAACACAAAATTAATACACATTTATATGTGTACGCACCGCTAACCAAATTTAAATAATCCAACACGTTGATATGTGTAATAATCCCACAAATATACAGTGTGTATACATATAGAAGTCTCTAGTATCTTAGAGAGGGGAGGGTAATTGTATTGCATTTTCTTAAAATAGATGTTCTGCAGTGCTTTGAATTATAGTGCAAGGCCACAACATCACCCTGCTTCTATACCTGGAGCAAGCACTATGCACATTCCTAATGGATTAGCATTTTATGGATTCAAACAATACCCCCCCCCCCCCCTTCTGCTACCAATATTTTCTTGCCATTGCAGGAAATTGTGGAATAAGAAAAAGACTAGGTACAATACCAGGTAGGTATAAAAAGGTGTAAAAAACAAAACAAACAATGATGCTTCTGTGTTTGTGCACACAAAAGTGGTGATTGCTTGCCCTGAGTATGGAAGAATCTAAGCAGTGTATGGTCACAGTACCTCATCATTCCAGTTTATGGAGGTCAATGGTATTAATGTTAAGGACCCATCTTTTCTTAACTTTTACATACTAACATGAAAAAGGAAAGATGGGTGCATCTATGCTATGTTAGGCTACCATAATGCTTGTGCAGCAAGAAGAAAATCACAGCTGAATCTAATTTGTGACAGTTAAAGTAAAAATTGTATGCAATATCAATGACAGCATTACAAAACTGAGGTAAGCAACAATTGTTAACAGGAATAATGGATAAAAACGACACCGATGCAGCTTTAATTATTAAAAGATCTCCAAAATCATGCACCAGAATGTTTTTTCCAAATGACAAAAATATTAATCAACTATTCATTTTGTCCTGTTGAGTCTATTTTGCTACTTCCATGAAAACTCCAATCTGAAATTTCACAAATACATATAAATCAGTTACCGTATTTTCCGGCGTATAAGACGACCCCCTAATTTTCAAGTTAAAACATAGGTTTTGGGCTATACTCGCCGTATAAGACTACTCCCCTTCAGAAGCAAGGCAACACCATTGAGAAACATCAGATTTCTCATAGATCTCCAACGTACCCCAAGTACTGTAATACATGTAATCTCTCATAATATCTCCAAGGTACCCTAAGTATAAGTATTACCGGTAGATGTAATCTCAAGACGCTGGCTGTGTGGGAATCCTGTACCGGTATACCGTAGCTTCGGCTACATACAGTATACCACGTTGAGCCAATCACAGAGAGCAATGTATTCTATTATTTAATGCAAAGCCTGCTCGGATTGGCAGAGTCAGAGAGACGGGCTGATGTTACCCTTCAAATCCGAGCAGGCTTTGCATTCAATAATAGAATACATCGCTCTCCGTGATTGGCTCAGCACGGTATACTGTATATAGCCGAAGCTACGGTACATACGGTATTCCGGTACAGGATTCCCACACAGCCAGCGTCTTGAGAGATTACATCTACCGGTAATACTTATACTTAGGGTACCTAGGAGATATTCTACTCGGCGTATAAGACGACTCCCCATTTTTGGAGGATTTTTTTGAGGTTCAAAAGTAGTCTTATACGCCAGAAAATACAGTATTTATCTTTTCTCACTTTTGTCTCTATATGCACCATGGAAGGTAAAGCAATGTTTCAAGTACATTATTGCGTTGTACAAAAAACAAGAAAACCCTGTCAATTATAACCTATCTGTGTATTCAGTAGTTCATGATGAGCTTTATTTTTATTATCGTGCTTATGTTGCTAACAGCAGTCAGATTGAAACTTCTTTTTCCAGTGCAGGACTGAACAATAAGTAACTGTAATTTGAGGTTGAAGTTTTGTGCAGGTGCTTCTAACCCCAAAACCAGACTTACTAAAGTGTGAAATGGAAGTGAAAGAGGTCTGTTTATTAAAATTCATCATGACATTCCACACTGCAGTAAGGTCCCATCACATGAATTTGCAAAATAAGTTTCAACAAATTACTAGATGCCTTTCTGTAACTTTACCATGCTTGTTCTTTCTTGATTCATCATGCACGTGAGGGGAGGGGGGGGGGGGGACATGTATTTTTGAAGGTATTTAAAAATATTTTAAAAATCTGCATTATACACGCATTTTTGTGCATTTCCCATTCACTGTAATAAGCCTGCTTAAAGCATGTACAGATGCACAAAATTTGATATGCTCCATTCAAAAACACTATAAGCTGCAACCATAGATGAAAATGAGCCACATAAGACCATTTGGGATTTCAACTTAAATATTTGCATTTTACGCCAGGACAATTGTCCACTGAACAGGAACTTAATTAGGCCTTGGGGCTACTGTAACATATACATTTACTAACTGTTTCAATGTGCATGGAGAGTAAATAGATTTAAATGGATATTGCTTCAAATAAAAAACATGCAAATGCCAAGTGACACTGTTGCTATCCAGGAAAACAAAAAATCATCGATAAAAAAAAAGCACCTTGGCCTGTCCCGCCACCCACACCTGGCACTTCCGATAGTATGGGATGACTGTGTCCCCCACCACATGCTATGGTCCAGCCTGCTTGTCCCTGCATTGCTACATGATTGAGTAGTGATGTAGGGACTGACAGACAGAACCACAGAGCACAGAAGGGGAACCAGGGTTCTGACACACCCAGAAATATGTTGAATACTGAAGATTCTTTAGCAACTCTAGCTCTAGAAGAGAGTACAGATTCTACAAACGGATAGTGACAGAGATGCTTTATGCCTCATGCACACTGAGTATTTATGATGCTCCGGCATTGGAGTCCAAACATTTGTCCCTTGGCATATAACGCACTAAACAAAAGTACTTCTAGGTGCACCATCCAGCCACAACAGCTGTCAGTCTCTCCGAGTTTGATGGTCTGTTAGCAAGGTGGCTGGACTGTGCTCCTAGTCCCTGTGTATGCACTGGGACTAAACACCCAGTGTGTGCAGCAACTTGAGCACCAGGAAAGGTTTCATATTGATCTTTCTGACTGAAGAACTTTGTCTCTCTCATATCAATAAATATCTTAGTAGTATGTTCTAAGCTGCTCCAGCAACAGGAAAAAGAAACAGTTTAGTTGTACAGAATCAGAGACTCTTCTTCAGTCAGCCACTTTATACATCCTTAAAGCAAATAATAAAACCACTACTGTACTGTGCTGATCACTCCCATGTAATGGATATAAATTAGGGCAGACATGTTTAAAGTCCACTCAATTTTAACAATCAACATGAATTCAATTAAGTCCACTTAATTAAAACAATTACAAATCACTAACATTTGTTAGATGAGAATAGTGCTATTCAATCAAATAGCCCAGGAACCTATTAGCAGTATGTGAAATGCATAGTAAAGCCCTGTACACACGTACCGATTGTCGGCCGAACGATCGGCCGTCTTTTGTCCAGTGCTGTCGTGTTGGTTGAAAAGTGCACACGACTGCACACGAATTTTGTCGGCCAACAACAACCAACTTCAGAAGGGATGTCATGTGATGGTTAACTTTCCGTGTGTTTTTTCTTCTCTGAGCATGCCCAGTCTTGCTCATCTGGCTTTTGTCGGCCGAAATCTGTACTGACTGACGAACAATCGGCCATTCTGGTGTTGGCCAACAAAAATTTTATAGCATGCAGACCAGATTTTGTTCGGCCGAAAAGTCGCAGTCGGTTGTCGGAAGCATCATACTAACAAGCCGACAATCGGCCGATCGGACGTTGGCCGAATATTTACGGCCGACAATCGGTACGGGCCTTTAGGTCTGGATCCGATCCAACACGTTTCAACAAATGTAACATGGCATTTGACGAATATTTTTGTTTTTGAGTTTAGATGTTAGATTCAAGTTATTGGACCAAGCTAATACATTTCCTCATTGCCAACTTACATTTTGTCAATTTTTGATACAATATAAAGGATTATTTTCCCAATCTAGTACAACTAGTACTGGTTTGATTTTGGTAGTGTATTTTTTGTCTTAGGAAGACATGGGAACTGCAGCACTGGTATCTGACATCTCACTGTCTGGTGTAAAGCTGCAACAAAGTTTTCATAATCACAAAAATACAGATGAAAAACATTTTTACAAAACCCCATTGCTAATTAACAAAAAATAAATAAAAAAAACAGTTACATCAGCCATTTCAGTTATATAGATGGTTGCCAACACGTATAAAACATTGTCAGTTAAACGTCAAATAAAAATGTATGTTTTAACACCTGAAAAAAAAAGTGCATTATACATGGCAGATTTTCACTTATACTCATTTGGTAAAGTGAGGCCTTGACCTCATGTAGGGAATGGACAAAGGTTTCTGGGGTCAAAAAAGAAAAACAGCAAGAAAACTACATGTATATTTATCTTATCATGAAATAGACTACCTCAATGATACATAAAAAGGTCTGAAGATTGAATCAGACAAAAACATCACAGAAGAAAAATTTTTCTTCATTAAAGCGCTTTCCTGGTAAGCCATACAGCATGTCCATGGCAAAAAGCATGATTAAACAATGTAACAGGACTCCGCATGCTAGTGCCAGGGTGGAGCTACAGTTACTGCACACTGTCCTACTGGCTGAATGGGCGTTCATGGGAGTCAGGCTCATTGCAGAGAGACATTTTACTACGCCTCACCACTGCTGCCAGCTGAAGTCATCATTGTTCCCAAACACTAAGAAAAAGCCTAATATTGTGGAAAAGATGACTGCGTTTCCTGTGAGAACCAGTGCACATGCTCCCCAAAGAATCTGTGAAGGAAAGAAAGGGATTCTGCATTAGCATCAAAACTCGCACACCTAGAAAAATTGGGATGGATACAAAACATTAACAACATATATGGCAGTTTCAAAGATTCTGCTTTTGTTTGGGTCTTGAAAATAATCTTTGAACAGGATATTAAAAGTGAATCTCTTAGTTTACACCTACAAAAGTGCATACACATACTTGCAGCAGCCTACAAAAAGCTTCAGTTAAAGGGTATGTTCACCTTTGGGACATTTTACACCGCTTCTTAGGGTGGAACATGTAACATATTCAAGCATCTGCACGCTGTACCCTCCGATCTCCCCCTCTCTGTGACAGCAGGTGGGGGATTTTCTCCCTGCACCCGCTGTCAAACACGCCAATGTAATTCACTCACAGTTTCCGGTGAACTAATAGACTACAAGTACCGCCAGCCATTGTGACTGGTGGCTTGTTGTTCTCAATGAACTACAAGGGCACTGGTGAGCTTCATCGTAGTTCATTGATCCTCCTGCTCTCAAGTAACTGCCTGCCAGTATTGGAGGTAAGGGCAGAGAGTTATCCTGAGTCTGCAGGAGCCGGACACTGCACCCATGTCTTACTGATTGTGGGTGCAATGCTCTGCAGGCTCCTTAGAAAAACAATAATAATAATAAATGCACATTTTTCTATCTGCAAAAAAATATTAAAATTATTTTTATTCAAAAGGTGAGCTTAGGCTTTAAGGCTGAATGCCAGCTCATCCAGACAGGCAAAGCTCCTCCTGCTCCTTCCTACTGGCCAGTGAGGAAACCCACCATTATGATGGGTCAGCAATGACCCGAAGGCAGGAGATAGTGGCAAGGTAGTGTCAAAGCTTTGGAAATCGCTGCAGATACATGCAGGCACTTTTCATGGGCACATGCAGTACTTTTTTTTCTTATGTTTAACTGAAAGAGTCTTTAAAGAGGAAGTAAACCCTCCTCTGCAACCTATGATAAGGCTTACCTATAGGTACTGTAAATATCTCCTAAACATGTACCGTTTAGGAGATATTTACCTTAAATGCAGCCAGTGACCTCACTGGCGCATGCGCTCTGAAGGAACGGCCGCTGGTGCCATTCCTTCAGAGCCCCGTGCCGTGAGTGACGTAATCGCGGGTCCAGGCAATCAGATGGCCGGATGCCGCGATCCCGGAAGACGGGCGACTGAACATGTCAAAATTAGGTACCCGCTCCCCCCCCTCAAAAAATGACATGCCAAATGTGGCATGTCAGGGGGCTAGGACTATTTAAAGCGGAAGTTCCACTTTTGGGTGGAACTCCGCTTTAAGCCATATTACTAAAGTGTAAAATATACACTCTAAAAGAATAAAAAAGGGGCTAGGTCTGAAACACAGCCTACACTAGAAGCAGCCACGTGTACAGTGTTTCATATTTATCCCTCCCTCCACTAAACTGGGAGTGCTGATTCGACAATGAAGGAATTGGGACTAATTTAATGACCTGCTTTAGCAGTGTATGATTTGAGGAGCAGCCGTGATCCATCTTTATTTTATAGAATGGGTTGTGAGACAGTGGGGTATATATGTTACTGTGAACAGGCTACCTATATCTGTGCTGATGTGTAAGAGGGCAGTATGGAGTACTCTGATGTGATCTTTGCTATATTACGAGAAAATTTTGAGTTGAGTGAATATGTTATATTTGGAAACATTTCAACATTCTCTCCATTGGAACACTACTGTGCCAAGGCTAAATTCTAAATAGGACTAAATGGATTTGCTGCTAAAAGTCCAGCTCCAACCAACTTTTTTGTCCCCTTCCCTGCAAGGTCCACTCAGAATGCGAAGTAGCACAATTCTACTGAATGGATGCTGTAGCACTGTTTAGCAGCATTTTCTGTCAAGATCTGGGCTTCTCAGCATTCCCCAGGATCTTACCATAAGAATGAGGACATTTGCTTAGGCACCTCTGATAAAGGCTGGTGTATACCAAGTATACAAATTTAAATTCCATTTTAGTGTAGCCAAGGTGGAGGGGCTGTCAGGAAATAGGCAACCTTTGAAGAGTTCTGCCAAGTTTCCAATGCTGTGTCCCCTTTGTGAAAACATTCATCTCCTGTTCTCTCTGACACCTGGGCCAGAAGTGTAAAAAAATGAGGACACTAATGTGATAAGGTTTCTAATACATCCATATTCTGCTAAGATGTGCCAAGATACTGACTCACCACTTTTGCTCGAGCAAATACAATTGGCAGCCCAAATGCAGAGACAACTATTCCTGTTGTGAGAAATATGGCCAGTTCCTTGCAGGCGTTACTGGCAGCATCCGTTTCATCTACTGCTCTCCTCGCAATGCAGTATGGAATAGGGGCCAATATGTAGAAAAACAACACAAACAATGGCCAATATGCACTAGATTGGAGAGAGAAACAAATATTAGTCTGGAAATTCATTTCGATATACAGTACAGACCAAAAGTTTGGACACACCTTCTCATTCAAAGAGTTTTCTTTATTTTCATGACTATGAAAATTGTTGAGTCACACTTCAAGAGGTAGTCACCTGAAATGGTCTTCCAACAGTCTTGAAGAAGTTCCCAGAGATGCTTAGCACTTGTTGGCCATTTTGCCTTCACTCTGCGGTCCAGCTCACCCCAAACCATCTCGATTGGGTTCAGGTCCGGTGACTGTGGAGGCCAGGTCATCTGACGCAGCACCCCATCACTCTCCTTCTTGGTCAAATAGCCCTCACACAGCCTGGAGGTGTGTTTGGGGTCATTGTCCTGTTGAAAAATAAATGATGGTCCAACTAAACGCAAACCGGATGGAATAGCATGCCGCTGCAAGATGCTGTGGTAGCCATGCTGGTTCAGTATGCCTTCAATTTTGAATAAATCCCCAACAGTGTCACCAGCAAAGCACCCCCACACCATCACACCTCCTTCTCCATGCTTCACGGTGGGAACCAGGCATGTAGAGTCCATCCGTTCACCTTTTCTGCGTCGCACAAAGACACGGTGGTTGGGACCAAAGATCTCAAATTTGGACTCATCAGACCAAAGCACAGATTTCCTGGTCAAATGTCCATTCCTTGTGTTCTTTAGCCCAAACAAGTCTCTTCTGCTTGTTGCCTTTCTTTAGCAGTGGTTTTCTAGCAGATATTCTACCATGAAGGCCTGATTCACAGTCTCCTCCTAACAGTTGTTCTAGAGATGTGTCTGCTGCTAGAACTCCGTGTGCCATTGACCTGGTCTCTAATCTGAGCTGCTGTTAACCTGCGATTTTCTGAGGCTGGTGACTCGGATGAACTTATCCTCCGCAGCAGAGGTGACTCTTGGTCTTCCTTTCCTGGGGCGGTCCGCATGTGAGCCAGTTTCTTTGTAGCGCTTGATGGTTTTTGTGACTGCACTTGGGGACACTTTCAAAGTTTTCCCAATTTTTCGGACTGACTGACCTTAATTTCTTAAAGTAATGATGGCCACTCGTTTTCCTGTACTTAGCTGCTTTTTTCTTGCCATAATACAAAATTCTAACAGTCTATTCAGTAGGACTATCAGCTGTGTATCCACCTGACTTCTGCACAACACAACTGATGGTCCCAACCCCATATATAAGGCAAGAAATCACACTTATTAAACCTGACAGGGCACACCTGTGAAGTGAAAACCATTTCAGGTGACTACCTCTTGAAGTGTGACTCTACAATTTTCATAGTCATGAAAATAAAGAAAACTCTGAATGAGAAGGTGTGTCCAAACTTTTGGTCTGTACTGTACATCAACTGATTCTTTTTTCTTTTATAATAAAAAAAATGTAACCACATTCTCCCATAATAAATATATTTCAACATTTTCTAAAAAAAAGGCATCTGATAGATAACTATGTATCAAAGCTCCTTATACTGGGAAGAGAAAGAAAACTATGCATATCCAACAAAAAAAATAGCCTGAAAAGTCCTTTGGCTGGATCAAGCAAGTATACATCTGTGGAGGGGGGAGAGGGAGTTAACCTAGAGTTTCTAGGTTCCTTGTTTGTGTGTATGATAGCCCAGTTTTATAATAATTTAAAGTTTAAAACTGCCACACTATGTGGATTCTCCCTCTTCTTTCCTGCATATGAGACCATCCCGAGTTTGTATACTCACCTGTGAGTAATTAAACAGCCTTATATCCTTCTGGGAACATTTCTGGATAACACAGGGGAGAGAGCCATCCATGTGTGAGCAGTCTAAGCCATATACTTATCGCTTCTGATGTTTATGAGAGTTGCTCCTAGTGTGTGGTCAGTCATAAGTGGTGCGAGCGGAGTGCCATCCATCCATGGGCAGCATAAAGCTATATTAGACCTCTTATATTTTGGGGTCTAATGTTCTTATAAGCTGACTGGTGTGGTGGTGGCCCGGGAGCACTGGACTGGTGATGATGGTAAAAAGCATATACTTGACAGTGGACATTTTTCTTTAGGCCCCTTTCACACGGAGTCCGTTCACATCCGTCTGTCCGTTTTTCAGGCAGATCTGAAAGGATGCCCCATGCATCTCTATGGGGCATCGGATGTCAGCGGAGATATGTCCGCTGACATCTGATCCGTCAAAGCCGGACGGATAGAAACCCTATTTTCCATCCGTCTGGCGGATCGGATGTGAACGGACAGACAGTCCATTCTCATCCGATTCCCCCATAAAGAATGGGGACCTGACAGCTCTGTCTCCGCACACAGCGCGGAGACAGAGCTGCCATCCGCCTGCTCAGCGGAGGATCGGCCGATCGATCATCCGCTAAGAAAAACGGAGTCCGTCTGACGGGACTCCCTGTGCGAAAGGGGCCTTTTAGTTTTTTGTTTTTTAACATGAGAATTTGTTGCATTTATGCACTCACTTGTTTATTGAATTTATAACAGCGCAACACATTGTTTCTTTAGGTTAGGTCAGGACAAAAATGATAAAGTGCACTTTGCTTAATGTGCGCTTATCCTTTATCAATTGAGAGACAAAACCAGATTAGTGTACACGGATTATTGCAACAGAGAATGAATTAAAATGATAAACCTACTTGTATTGTGGCAATGCACAGCCGAGCATAAGAAACATCAGACCGATTGCTCCTCCAAATGAGAGGCTGATCAAAGCTAGAACAAAGCAGAACAGGACAAGTAAATTAAGTTAAAAACATTAAACCAAGTCCATAAAAATGAGTGCTGTATTTATGAAATATTAATAAATTGCAGCCTTGTAGAAGGCACTTGAAAATTAAAAAAGGTACACACACAAACGATGCCATCAAAACTTAATAAGGATTTATTTAACAATAAATCCAATTTTTTTTTAGTGAAGAATGCTTCTCTTAAATAAATGCAAACTTTTCTTCTCACTCCACCAATACTAGGACCACCCAAAACTATACATTATCTTTGGCTGGCATCCTCTTCCTGGCTGTGAAGGCTGCACACAAATTATTCAAACAGTGAATCTTATACATGCGCATACCCGTAGAGGAGATGGTATTTAGGACACAAAAATGTGACAGTAACAAGGATGAGCACACAGGAGTGAGAAAGAAAGGATGAGATGGTATGTATGGCATAAAGATGAAACTGTAACCAGGGCTCAAAGAAGAGACAGTATTCAGGGAGTAAATATTTTCTTCAGGGCGCGGTAAGCGTTTCTGCCGAGCTCAAAATCTGGATGGTCCCCAGCGAGCAAAGACCAGAAGATACACTAAATTTCCAAAAGTATTGGGACCTCTGCCTTTACATGAACTTTAATGGCATCCCAGTCTTAGTCTGTAGGGTTCAATATTGAGTTGGCCCACCCTTTGCAGCTATAACAGCTTCAACTCTTCTGGGAAGGCTGTCCACAAGGTTTAGGAGTGTGTCTATGGGAATGTTTGACCATTCTTCCAAAAGCACATTTGTGAGGTCAGGAACTGATGTTGGAGAGAATGCCATGTTTGCAGTCTGCACTCTAATTCATCCCAAAAAGTGCCCTATCGGGTTGAGGTCAGGACTCTGTGCAGGCCAGTCAAGTTCTTCCACCCCAAACTCGCTCATTCATGTCTTTATGGACGACAAAGATGAGAAGGTGTCCAGGGTGTTACATGTGACAGTATCAAAACATCTTTACGCCCTGGCACGTCAATTGGGGGGGGGGGGGGGGGGGGGACAAGGCAGCATCAAAGTCGCAAAGACAAGGTGGCATCCACGAAAGGTGCCCAAGGAGTAAAGACGAGAAGGTATCTGAAAATGCTCCAAGAAGGTACCCACAGTGTAAAAACATGAAGGTATCTGAAACAGCATGCCGGGAGCAAAGACGAGGTGGCATCCAATAAAAGTTACCCACGGCGTAAAGACAACAAAATATCTGAAATAGCCTCCAGAGCGTAAAGTCACTGCAGCAAAACCCAGGTGGCATCTGGGACACAAAGACTAGGTGGCATGTAGGGATGGCAACCAGGGCTCAAAAAAGAGAGCTAGTATTGAGGGAATCAATATTTTCTACAGGGCACAATAAGCTGTTCCTCTGAACACAAATACAAGATCGTCCCAAGTGTGCAAAGACAAGGCAGCATCCAGGGCGCAAAGATGAGGCAACATTTAAAAAAGGTATCATAACGCAACGATGACAAGTATCTAAAAATGGTATCCAAGGCGCAAAGACTAGGCGGCATACAGGGGAAAAAGGATGAGGCCACATTAAAGAAGGTACTCAAGATGAGAAGATATCCAAAACAGTATCAAGGGCCCATAAAATGAACAGTGTCAAGGGTGTTTTTATGCCCCGACATGGCATTAAGGGCGCAAAGATTAGAAAGCATCCAGGGCGCAAAGACGAAGTGGCATCCAAGAAAGTAGCCACGGTATAAAAATGATAAGGTATCTGAAAAGCAAAAGGGTACAAAAACGAGGCGACATTCCTGGGAGCAAAGAGGAGGCGGCATCTGAGAAGGTTCCCACAGTATAAAAGACAGGGAAGGCATCCAAGATGGTATGCAGGGCACATACAAAAGACTGAGGAATCTCTATGCCCTGGCACCCAGTGGAGATGGCATAAAGGGCGCAAGACAAGATGGCATTGAGATGGTACCCAAGGTGTAAAGACGAGAAGGTATCCAAGACAGTATCCAGATGCACACATGAGACAGTATCAAAATCATTGGGTGCAACGATATGATGTTCCACTGAGCACACATAACAGATGGTCTCCAGGGTGCAAAGACGTGACAGTATCTGAAAAGGTACTCACGGCATAAAGATGAGAAGATATCCAAGATTGTATCCAGGGCGTATACACGATACAGTCTGTTGGCACCAATTTGAGATCTTCTGTGGGGCGCAAAGACGAGACTGTATCCAGGGTGTAAAGACAAGCAGGTATCCAGGGTGCATACAAGAGACTGTATCAAAGGCGTTTAAGATTCAGTTCAGTTAAGTTTTTTTGCAGATTGCAATGACGAGACAACATTTTTTAGCACACATTAGATGGTACCAAGGGCACAAAGACATGACGGTATCAAGGGCGCACACAAGAGGGGATATTCAAGGGCATCTTTACCCTCTGCAGATTTTCTGCAGGGTGCAATGATGAGATGTTCCTTTGAGCACACATGCGGGATGGGTCTCCAGGGCATAAAGACAAGATGGCAACCAGATATAACGGTACCCTAATTTTTGATAGTATACAAGATGATTTCCCATCAAACATATTGTCATATGCTAAACTCAAACAAAAACATATGCAACACAAAGAAGTTGGAAAGAACACTGGGGTTGATTTACTAAAACTGGAGAGTGCAAAACCTGGTGCAGCTTTGCATAGAAACCAATTACCTTCCAGTTTTTTCTTTATTGTTTTCTTTGGCAATAGCCTAATTTAACAAGCTGAGGTTAGAAGCTGTTGGTTACCATGCACATCTGCACAAGATTTTGCACTCTCCAGTTTTAGTAAGTCAATCCCACTATAACTAATATGCATTCAACATAAATAACTAAATAGAAAATGTTGGGAGCCCAGTTATAAACAATCAAAAATACAAAAGAGAAAAGCAGAAAGCTACCAAAATGAATACTCACTGCAATTATTCTGTCTAGTTTCCATCTCTTAATGTTGCATGAAATGTAAATGATTGGGGCAGATGCTGCATGTAGTGACCACAGCAAAAGAATTTGTCATGCGGATATATGAATTTAATCAGGACACTTCCAGAACTGGCGATCATCTCAAAAGCAGGCAGCCGCTGACTGGAGAAAGGAAGACTATAACTCTGGAGAGTAGTCAGCAGACAGTCATCTGACTGCATTAAGCCCCAAGGGTGTTCCTAACTCTTTCAATACACCCTTCATCAAAGACTAAATTCCAGCATTTCATTTGTTTTGTTTCCACAGCAAACTATATGTACCTACTGGAACGATATGACTCAATGACTTATTCATTTATCTGGTTGTAACATGCATCCCCTAATTGGCTATAATTATACATTGTATACTTTTTACACAAAATTACAGAATGATAGAATGGGAATCTTGTATGATTCTCTAGGACTTATACAAACACTGCACACATACAATTCCAGTTACTCTGACCAGAGAAGAAGGGCTTAATGCCTGCTGCTGCCGAAGTTTAACTCCTCCGGCATGGGGTTTGAAGATTGGAAAATCCTTGGTGGACATTTTTTAATCATACTAAGTAAATATAGGAGGTGAATGAGGGGGGGGATTTGTGATTTTACAATGTTTTACCACTCCTCCCAACAACTAGCGTGAACAAGCCCTAACAGACACATACAAACCTCAGCACATTCATTTTAATAAAATGTAACTGTTCCATTACATACCCTTTTCACATACATTACCTTAAAGAACTTCTTAAGTTCTTAGAGTACAGTAGTCCGGAATATAAAATGGTGAAGGTAATAAAAACTGGAGCAGACAGAATCTGGAGCAGCTGTGCATGGCTTTTATCATCTGCTTGTTCAGTTAAGCTATATAATGGAAAGATAGCAGCTGATTGGTTGCCATGCACAGTTTCTCCAGTTTTGATTCAATTTCCCTAATGCCCCGTACACACGTGCAGATTATCTGAAGACTTTTGTCTTCAGATTTACCTTTTCTATGTAGTGCAAGGGCCTGCCGGATTGCATACAAATTGAAAGTGTTTAGGTTTGACCTCATATTATATGGTTTTGGTAAGTCTACAGACAAAAGTCTGCAGATAATCTGCACGTGTGTACAGGGCATTAGTGTTTATAGCGCAGGGGTCAGGACTGTGTAATGCACAGGCCAAATACAGGGTAAAACTAAAATTACTGCCTCCTACCAGTCCAAATCACCCACCTCCAAGAACATACCTCCCACAGTACAGATCTCCCCTAGCATTCCTAAATCCCCGCTCACCCCCTCGGTACAGATTTCTCCCCCAGCACAAATCACTGGAAAAAAGAACCCCCGCACAGATGTCTCAACACACTGACCCAGCCCCCCCAGCACAGACTGACGGCCCCTCCTCCCCCTACACAATCCCCTCATCAAATACTGACGCCTTTCTACCCCTAGTACAGACCCCTTGGCACTGGCTACCCCCCCAGAACAGACTCTTCAACACAGACCAACCTCCTCCCAGCACAGACTTCTCATCACAAATTGAACCTCCTCCAACATAGACCAACCCTTCTAGAGATGATCCCATCAGCACAAACTAACCTCCCAGCAGATTGATCCCGCTAACACAAACTCAGCTCAGATAGACTCCTCCAGTACAAACATCTCAGTACAGAAATAACCCCCCCCCCAATACAGACTGACCCCTCCAACATTCGTGAATCCCCTCAACCAGTGCAGACCCATCAGCATAGATATTGCTCCCTCCAGTACAGACCCCTCAGTACAAATACCCCCTCCCCCCCAGTACAAACAATCTCCAGCCCCCTAGGGCATTGGTCCTCATCCCTGGCCTACAGGGCCCACTAACAGGCCAGATTTTAGGTATTACCTTGGGGAGATGCAGACTAGAGTACTGCAATCACTGAGCAGCAAATTATATCACCTGGGATGTATTTCAGTTATCTTGAAAATCTGGCCTGTTAGTGGGCCCTGTAGGCCAGAGTTGAGGACCAATGCCCTAGGGTAC
Source organism: Pelophylax lessonae (assembly GCF_965119305.1). Classification (NCBI taxonomy): domain Eukaryota; kingdom Metazoa; phylum Chordata; class Amphibia; order Anura; family Ranidae; genus Pelophylax; species Pelophylax lessonae. The sequence goes on from NC_138768.1 coordinate 526,491,241, forward strand.
AGAACTCCAAAAACACACCCCTCCTTGCCTACACTCCCTCACCAGATGATATACAGCGGGATCTCAGTGAGGAGGAAGTCCAGAGAAGGGAAGGAGAGTGATGGGTGGAGCAGGGAGGAGACTTCTTTTCAAACTTAGGTCTTGTGGTCACTGAAGAATCAGGTGCTGTCTAGCTAGGGCACCATGGCTCGCAGCCATTTTTTGTGTTGCACTGTGCTGCATTATGTAACGTGGTTTATTTTACGATAAGAGCGGTGTTAAGTTTTTCATATTTAGTAGCGCTGTTTTTTTTTTGGGGGGGGGGGGGGGGTTTATCATCCAGAAGACCAAAAACAGAAACTTACAAATATTTTATTGCAGAAGAAACATAGCAAGATGCAGACAGATCAGCCTAGAGCTGCTCAGCTATCTCTAACCACAGGCATTTGCTCTGGCTTCTCACCCTGACCATATCTGCTATACCCATGACATTGATCTGGATGGTGTACGGCCCTGAATACCCATGTGAATGAAGCATTAGTCTATCCAAAACTAAAAAGAAAGAAGTTTTGGCTATACATACACGAACATGTTTTGTTATTTGGCACATTACACTATACATTTACACACTTAAGTGAACTTAGGTTATGCCCATGCATAAAAAGCAACCGGTTCACTTATGCCTCGTACACACGCAGCGATTGTCGGCCGACCGATCGTCCGACTTTTGTCCAGAGTTGTGTTTTGTTGGTTGGAATGTGCCTAGACTGCACACAAATTTTCTCGGCCAACAAAAATCTACTTCAGAAGTGATGTTATGTGATGGTTTACTTTCCGTGTTTTTTTTCTTCTCTGAGCATGCCCAGTCTTGCTCATCAGATTTTTGTCTGCCGAAATCTGTACTGACTGACGGAAAATCGGCCGTTGTGTTGACGGCCAACAAAAATTTTATAGCCTGCAGTCGGTTGTCGGAAGCATCATACTAACAAGCCGAAAATCGGCCGATCGGACGTTGGCCGAAAATTCCCGGCCAATAATTGATGCGTGTGTACGAGGCATTAGAAGCATTCAGTCATTCACAGCAGCATAGAATTGTCTTGCGTTCACCTCCCCCACCCCTCCAATCAGCTTTTAAGAGTGAAATGTGTGTGATTTATGAGAACTGTAGCTTATACAGGGCTACAACCCCCCCCCCCCCCCCCCCAATGTGACAGGGCTGGCTAGCCTGGTGCTGTCACATGAAGTGGGTCATAGGCTTCTCCATCCCTAAATTAGTATATTTCTTCCGGCTCCTAGCACTGAACGGAGCAACAAGGTAATGAAGGAAAAGTAAAGCTAGTCATGCTCAGTGGGTGGCTCTTTGAGATAGCTTCTGCCCTATTGAGTTGAAAAAGGAGCCAGGCAAAAACTGTTGGAGAAAATGCGACTACAACATTTTTGCTCTCACTCTGACGATCGCGGCGATACCTCACATGGGTGTTTTGAACACCATTTAAATTTGGGGGCGCGACTTCTGCATGCATTTTTTTTGTGTGCGAGCGGTTTAAAAAAATCATTATTTTCCTATTCTTTTTATTTTTTTACTGTTCCTTTAAAAAAACAAAAAAAACAAAAACCAAATCTGATAACTTTTATTGCTGTCACAAGGAGTGTAAACATCCCTTGTGACAGTAATAGGCAGTGACAAGTACTATTTATGGAGGGATCTGGGGGTCTAAAAGAAACCAATTCCCTCCTTTGCACTTAAAAGTATTAAAAATGCTAAAATAAGCATTTTTGAATACTGTCATTTTTTAAAATTCGGCGATGTTGACAGCCGAATAAATCAGAAGTGATGGTTCCACCTACTTACACTTTCTCAATCGACTAATTTGCACACAGAGACATTCCTTTTAGATTGCCAACAGGTAGGGCTCTCCTAACCCCCTCATAGCCTAAACTGTATTTTAGCTGTACTGTTTCTCGTGCAAAAATTACATAGTTAAAATAATCTGGTTGATAATCACACCAGTTCATCTAGTTCAATCCACAAAAAAAAAAAGGGAACCCAACACACTCAAATAGAAAACTTCCATATACACAATCCTATATTCACAGTTGATCCAGAGGAAGGCAAAAAAAAACCACACATGTATACACACAGTATCTAACAAAAGTGAGTACACCACTCACATATTTTTGTAAATATTTTATTATATCTTTTTATGTGACAACACTGAGGAAATGACACTTTCACTACTTTACATTGTAGCAGTGTACAACTTTTATAATAGTGTAGCTTTCCTGTCCCCTCAAAATAACTCACACAGCCATTAGTGTTTAAACCTCTGGCAACAAAAGTGAGTACACCCCTAAGTGCAAATGTCCAAATTGAGCCCAATTAGCCATTTTCCCTCCCGATGCTAATGTGACTCAGCATTACAAGGTCTCAGGTGTGAATGGGGAACAGGTGTGTTAAATTTGGTGTTATCGCTCTCACTCTCTCATACTGGTCGCTGGAAGTTCAACATGGCACCTCATGGCAAAGAACTCTCTGAGGATCTGAAAAAAATAATTGTTGCTCTACATAAAGATGGCCTAGGCTATCAGAAGATTGCCAAGACCCTGAAACTGAGCTGCAGCACGGTGGCCAAGACCATACAGTGGTTTAACAGGACAGGTTCCCCTCAGAACAGGCCTCGCCAAGGTCGACCAAAGTAGTTGAGTGCACACGTTCAGCATCATATCTTATTTACTTATTTAGTTCAGATGGTGTCAAGCGTGTGTGGCGGCAACCAGGTAAGGAGTACAAAGACAAGTGTGTCTTGCCTACAGTCAAGCATGGTGGTGGGAGTGTCATGGTCTGGGGCTGCATGAGTGCTGCCAGCACTGGGGAGCTACAGTTCCTTAAGGGAACCATGAATGCCAACATGTACTATGCCATACTGAAGCAGAGCATGATCTCCTCCCTTCGGAGACTGGGCTGCAGGGCAGTATTCCAACATTATAACGAGCCCAAACACACCTCCAAATCGATCACTGCCTTGCTAAAGAAGCTGAGGGTAAAGTTGATGGACTGGCCAACCATGTCTCCGGACCCAAACCCTATTGAGCATCTGTGGGTCATCCTCAAACCGAAGGTGGAGGAATGCAAGGTCTCTAACATCCACCAGCTCCATAATGTAGTCATGGAGGAGAGGAAGAGGACTCCAGTGGCAACCTGTGAAGCTCTGGTAAACTCCATGCCCAAGAGGGTTAAGGCAGTGCTGGAAAATAATGGTGGCCACACAAAATATTGACACTTGACCCAATTTGGACATTTACGCTTAAGACATTAATGGCTGTGTTGAGTTATTTTGAGGGGACAGCAAACTTACACTGTTATACAAGCTGTACACTCACTACTTTACATTGTAGCAAAGTGTCATTTCTTCAGTGTTGTCACATGAAAAGATATAATAAAATATTTACAAAAATGTGAGGGGTGTACTCACTTTTGTGAGATACTGTGTATGTATGTATATATATATATATATACACACACACACACACACACACACACACACACACACACATACATACACACACACACTGCTCAAAAAATTGAAAGGAACACTTTGAAAACACATCAGATCTCAATGGGGAAAAATCTCATGCTAGATATCTATACGGATATGGACTGGGTAATGTGTTAGGAAGGAAAGGATGCCACATTGTTTGATGGAAATGAAAACACTAAACCTACAGAGGGCTGAATTCAAAGACACCCTGAAAATAAAAGTGAAAAAATGATACAGCAGGCTAGTCTATTTTGCTGAAATTTCATTGCAGCAACTCAAACGCTTGTATGTATGCCTGACAACATTGGGGCATGCTCCTAATGAGATGACGGTTGGTGTCCTGGGGTATTTCCTCCCAGATCTGGAACAGGGCATCACTGAGCTTCTTGGGTTTAGGTCAGGCGAGTGTGGGGGCCAAACAATGGTATCAATTCTTTCATCCATCAGAAACTGGCTGCATACTTTTGCCAAATGAGGCCAGGCATGAGCCGCTGTCTCAGGACCTCATTGGATAGATTGATAGCCATTGGCTCCCACTGCGGTCAATCAAATCCAGTGACACGGGGGCAGGGTCAAGTCCTGCTATCTTTGTGAATGGACGCAGCAGAGGGACTCGTGAGTGTGCCCGCACGGGTGCCCCCATGAAAAGGGGCTCTCTGTGGGGGCAACCGATGAAGGGGGAAGAGCCAGGAGCACCGCTTGGGCATCCCAGAAAAGGGGAATCAGGGCTGCTCTGTGCAAAACCCTTTCTTTGAAACAATCTACTAAGCTGCACATAACCAGCTCTTCAGGGAATCTATTTCACATTTCCACAGCCCTTACTGTGAAGAAATCTTTCTGTACGTGCAGATTAAATCTCTTTTTCTCCAGATGTAAATAGTGCCCCTTGTCCTCTGTGATGACCCTAAAGTAAATAACTCTGCTCCAAGTTCACTATATGGACCACTTACGTATTTACACATATTGATCATATCCCCCTTAATCTCCTCTTCTCATTGTTGGCGATACATAAAGCCTCTAAATAACAAGAGCATGTTGCTTTGTCCTGAATGGGGACAGCACAGGTTTGCTCTAACACAGTGTTCTGATAAGCATCTAATGAGGCCAAAGCAGTCAAATGTCATGCGTGCACATGCCATACCAACAATAGTAAGCTCTGGTGTAGCCTGTATACTAGTACAGCAATGACATACACTGATCAACCATAACTTTTTGACAACCCAGCTAATACTGAGTAGATGCCCCTTTTTATTGTGAAAAAAGCCCTTTTTACCTCCAAAACAGCCCTGACCCATTAAAACATGGATGCCCCTATGCCCCTGAAGGTATGCTGTGGTAACTTGCAATAAGCCATCAGTAGTACATCCTATAAAGTGGAAGTAAACCCTCTCATCGTTTTCAGCCAAGGAAGATGCCATCTTGGCCTCTGTTTAATCTGCAACTGCCATGGTGCTGTACATGTGATCCCTTATGACACCAGCCACTGGATGGTTTGACAGTTTAATTGAGGGCACAACCAATGCGACAGCTAACATTTCCGGCATGCCAGGAATGTGAACTGTTTTTTGAAACTCAAATTGATAGGCTTATTTATGCTACAAGTCCTGTAAGTTTCATGGTGGGGCCTGCATGGATGGGACTTTTTTTTCCAGCACATCCCCCAGACACTCCATTGGATTGAGATCTGGAGAATTTGGAGGCCAAGTAAACTCTGTGAACCTGTTGTTGTGTTCCTAAAACCATCCTGTCTTCTTCCCATAGTGCATTCTGGTGCCATCTCCCCAGTTAAGTGCAACACACAAACATTAGGCCAGTGATGGCGAACCTAGGCACCCCAGATGTTTTGGAGCTACATTTCCCACAATGCTCATCTACAGTGCAGATTAGAGCTGAACGATAGTCGATATGATATCGACTATCGTTCTGTGGGCGTGGGCGATATTCATATCGCTGAAGACACAATATTTACCATTAGGCAGGGAGAAGTCGGGACTTGGGGGGAGGAGGAGGACTCGCAGTGCTGGCAGCCGTCCCACACGTTCAGCGGTAAGCAGCGCGCCGTGAGCAGCTGCACAGCTAACCAATCACGCGTGCCTGCACATCTGATTGGTTCCCTGTGCCGCTACTCACGTGATTGGTTCGCTGTGCCGCGGTCACTGCTCAGTCAAGAGAACTAGCTCCAGGGAGGCAGAGGGAACGTGTGGGACAGATGTCATGTCGGGCTGTGTTTTTCTACCTCCTACCACAACTGTGATTCCCGACTCTACCTAATCCGTCTTCTGCATTCCACCCAGAGAAATATTGCAATGTTCTTTGTTCCCCAATATCGTGCAGCCCTAGTGCAGATTGCATGAGCATCATGGGAAATGTAGTTCCTAAACATCTGGGGTGCCAAGGTTTGCCATCACTGCACTAGGCCATCCGCATGATGTAAAAGAAAATGTAATCCTTCAGACCAGGCCACCTTCTACCATTGCTCCGTGGTCCAGTTCTGATGATAACATGCCCATTATAGGCACTTTTAGCTGTGGCCATGGGTCAGCATTGGCGACTGTATAGGAAATGGTTTGACAGCAGATAAAAAGTCTTTATTTCTCCAAAAACATGACAGCACAATGAACACGTGCTGTTTGAGGCATCTGTTCATTCTGCTGTCATGTTTTTGGAGAAATAAAGACTTTTTATCCGCTGACACTGAGTGCTGTCAAACCATTTCCTATACAAATCGCTACTTCCATGGCCCAGAATGGATACTTATCTCTCACCTGGAGCGGCATCAATCCCTTTGTGATAGTGCATGGGTCAGCATTGGGCATCCTCTCCAGTCTGCATCTATGCAGCCCCATTCAAAATAAACCACGGTGCCATTTTCTTTTTCAGCTTTCAATACATTAACTTCTTCACAACTTGCTGCCTAATATATCCCACTGACTTTCAGATACCATTGTACCGGGATAATCAATGTTATTCATGTTACCTGTCAGTAAACATATAAAGTTATGGCTGATCAGTGTATAAACCCTCCATAATAATAGGAACATGTGGCTTTGTCCTGAATGGGGAAAGCACAGGTCTGCTCCAACTGTTCTGATAGGCATCTAATGAGGCCAAAAGCAGTGTCACACAAGCACATGCCATGGCAGCAATGGTAAGTCCAGGGGACCCTGTATACTAGCACACTGATCAGCCATAACTTTATCACCACCCACCTAATATCAAATAGGTTCCTCATCTGCCACAAAAACAGCCCTGACCTGTAGAGGAATGGACATATATAGGTAGGTATGTGTATAAGCAGCGTGTTACCTTTGATTCCAGCCATTGAGCAGAGTATAAGTGTCGCAGAGTCAGGTAGAGAGGAGTGTTGCAGTGCGCCGTGTGTGCTCCCTTAGCTATCACACATAAGTCTCCCCCTACACACACCTATCTCCGCTCACTTCAACACTACCCCTACTACCGAAGCCTCTGTTGACAAGAACCACACCACTTCCGCCGGAAAACCTGCAGATCCGCCCCCTGAACTCCAACTTCCGGTCTGCACCTAACTTTATTAACAACGCGTCTAGTAAAACAAGATTTCAGGAGTGTCTCCGCCCCCGCTCCGTGCTCAGCCAATCGCTGCAGGACAGGTACAAGGAAGCGGAAGAGTGGAAGGCGAGTGATGAAACTTTGTGCAATACGACATCAATAATAACGTCGGCCTGTCAGTGTGTGTGATCATTTGAGGATGAAGATGTCACCTGTGCTTGTAGGAGCCTTCCTGGGTGTGCTGGCTGTGCTGCAGATATCTGGGGTCCAGGGCTGGACTCAGCATGGTAAGAAGATTGGGGCTTACTTCTATGGGATCTGTGGACAGACCATCGCTATTGTATTAGTCTAGCCATGTATCTGTTCGTTGTTTGAAAAGGAGTTTTGAGCTATTTTTCGTATAGTGTATGATAATAATTATGCTGGCCATACACTATATGAAAAATCGTTCAAACTCTCTTTTCAAACAACGAACAGTCGGCCGTGAGAGCAAACGATGGTGCCATGATGTAATGACCGATAAATCGTTCAATGGACATAAATGAATAATTTTTTTTTTGGTAGTTTTGTCACATATACATAGTGCAAACAGTTTGGACAAGAAACTCATTAACCTTTCAATTTATCGTTCTTTCAGCAAAAACATTTCCAAACTTGTCATTCGTGTTTTTTTTTTTTTTTGGGCTCAAAAACATCACAACCGAATGTGCCCATTAACTGGCCGGAAAACAAACAAACTGTCCAAATTTCGGCCGATTTTCCGTATAGTGTACGGCCAGCATTACCGCTTTAGGCTCGCCCACACTATAAGAAAATCAGGTGAGAATTGTCTTCCGAAGAACTTTGGTATTGTGTGTACCCAACATTCGACTTTTCATACGAAAATTCCCAAAGGGACAAACTCCAACATTTTTCTCGTATGGGGACAGAACAAATGATTTTCATTTAATAAGTACAGTTTTCGTACAAGAAATATCAGAAAAGAAAGACCGGGCATGAACAGAAATCTTAACCCACGAAAAAAAAAAAAAACCTTTTTCGTACAAGAATTTTTGTACAAATTTTTGCTGTGAAACGAGGAAAATCACATGATAGTCTTCCTGATTTTTCTAAGTGAGTACCCCACTTTATTGACACCCCCCAGATCAGTTTGCAGTACAAACTGTGAATTCAGACAGGAATAGGATTGCATGGATGTGAACATCCATGCGATCCAATTCCAGTGTGGGGAAACCATAGGTTCCTGCATATTTTCATGGGAATCCAATGCAAGTTCAGCCATACAAACTGTATGGCTGAATTGGCATCGCACAGACATCGCATGTTATCTGCACAGCAATGCGGTGCGAATCACATGCAGTGTCTGTGAACGCAATAGCGTAAACCCAGGCTAAATAAGGATGTGTGTTCCAGTGCTTTTAGGTGTATTTCAGTGCGTTTTTGAGGCCTTTTATAATGTTCTAGTACAGTCCAGTGCAGGAAAAATGCAGCATGCTCTACTTTTTTTTTTTTTTTTTCCTGGAACTGCAAGCACTGGTGTGAACTGTGCCATTAACCGCTTGCCGACTGCTCACAGTATATTTACTGCGGCAGTCGGCCCCTCACAGGCAGAGTGACGTAGGTCTACGTCGCTCGCCTGTGAGGCTCTGGGGAGCGAGCGCGCGCCCGTGGAGGCGCGCTCCCGCGCGGTCACGGACCCCCCCCCCCCCGCGCGTGTGACCAGCGGACCCGATGTCCGCCGGTCACTTGGCGATCGGCGGGGGAGAGGGAGAATGTCGGGCAGCTTGTGTAAACAAGCCACCTGTCATTCTCCTCGGTGTAAAGACACTGATCACACGGATCTACTATGTAGATCCGTTGATCAGTGTCCTTACAGCTCAAGCCACAGCCAATCACAGTAGAAAGCACACCCCTAGGGACACACACAGCCCCTCCCTCCCAAATAAAGTTAACCCCTTCACTACCAGTGTATTTTTACAGTAACAGTGCATATATATATATATAGCACTGATTACTGTAGAAATGTCACTGGTAACCCCAAAAGTGTCAAAAATGTCAGTCAAGGGTCCGATCTGTCCGCCCCAATGTCGCAGTACCGCAAAAAAAATCGCAGATCGCCGCCATTACACGTTAAAAAAAAACAACAAAAATGACAAAAATCTTTCCCTTTGTTAGTAAACGCGATAACTTTTGCGCAAACCAATCAAAATACGCTTTTTGCGATTTTTTTTTTTTTTTTTTTACCAAACATAGGTAGCATAAAACAAATTGGCTGAAAATTTAAAAAAATTTTGATTTTTACATTTTTTTTTTTTGGGGAATTTGAAAATGTGAAAAATATTGTTATTTTTGCAAAATGTACGCTCTTTTTTTGTTTATAGCGCAAAAAGTAAAAATCGCACGGGTGATCAAATACCACCAAAAGAGAGCTCTGTTTGTGGGAAAAAAAGGACGTCAAATTAGTTTAGGTACAGCGTCGCACACCGCGCAATTGTCCGTTAAAGTCACGCAGTGCCGAATGGCAAAATACCCCCTGGGCTTAAGTGGTTAAAAACCATATAACCTACTTTCCATGTGTTTTTTGGTGCCGAATAATAAACGAACTGGACTGCATGTGGTGTGAACTGGCCCTTACACTTTACATGGAATCTGTATGATTACCCTGAAAGAAAACTTGTTACACCTGCCGGACACAAGATCTAACCTAGATGACTGGGCAGAGGAGCAGGGCTCTTAGTAGAAGTAAAAGTATTTTTTCACTTTTGGATAGAGTAATGCTGGCCATACACTAGACAACAAATAGTTCACAAATCTGTCATTTGGACAGTTTGTTTGTTTGTTGACCAGTTAATGGGCACAAATCGGTAATCGGTTGTGACGTTTTTCAGCTTAAAAAACAAGACAAGTTTGGAAAATTTCTGCCAAACGAACGATAAATTGAAAGTTACATAGTTAGTCAGGTTGAAAAAAGACCATCTGGTTCAACCAAAAAAAAAACAGTAAAGAAAACCCAACCATACAATCCCATATACCCGATGTTGATCCAGAGGAAGGCGAAAAAACCCCAGCAAAGCATGATCCAATTTGTTACAGCAGGGGAAAAAAATTCCTTCCTGATCCCCCAAGAGTCAATCGGATATTCCCTGGATAAGCTTTACCTAAAAAAAAATATGTTGGTACCCATTTTTATTATGTACACCCAGTAAAGAATCCAGACCATTTTTAAAGCAATCTAGTGAGCTAGCCAGAACCATCTCTGGAGGGAGTCTATTCCACATTTTCACAGCTCTTACTGTGAAGAAACCTTTCTGTATTTGGAGATGAAATGTCTTTTCCTATAGACATAAAGAGTGCCCCCTTGTCCTCTTTGATGACCTTAAAGTGAATAACTCAACACCAAGTTCACTATATGGACCCCTTTATGTATTTATACATGTTGATCATATCTCCCCTTAATCTCCTCTTCTCAAGAGAGAATTTTCTTGTCTGAATTGTTGCACTAGGCGATTATTCGTATAGTGTATGGCCAGCATAGAGGGAGGGTTATGAACCCTGTAAGATTTATTTTTGCCATCTATGTCCCATAGGGGAGATTTCCTTTCACTTCCGGTCCCATAGCCAATACCGTCAAAGTTAGGGAATCCCGGGGTGTCACCAGAACGAGTGTCCCCACTGGAAGATTTCCCCTCTATTACTGTTCTGGTGACAACCTAAAATTTGGGATTTTCTTTTGCTTTCACTGAAAACCATACAAATAGAGAGGGCACATACAGCAATAAAAACCTGACAGAGGTTCCAATCCCTTTACACTCAAAATGCAAAAAAAGTTTTCAAAATTTTAAAAAAAAAGTCAACAGACAGATGAAAAACCGACCGACAGAATGCCCTGTTCACACTTATATGACCTAAAAGTTTTACTGCGATTTTGACTGGATTTGAACCAATGCCTATGGACCTCAAAATGCATTAAAATTGGGCCAAAGTAGTGCAGGGACTACTTTGAAGTCGTTGCCACTCAAAGTCGTATAGATATGAACGGTACTCATTGGAAATCATGGAGTACGACTTGTCACGTGACTTTGCAGTCCCAAGTTGCAGGACAAGCTGCACAAGTGTGAAAGGGGCCTTAGTTGTACTTTAAGATGACCATACACTATATAGTCTGATTGTACAATCTCCTGTATGCTGGAAATACTTAAAGTGGAACTTTAGTCAGAAAATGAAGTCCTGCTAGATCCCTTCAGGCTGGCCCATTTTGCAGGTATAGCGATGTAAAGGATGACAAATAAGTGTCTATATGGTTTAAAATCCAGTAATACACTCACCCTGATCTGCACATGCTCAGTTGCTCTCTATTCTTGGGCACTGCCGAGTTTGGAGAGGTTGATTTGCTAACAGCCTTCAAATGGAATTAAATCATCCTATCCTTTACAGACAAGGAAGCTGCTTCTGTTTGATCTGCAGTTGCCATGGTGCTGCACATGTGATCAGTTATGAAACCAGCCATTTGTTGGCTAGACAGTTTGGTTGAGGACACAAGCAAATGGGACAGTTAGCAATTCCAGGAATATAACTGTTTTTTTGAAACTGTTAAATTGATGGGTTTAGATCAGCTTTATGATTTACTGCTGTTCGGGGGCTCTGGGCTTCAGCAAAATGTCATCCTCCAGTAAGAAGAAACAGGAGCAATGCTGGAGGCAATTTACATCACACACTCATTTTGGTAGCATCATTAATAATGTGGAATGTATGTTTCTTGCTTTTTTTTTTTATCAAGTTGTTATGGGTAAAGTTCCACTTTAACCACTTCAATATCAAACACTTTCCTGCCCAGGTTTGGGACAAACATTTATCTATACTCTGACAAAAAAAGCTAACAAAAAAAAAAAAGAAATAAAATCAAACAAAAAAACCTGTATAAATTAAAAAAGAAAAACAAAAAAATGGCACAGACTCGATGGATTGCTTGGTCTTTTTTCCTGCCATTGCTTTCTATGTAATATAGTGCAATATTATGGCTGATCTGATACAGATTGAATGGATTGTTTAGAATAGTTACTAGGTAGCAGCCAAAGGTAGATTAGCTCATTTCACCATTGTCAATTATTTGATGTTTTATGTAAGGCAACCAAATCGAATAAAACTTTTCATTTCCTTTCAGATCGAGTCCTGCTAAGGGAGATTCAGGCCATCACACTGAATGCAGACAGATACACTAACGCACGACGCTCATCCCCTATTCCACAGTTGAAATGTGTTGGGGGCAGTGCTGGATGTAGCGCTATGATCCCACAGGTGGTTCAGTGCTATAACAGAGGATGGGATGGTATCGATGTCCAGGTAGGTGTGTTCTATGAAACCAAAGCTTTGTGCTTCCTAACTTTGGTGCACTGTACAGCTATATAGTATATTGGAACAATGACACTTGCTGCTGTATGATGTCCTACTGAGCTAATACTATGGCCGCAGTATCCCTCAGCACCACCAACAGATCTTTCACTGCCTGAATTATTATTCTAATCCTTTCCTTATTTCAGCAAATAATTGCAGTCCCAGAATGGAAATCTGTTACAAAACAGTAATATCTTTCTAATAGAGACTGCCATTATCTGACAGGGACAACCCATAACGATTTAAAGGGGGAACAGGACACTGCACTAAATGCTACGCTAAAGGTGACAGCTGCTGCATTAATCACTTGACCTCAGGAAGATTTTACCCCCTTCATGACCATTTTTTGCTTTTTGACACTGGCGATTTCGTGGTCATGAAACACTGTACCCTAATGAAATTTATATATTTTTTTTCACACCGGTAGAGCTTTCTTTTGGTGGTATTTGATCGCCACTGGGTTTTTTATTTTCGCGATATAAGCGAAAAAAGACTGAAAATTTAGAAAAAAACCTATATATATATATATATATATATATATATATATATATATATATATATATATATATATATAATATATTTTTTTTTTACTTTCTGTTATAAAACATTGAATTTCTTCATAAATTTTGGCAAAAATTTATTCTGCTACTTTTTTTGATTAAAAAAAAATTCCCAATAAGTGTTGATTATTGGTTTGCATGAAAATTACCTTGAAAGAACTTAAAAACTATGGTGTGTATATAACCAGTTTGGCTCAGAGCAATTATTTTTATTTTTCGCATACATGTAAAAATCTTAATTACTTAAACCCGCAGAACATTGTATATTTTCTAAAAGCAGAGGCCCTGTAGAATAAAAAGGTTATAGTTGTTTCATATGATATTTGCGCAACTGTTTATTAAAAGCAAATTTTCAGGAAAAAAATATATTAATTATAGTGCAAAACCACACCATATAATAACCATTTTTGGTTACAATATAAAAGATGAGGTTACACTGAGTAAATAAATACTGAACATTCCAGGTCCTCAAATTGCGTGCGCCCACGACTTTGCCAAAAACGATGGTGCCCAAAAACCACCATAGGTGATGCTTTAAAAGCCTTTACAGCTCAACACTTTAGAGTTAACTAGGAGCTCTTGTGCTAGAATTATTGTTCTCACTCTGATGTTCGTGGCGATATGTCACACGTGTGACATGACTGCGGTTTACATGCTCGTACACACCCTGGGCTTGTGTTTGCGCAAGTATGCACGGCTATGGGGGTTTTGGCAATTTTTTTTTTTTTTTTTTTTTTAATAATTTAAAATATTTTATTTTATAATACTTTTTTTATTTATTTTTATTGCTATCACAAGGGGTTAATATACCCCTATGTGATAGCATTGGGCAGGTGACAGGTACTTTTTATGGAGATATCAGGGGTCTAATACAGTGGTTCTCAACTCCGGTCCTCGGGACCCACCAACAGGCCAGGTTTGCAAGATAACTAAATTACATCACAGGTGATCCCATTTGCTGCTCTGTGATTGCAGTATTCTAGTCTGCATCTCCCCAAGGTAATACTTAAAATCTGGCCTGTTAGTGGGTCCCGAGGACCGGAATTGAGAACCACTGGTCTAATAGATCCCAATGTCTCCCCTGCTATTCAAACCATCTAACCATGCACAGATCAGCCTGGTTAGATGTTTACCCTGGCTGAACTGACCAGGAAAGGGTGCATGTGAAACTGGAAGTGACCTCTTTTCCAGTTTCATTGTTTACATGTGAGAGCGAGGCATGGATTTGCCTCGGTCTCACTGCAATTGCTCTCTCCCAGCCAGCGGTTGTGGAACTGCCGCATCACTTTCACTTTGACGCCGGGAGACGGCTGAACAAAACACACACAAGCTGATGGCTGCTACTTTTACTTATGATTAAAGGTTCACTCTTTAGATGCACTACGTGGATATACTGGAATTGTTTTTTTTTTTTTTTATACTACTAATAGCGACGATTAGCAACTTTATAACAGGACTGCGATACTTCAGCAGTCAATCTGACACTAACTGATGCTGGTGGGAATGGATTACCACTGACATCACCAGCAACATTAATACATTGATCAGTGATGACGTTTACTAATGACACTGGCTTAACATTTAGGGCGATGAAGTTGTTAAATATGTGCCTAACTATATGTAATATGTGTATGGTGTGCTGCTTTTACTAACTGGTCTATCAGTTTCTCATCCCTGATTTGCAGGGATGAGAACTGAAAGATCGCTCCCTCTGTACAGAGCTCCGTGTTGTTTACCAACACAGATCTCTGGGCTGTGATTGCACACAGCCAATCAGCAGGTCCCAGCCCTTAATCACGGACCGGGATTTGCTGACAAGCTCCCACTGTGTATAATCACAGTGGGTGCTGGGCAGGGGGCACGTGGCCTAATCCCGGGAGTAGGCAGCAGCGTACAGGTGCGCCACTTTGCCTACAGTGGCCACTTGCCCGCAGTGCATTACGTGCAGGCGGTCGGCAAGTAGTTAAACATAATTTTTTTTTTTTTTTTCCTCGGATAGAGTGAGAAATGATTCGAGCCCCTGTTAGTAGTGATGCACTGACATTTTGGCGACAGAAAATATGGTGTTCAGTGTTGTGCCAAAAGCAAAAAAGGCGCCGATAATGATTGCTGAAAACGTCTGCGATTTTTACCCTTATTTTACCGTGCTTATTGTGTGTTTTTTATAGGTCATGGGACTCAAAAAAAAAAAAAAAAATGCATCAAAAACATCCAAGAAAGGCTTTCCCTTATTTAATGTCCCAGTGACAAGGAAATGTCAGACAGAAAGTGAGAGTAAATCTCAATCTCAACATGAGCTCAGGCAAACCTCCTCTCCAGCTCAACCCCCAACTTGTGCTCCTTATTTTTAATTTTTTTTACCCTAATAAAATGTGTCCTGGATCATTGCCGCCCCGCAGCTCACATAAACAAAGAGGTGGGCTGTGGAGTAGGAATGACCCAACCGCAGCTTATTGAAGTAAAAAAAAAAAAAAAAAAAAAAACATGAGTTTGGCTAGAAACGAGTTTAATGGATGCCTAAGCTCATCTCTATTCCTGGTATACCCTTGCTACTTTCTGTATTTTGCTGGCTCATGTCCAAATTCTTTCTGTAATCTGAGGAGAACTTTAAACGCCCACTTACACATTCACGTTGTGGTAATACTACAATGCACACCAACACGCATTACACTCCTTTTAGCTCTAAAGAGCAGGGCCCTCTGATTCCTACTGTATTGAAGTGTATTGTATTTGTACTGTCTATCCTCAAGTTGTAAAGCGCTGCGTAGTGTCGGCGCTATATAAATCCTATATAATAATAATAGCAACCTCACAGACTTGTGCTGAAGTGCACCACAATGCACGGTGTTGCATTGCCAAAGATGGTGAATGTCCGAGTTGAAATTGAAGTGCTACAACACTGCCAAGAGTTTCAAATACAACTTTATTCCTGGTACAATTCAAAAAGTCACCAAGAAATCTCTTTATGTTCTTTCTAGCCCTGATGAAGGGGGAAGTCAGACACCCGAAACGGGTTGGCGACTTTTTGAACTGTACACCTGATTTTTATTGGAATAAAGTTGTACCTGGACCTTTTGGCAGTGGGGTGGTACTTCAATTTCAACTCTTCATTTTTACATCACACTACAAGCCAAGTAGACTGTGGAGACCCTTATTTCTTCTATTGTGTGTGCAGTTTCTGACAGTACTCTCAAGCATTATTTTTATATATATATATACATATATATAATATTATTATTATACAGGATTTATATAGCGCCAACAGTTTGCACAGCGCTTTACAATGTGGGGGAAGACAATACAGTTACAGTACAAATCAATACAGGAGGAATCAGAGGGCCCTGCTCGTTAGAGCTTACAATATATATATATATATATAATATATAAAATGTATGGCATTTTGGTGATGTCGAGAGCTGCATTTGAGGCCCCCTTTAGCTCATAACAACCTGTGCTTTAGCTTGTGCTGGCAGTAGAGCTGCACGATTAATCGTATGAAAATCACGATCTCGATTCACTCCCCCTGACGATCTAACCCTGAAATATGCTCGATTCTTTGCATAGCAGAGAGAACAGCTGTGGAAAAAAAAAAAGCCTCCTGGCAAATGCCTATCAGCAAAGTCTCCCAGTAACTATAAACAAAAATGATTACATTGTATCTTTTCCTTCCCTCTGCCAGGGAGAAAGGAAGTTTAACCTCTTAAAGACTGGACCTTTTCTGACACTTGTTGCTTGCAAGTTAAAATCATTTTTTTTTGCTAGAAAAGTACTTAGAACCTCCAAACATTTTATATATTTTTTTTAGCAGAGACCCTACAGAATAAAATGGCGATTGTTGTAATATTTTATGTCACACTTTATTTGCGCAGCAGTCTTTCAAACGCAATGAATAGACTTTAATGAATAAAAAAAAAAACATAACAGTAAAGTTATCCCAATTTTTTTTTTGTTACACAGAGAATCGTGATCTTTATTCCAAGCTAAAAAATCGTGATTCTCATTTTGGCCAGAATCGTGCAGCTCTAGCTGGCAGCCTAATCATTTCTGGATCTGCCCTATTGCAACCCACTATACCGCACAACATATTACAAGTTAACGCATCGTAAAAAAGTGCAGTGCAATAAAATAATTTGGTGCCAGAATCCTCAACAAGAAATCCTCAGTAAGAAAGGAGCAAAGTTCATAAATAAAAGCTGTGGATAAGAAACCAGAATGGTGTAGTTCTGTGCAAAAGATAACATCCAAGTGTCAGATTCTGTGTATTACCTCCACCAGACACTCAAAGCCGCTCACCTTATGTATATGACCCCTGAAAACCGCATGGTCAGATCGGGCATTCTCCTATAGGGGTATATGAACCATCATACAGCCAATGCCAGTTTGGAGTGGTGATTCCTCCATGGTAATATACAAAAGCAAAGAGATGGATAGATAGATATATATTCGTGCTCTCTGCTTAGAATTTCCTTTTTGACGTGGGCAAAGTCAGCTCGCGGGCAGGTACATCTAGTGCATGTAGGGGCTGGCAGTCTGTGCATGGCATGCAACCGAACCAGGGTCCGATAGGATTGATGTAACCTGTAGAGATGGATCAGTTTGTTGTTAACTGCCGGAGAGACCGAGGGATGCGAAGAACACGCCTCCTCCCAGTCCTCATCCGACGAATCGGGAATAAGTTGTTGCCACCTGGTGTGTGATGCCAGTGGGTTTTTAGTAATCATGGCCGGTATCAGGTGTAGATAGATTGTGGAGATGAGCCCCCTGGGATCGCAGGATTCCAATCAACGGGTAATCAGAGAGGACAACCTCATTAGATCCAATCTGGGAGTGGAGTGCATGGCGGAGCTGGAGATATCTATAAAAGGCATTATGGGGGAGACCACACTTATTCCGAAGTGACTGAAAAGGGACAATAACATTTCTTTCATATACATCCCCTAGGGTAGCAATTCCCCTACACTCCCAAAACCGATGCTTTTGTATATTACCATGGAGCAGCTCCAAACCTGCATTGGCTATATCGGCTGCATGATAGTTCATATACTCCTGCAGGGGAATGCCTGATCGGACCGTCCTGTTTTCTTAGGGGTCAGAGTGTCTCTGGTGGAGGTAATAAACAAAACTGGTTTAAATACACCTATAGAGGTGTACAGAGCCGTTCTCATCTAAAGTGTACTAAGTGTAGTGTTTCAATATAATGAACCATTAAAAGGTAATAGTGCATATAATTATTAGAATAAATCCCTGATGTCACTTAATAGATATAAATATAAAGTGCATTGACAATGGTAAATATAAAGTGCAACAATGTTAAGTGAAAAAAATCACATATAAAGTCCCATGCACAGTGAAATAAATATAAAGTGCAGCAGCAGTAAGTGAAAAAAATCCCATGCACCAACAAACTTCAGTGCAGTCTCCAGAAGATTCTTCCTACAAAAACTGACACTTGGATGTTATCTGTTGCACAGAACTACACCATTCTGGTTTCTTATACACACCTTTTATTATGCAATTCTACAATGTAGTCTTGTTTGCACTGATTATAGTTACTGGATATAAATCATCAAAATATAATTGGACCAAAAAGCATGTTTGCATTTGCTAACTGAGACTTCTTAAATTTCCAGTGGGAGTGTAAGGTTGACATGGACAATGCTTACCGATTTGGAAAAGTTGAAGTGAGCTGTGAGGGCTTTGACTATCCCGATGATCCATATGTCCTGCGCGGCTCGTGTGGCTTGGAATACACACTGGAACTTACAGAAGAAGGACGGAAGAAATCTCAGCATGGCAGCAGTTTTGGTGGCTTTGGCAGCTTTGGCTCAGGGCAATCAAAAAGCTGGAATGGACAGTCACCCTATGATGGGAGCGCAGTAATTGTATTTCTGGTACTGCTGTGTCTGGCCTATGGAGTGTATAAGCTATTCTTGAGTGGACCTTCTATGCAGGAACAGCAACATCCACCTAATTATGATGGACATGATAACCAGCATTACAGCCATGCTAGTGCACCTCCTCCAGGACCTGGTTTTAAGCCAGATTATACAGGTAAGTGCAAAATCGTTCATTTATATAACCCTTTTAAGATAGGTACACAGTACTTGATTTATTCAGTATTGTGTAATCTGGATTTAAAGCGGTAATTTTAAAAATTGGCCCCATGCAGGTTTATGCCTTAATGTGCTAGTATGTACTGCATACTAGCACATTATAACAGACTTGCCTGCCAGATGGAGCCCTCCTGTGTTGTGCTGCCACTGCTTTTGCTGGTCCCGGGCACTTCCATCTTTGCCTGGTCTTTCTTCTGAATTCTGACGTTTCAGCCACTTGAATGGCTGGGCTGTGATGATCCCCCCCCCCTCTATCCTTTGGTATCAGCACAACCTGTCATAAATGACTCCTGCAAACAGCAGAGGAACTTGACTGCAGACAGAACTGATTGAGGCAATTACACACTATAGAAGGATGAGCTTTGCTCATTTTTCAATTCAGAGGTTTACATTACAACCACTTAAATCTATCTGTTTAGCAAAAGACCATACATGTAAATAAATTAAAAATACACACAGATGACATAGTATCCTAAACACAGGTCCCTTTGTATCCTAAAATGTGACAATCAAAATTAGGAAAGGACAATAGTCTGGCTATCCAAATAGTCATCAGAAAAGAATTTCAGCATGTACACATCACTAAATTTTATTCCAGCTCTCTTGAGACTCTCATTCAGAGACAGCAGTGTCTTTGGTCTCACACTGCTGTTATATAGCTAGGAGAATTTAGGTACAGGAGTGTCTACATACTAGGAAGTGCACCGTTATTTTTCAGGAGGTCTTTCGAATAAAATGTGCTGTTTTTCTGGGTGCTACCTAGGCATACTTAAAGTCGAACTAAAAACAACATTTTTGAAAAATTGCAAGCAGGCAACTTCTTTATTGCAGAATAGGCATGCAATGTCTTTTCTGCAATAAAATACTCTTACCTGCCTGTTTGCAGTCCTTTTTCACAAGTTCCCACCAAGGCCAATTCTGCCATTTCTCTCCTAAATGTAAAAATCCGTTGTGTGTTTTTTTTTTTTTGCCTTAAAATTTACTCCGAAACCCCAAACATTTTATATATGTATGTTTTTTTTGTTTTTTTTTATAGCGGTGACCCTGGAGCAGGGGGGGGTCTCCAAACTTTCCATCATGCCTAGTCCTGTCTGTGAATGTCAGTTTTACAACACCTCATGGGACATGTAGTTCTGCAACAGTTGGAGGGCCATAGTTTGGAGATGCCTGCCCTAGAGAATAAAAAGGCGGTTGTTGCAATTTTTTATGTGGTATTTGTGCAGCGATTTTTCAAACCCCATTTTATTAGACAAAGTACACTTTAATTAAATTAATGTAAACAAACACAATATATTGCCCAATTTTTTGGTAAAATTTAGAAGATGATGTTATGCCGAGTAAATGGATAACCTGTCACACTTTAAAATTGTGCACACTCATGGAATGGTGACAAACGGCAGTACATAACAAAATCTCCATAGGCAATGCATTAAAAATGTTTACAGGTTACCAGTTTAATGTTTACAGAGGAGGCCTAGCACTAGAATTATTGCTCTTGCTATAAGGAGCACAGAGATACCTCACATGTTGACATGAAGACAGTTTACACATGTGGGCACGACCTATGTATGCTTTTGCTTCTGCATGAGGGGACGGAGGGGGCTTTAAAATGTTTGAATTTTTATTTATTTTTACTTTTACACTGTCCCTTTTTTTTTTTTTTTTTTTCCATTTCACAAGTGTAAACCTCCCTTGTGATAGAAAGAAGGCATGACAGGTCTTCTTTATGAAGACATCTGGAGGTCTATATAAGACCCCAGACCTCTCCTCTACCTAGAAAGCATGATATTAATTAAAAAAAAAGCATTAATCTTTGCTTTCCAGGAAAAAAAAATGGCAGTGTTTACATCTGCACTGACCGAAAGTGACTTCATGGCATTGCTTCCGGCCTCCCAGGATCATAGAGATGGCTGGGGGCCTTCTGGTCCATGGCCAGCCCTGTGGTAACTCTCCGCCGAATTGGATCCTGGGCTATTTGATCACATGGGAGAGTCCAGAGAGGCATCGGTGGGCATGGTGGGGGGGTCAAAACTGAGTTCAGGCAGGAAATGGGAAGATGCTGCAGCCTGACTTTGAAAAACTGCAAATGATTAATCAAAATCAAGCCATCCCTTGTATTACTAAACTGATTCCATTGTCCATTGGTGACTAGTGCCCTTGATGGTTGCCACAATAGCTGTACCGTAATGCTTTTTTTTTTTTTTTCAAGAAATAAGCAAAATCATTGTTTTGAAAATATTTATGAATGTATAATAAAAGTTCTAATAAATCTTTCTTTTTTATCTCTTCACAGGAGGGAGTACTTCAGGATTTGGTGATTTTGGTAATACGGCTTCCTTTGGACGCCATGGAACTCAAAGACCTGGTTTTTGGACTGGTTTGGGAACCGGTGGTGTACTAGGATACCTGTTTGGCAGTCGGACGTAAGTGGTTTATTAGCAGATAGTTACATATACAGTATAATTAACTAGAGAAGTCATTCTCAACCAGAGTTCCTGAGAGGTTGCTTGGGTCTGTGACTGATTGACCTCCTCTCTGATGGTGCCTGTTAATTCAAGGGCCAATACCACTAGGCAAAGCCAGCAGCATGACACCATGTAAGAATGGCTTTTTTTTTTTTCTTTTTTAATTCTTTGTTTATCAATATTTTAATATATTACAAATTTCCATAAACACCTCAATCTAATGATACACAGTCCAATATTCTATAAAATACAGAAAAGAAGAAGGTACAACTATATTACCAAATATTCATTACCCCCCTCTCCCCTACCCCCTCTCCTTATCTCTTGATTTCTTAATTTTCTTTTTCTCCTTCATTCCTTTTAGTATATTCTCTAGTTTTTTTTTTTTTTTTAACTCATTCCAGCATTCCCATAAGGATTGCCATTTCTTCCTGTCCTTCTCCCCCTCGATACACAGAAATTCCAAATTTTTAGTAATCTCTATTTTTTTAAACCATATCCCTATTTTTGGGGGATGTTCTTTCTGCCAATTTAGGGGTATCAAACTTTTGGCCGCGTTCATGAGATGTGGAATCAGGGAGCTTTTTATATTTTTTAACCAAACCTTTTATCCCATGAAACAGACAAAACCACGGATCATCTGGGATATCTAAATTTGTAATCTTTTTTATCAATATGGCTACCTCCTTCCAGTATAACTTAATTTTCAGACAGTCCCACCATAGATGTGCCATCTACCTCACACCCCCTCTAGCACTTTTTTGAATTCCCTCTCTGATATTTACCTATTTTATCTGGGGTGTTATACCACCTAGAGATACATTTATAGTTAATTTCAGCTGTATTAATATCTGTTGCGGAACTATGAATCAATTTCATAAGAATGGCATTTTTGACCACCACTGTACAGGTTGTATTCTTCCTACTGACCTAATGTAGGGGAAAATTTTCCTGTTGTCCCCCAATGAATTGGTTTTAGTAAGGATTCCCAGAGACCTAAAAATTATTTAGGGGTTGGGGGAGGGGGAGATTTAGTGAGGCTGAACTACAGTGTCATCTAAATTATGCACTTGGTAATCATGACCCTAGAGCAATGGTTGTCAACTTAAAGGGGGCCTCAAATTCATTCCCCAATGTCGCCAAATGGCTGCATATAACGTTCAATATATATAATGCTTGAGAGGACTGTCGGAAACTGAAGACCTAATCGAGGAAATGAGGGTCAGAGAGTGTAGACATGCTATATTTTTGGCTGGGGATATGCTACAGAAGACCATATGAAACTGGGAACGTTGCATGAGGCTAGTAGAGATCATTACTTACACTAATCAATATTCCCACTACAGACTGCTGAGGGCCGCAAATCATATACCAAAGGACCACAGGTTGGGCACCAGGGCTCTAGAACCTTACTAGCTGTTTTGAATTTATATCTAGACAACAGGTTTTACCTGTGTTACTTTTTATCTATTTTGTTTGGCATACTGGCAAGGTCTAATAATCTTTTTTTTTTTTTTTTTTTTTTTTCAGGTCACAGCCTCACTATACAGCTCATTCACCTTATCACAACACATGGAGTGCACCCTCTTACTCAGGATCCTCCTACAGTCCTTCACAGAGCTCTGGTGTGAGAACAGCATCAGGTAGGATTTATTTTCAAATATGTAAACATATGGTGTGTACATTTATAAGCCACTTAAAGCGACCTTCCGGGTTTACCGTATCTAACTGAAAAATCAAAAAATGTCATCTATTGCAGCTTACCAGTCCTTAGATCTGGTGGCAGAATTTGTTTTCTGTTTTTTTTTTCCCTTTATTTTCACCTTAGTGATCCTGTCCTAGGTTGACACTGCTCACAGTCCTTTATCTATGGAGGAGCAGAGTTGTCACTCTAGGACAGGAAGTGTCATGACTACAAAACATCTTTTCCTCTCCTTTCCATTACATAAAGGCTAGGTGCTCTGTAGTTCACAGGTAACCTGTACAGGTTTGATGATTCTGTTTGGGAGGATACAGAAGAGTGCAGAAGACGGCAATGGATTTCTGAAAGGAGTAACAGGTACTCTTAAACACTTTCAGTGGTGAATTTGAAAGACCAAAAGGGGGTGAATAAGGGAATTTCATTGTTGGGATTTCTAAGCTCTACGAGTGATGGACTGCTGGAGGATCCCTTTACCTGTATGGGTCTCTGCATAGTACTTTATCTACACTGCTGAAGGATTTATACAACTTTTTACTGTGAACAGTTTAAAAAGCTAAGTGACATTTTCTCTTGGTGCTGCAGATCATTTTATCTTCTAACTTAAATTATTAGGTAATCTTCACAGAAAAAATGTAAAGGCAAACTAACACCATACACACTCTCCCCATTCCCCCAATCAGCAGCCCTGGAAGTAAGTACAGCAGGGACGGCGGGGGGAGAAGAAGTCCAGTGTTCACCTTTTTTACATTTTTCCTGTAAAGGTGAACTAACCCTTTAATATACTCAATTAGTTTGAATGCAACTAATGTCAATTTTGCTGTAAATGAGAGCTACAACTCTGGATCTCCTTTCAGCACCATCTACTGGTGATATCTGGTATTGTGATGTGGCAACATTGTTCTGATTCTGAATCAGGGTTTTACACTACAAAACAGAAATATAATGTGTTGCTCTTATGCATGAATTTGAATGTACAATCTTCATTATTATCATCCAGGATTTCTTCCGAATATCTTAAATGTTGCTGCTTACTTGACTTAATTGTCTTGACTCTCTAGTTTGAGAAAGGTATTGGCATCAGAATGAAGTGTGTCATTGGTTGGAAGATCCCTGCCTGTAGGAGTTAGTAAGCTGCAGTGAGTTGCTGTTGTAGTGACCCGAGATTGGAGCTGGAGAGCTGAGGTGTGTATTTCCTAAACGTCAACTGGAAAGCCGATGAGAAAAAGTCGATGTGCATGCCGTGCTGTTGTGAACCGCATGCTCCTGTTCATGTCTGTTGTGAACAGTGGGCGTTCACATCTGGCACAGCAAGTAATGTCATGTCTCTGCCTAGCCCTTTCTTTCAGAGCTAGACAGTTATTCACAGATGGAACCTCCAATATCTGACACATGCACATTTGTGAGAAAAACATGGACGCGTGGGTATGTTTTTTTCCCTATAATAAATGAATTAACACCAGTAGTTAGATTTTTAGTTGGGTATGAGTTTATTACCAAGGTAAGGGCTCATTCACATGTGCAATGCCCTCTGAAGAACAATCCATGTTTTACAGGTGCTTAGGAGGCGTTATTTAACCTTGTAAGTGCAGCACTACCATGCATGCATTTGGTTGTGGAGTGGCCCCAAAGACTTGTATGGTTTGCATTTGTCAGTGGTAATGCCTGCCAAATGCGACATATCTGTTTAATTTTTGATGCAGCCTCAGTGCACAGCATTGTGGCTCTGGGATGTGCACAACCCTGAATGTCTGCGTGTCAGTGTTCAGGCAGGCAGTCAGGGGTTGGTAAAACTGCAGCTCAATCACTTGACTTTATCGCTCCCTGGCCACTCATGTGAACGAGCCCTTAATCTGTTCTTCTGACCCTTTTGAGTGCCGCCCACCATCCTGTATATTTAACTTCCTCCTCAGTCTAGCCAACTTCACTGTGTAGCAAAGGCTGATTCTTAGTGTACATGTGCACTAGGATCTTAAGCCTATGGGTAAGCCATACTCTACTAGACTACTGGAGGCCAGAGTGAGTAAGGCCTACTTATAGGAAAGAGGAAGACCAGCAGAGACATTCCCACTATGGCGGTGCCAGATAGCGATGCCCAATAGAGGATGGTAAGTTTGGGCTGGTGTGCTGCACTCAGGGAGGAATTGTACCATTCTAATTGAACAACTTTACCAAAGGTGCTGCTGTACTATAAGCTGGAGAGTCAGACACAGACAACATACATACTATAAGCTGGAGAGTCAGACACAGACAACATACATACTATAAGCTGGAGAGTCAGACACAGACAACATACATACTATAAGCTGGAGAGTCAGACACAGACAACATACATACTATAAGCTGGAGAGTCAGACACAGACAACATACATACTATAAGCTGGAGAGTCAGACACAGACAACATACATACTATAAGCTGGAGAGTCAGACACAGACAACATACATACTATAAGCTGGAGAGTCAGACACAGACAACATACATACTATAAGCTGGAGAGTCAGACACAGACAACATAAATCGGGGTAATGCATGAGTTGGTCCCCAACCATAAATTATTTGATAATTCATATCATGATGTCATTTTAAAAGAAAACCCTATCTTTAGATTGTAAGCTCTTAGAAGCAGGACCCCCTTACTCTCTTCTTTTAGGTTATATTGTAACTGCACTGTCTCCCTTTATTTTGTAAAGCACTCCACAAACTGTTGGCACTATATAAATCCTGTAAAATATGAATTTGTAAGGCTTGTTCGGACTACTGTATCCAAACACTTTATCAGCACAGGGTGTAGCAAATTAGTTTAATTTCCAATGCTACTAAACCAAGCAGTCAGTTCATATCTAAATGTTTGACTGCACCCAGCATTAGATCCGGCTAAAATAATCAAAATAGAAAGATGAACTTTTGAGGTGCCAACAAACAATACAATATACGTAAAAATAGATTTTATTGTAACAATTTAAAAAAAAGACATGTTTGTTGTTAAAAAGATTTTTTTTTTTGACACACCTTGTACATAGTCCACTTCCCTTAGATGCCTCCCATAACACAAATTCATACTCATGCATAGTGTGTGTGTATTTACCATAGATGTTGGCAAATAAGACTATCCCCTTCCAGTTAAAATATAGGTTTTGGGCTATGCTAACCATATAAGACTACCCCCTTGGGCTGTTTACACCCATTAGTCTACCAGCCCAAAACGAATGTCCCTAATCTCTCAGCCCACTGGATGTGCGGTAATACTGAATGTACCGTAGCTTCGGCTACATACTGTATACTGCGCTGAGCCAATCACTGTGAGCGATATATATTCCATTAACCACTTGCCTACTGTGCACTTAAACACCCTTCCCATCCAGGCCAATTTTCAGCTTTCAGCGCTGTCACAATTTGACTGACAATTGCGCGGTCATGCTACACTGTACCCATATGAAATTTTTATCATTTTTTTCACACAAATAGAGCTTTCTTTTGGTGGTATTTAATCATCTCTGGGTTTTTTATTTTTTCAAAAAAAAAGAAAAAAGACAAATTTTGAAAAAAAAAAAAAAAGTTTTTATTTTCTGCGAGTAAATTTTGAAAATAATTTTTTCTCCTTCACTGATGTGCGCTGATGAGGCGGCACTGATGAGGTGGCACTTATGGGCACTGATGAGGTGGCACTTATGGGCACTGATGAGGAGGTACTGATAGGCGGCACTGATGAGCACTGATAGGCGGCACTGATAGGCGGCACTGATGAGCACTGATAGGCGGCACTGCTGGGCACTGAGAGGTGGCACTGACAGGCGGCACTGACAGGCGGCACTGATGGACACTGATGGGCGGCACTGATGAGCACTGATGGGCGGCACTGATGAGCACTGATAGGCGGCACTGCTGGGCACTGAGAGGTGGCACTGACAGGCGGCACTGACAGGCGGCACTGATGGACACTGATGGGCGGCACTGATGAGCACTGATGGGCGGCACTGATGAGCACTGATGGGCAGCACCATCAGTGCCCACACTCAGTGCCCATAGTGCTGCCAGTCAGTGCTCATCAGTGCCTAGATGAGCAGGCACTGATGGGCACTGACTGGCAGCACTATGGGCACTGATTGTGGGCATTGATGGGGGGCACTGATGGCGGGCACTGATGGGGGGGCAATTTGTGTATGTGTTTTACCTCTAGTAATCAGGGCACTGGTGATCAGTGCCCTGATTACATTGCTGTGTGTCCCCGGCGCTGTGAGGCTCCCCCTCCTTCCTCACAGTGCAGGCTCTGTGTGAGGAAGGAGCGCCGGCGATGAGAGATGATCTCATATGTTTACATATGAGATCATCTCTCATTGGACGGCTTGATCACGTGGTGAATGGCCGCTGTGATTGGCCATTCACCACGATCTGTGATCGGCCGTGTCCAAGGGACACGGCCGACACAGATTCTCCCCGATGCGCACTCGCGGGAGCACATGGGGAGAGTCTTTCTGGGAGGCCGTTTAAAAACGGCCTCCCGAAAATTCAAGTCCGCGCTGCAGCCGTATATAGGCTGTAGCGCGGATGGCAGCAGGTTAATGAATACAAAGCCTTGCTTGGATTGGCTGAGTCAGAGGTTGTAACATAATCAGCCCGCCTCTCTGACTCCGCGAATCCGAGCAGGCTTTGTATTCATTAATGGAATACATCGCTTACCGTGATTGGCTCAGCGTGGTATACTGTATGAAGCCGAAGCTACGGAACATACAGTATTACCGCACATCCAGCGGGCTTGGAGATTAGTGACGTTCGTTTTGGGCCATCTTGCCCCAAACTAACTATGTAAAGTAGCCCTTACATTTTTATACTCTGCGTATAAAACAAACCCCCCCCCCCCCCCCCGATTTTTTGGGGGATTTTTTTTAAGGTTAAAAAGTAGTTTTATACACCAGCATATACGGTATGTATATATGATCACCCCCCTTTAACCACTTTAGCTCCGGAAGGTCCACCCCCCCCCCCCCTTCATGACAAGGCCATTTTTTGCTATATGGGATTGCCTTACTTTAACTGGCAATTGTGGGGTCATCCAACGCTGTACTCAAAAAAGTTGTAATTTTTTTCTGACAAATAGAGCTTTCTTTTGGTGGTATTTGATGACCTCTGCATTTTTTTTTTTGCGCTATAAACAAAGAAAGACCGAAAAGTTTGAAGAAAAAAAAAAAAAACAATATTACTTTCTGCTTTAAAACGCATCCAAGAAAAAAAAATCTAATTTCTTCATCAGTTTAGGCCAATTTGTTTTCTGCTACATGTTTTTGGTAAAAGAAAAAAAAAAATCGCACTAAGCGTATATTGATTGGTTTGCGCAAAGGTCATCACGTCTACAAACTAGGGGATAGATTTATGGAATTTTTATTTTTTTACTGGTAATGGCGGTGATCAGCAATTTTTAGCGGTACTGCAACATTGCGGCAGACAAATCTGACACTAAGTGACACTTTTTGGCGACCAGTGATATCAATACAGTGATTAGTGCTAAAATAAAATGTACCGTCACTGTACTAATGACACTGACAGGGAATAGGTTAACATCAGGAGTGATCAAAGGGTTAAATCTGTTCCCTGGGAGTGCTTGCTAACTGTGTGGGGGGGGGGTTGCTTTGACTGGGGAAAGACAGAGATCCGTGTTCCTGCTTACAAGATCTCCATCTTTCCCTTTGACAGAATGGTGATCTGCCCTGTTTACATAGCCAGACCGCCGTTCTGTCAGCCTTGGGAATGATCGTGGGGTGCCAGCGGACCCACTGATTGGCTCCCGCTGTGTCCAATCACAATTGCGCCCCAGACTTGGATAAAATAAAATCATGTACAAGTACATGTTTTTTGCACTTAAGGGCCGCCCTGCCGCAGTATATGTACGTGGGGTGGTTAAAATCACATTTTGTTTCTTTGCAACCTGAAATTAAGACAGACAGTTTTTTTGTGTTATTCAGCTGTATTCACTAGTGCAACTTATAACATCCAAGTGAAAGATATAATACTAACATGTCGGAAATAAAAGGAAATGAAAATACAGAATCACTGAGTTGGAAAAAGGATCATTCCCCTAATGTCAATATTCTCTTGGACCACCTTTTGCTTTAATTCCAGCCTTTAGTCTGTTGGGATATGTCTGTACTAACTTTAGACATCTAGACTTTGCAATATTTGCCCGCTCTTCTTTGCAGAACTGCTGAAGTTCAGTTCATTTTGATGATCGTTTGTGGACTCCAGTCTTTAAGTCGTGCCATAGATTTTCAATGGGGTTTTGAACTCCTGGGATATTGATCTGGTCAGTTAAGTAGTAGAGGGGGTTGTTAATCAGTTTCAGCTGCTTTGGTGGTAATAAAATTAACAGGTGCACTAGATGAGCAACAATGAGACAACCTCCAAAACATGAATGATTTTGCAGGTGAAGGCTACTGAATTTTTTTTTCCCTACTCATTTTTTTTTTTCTGACTGTTTTTCACTAGGTTTACATTTGGCTAGGGTCAGTGTCACTACTGATAGCATGAGACGATACCTGAACCCTATAGAGGTTGGACAGCAGTCCACCTCCTCCAGAATATCACATCAATATGTGCCATTGCCAGAAGGTTTGCTAAGTCTCTCAGCATAGTCTCAAGAGCATGGAGAAGATTCCGGAAGACAGGCAATTACTCTAGGAGAGCTAAGAGCTGGACAGGGCCGTAGAAGGTCCTTAAACCATCAGCAGGACTGCTATCTGTTCTTTTGTGCAAGGAGGAACAGGATGAGCACTGCCGGAGCCCTACAAAATTACCTCCAGCAGGCCACTATTGTAAATGTCTCTGACCAAACAATCAGAAACAGACTTCATGAGAGTGGCCTGAGGGCCCAATGTCCTCTATTCAGCCCTGTGCTCACTGCCCGGCACCGTGGAGCTCGATTGGCATTTGCCATTGAACACCAGAATTGGCAGGTCCACCACTGGAGCCCTGTGCTTTTCACAGATGAGAGCAGGTTCACCCTGAGCAAATGTGAGACGTGAAAGGGTCTGGCGAAGCCGTGGAGAATGTTGTACTGCCTGTAACATCGTTCAGCATGACCAGTTTGGTGGGGGTCAGTGATAGTTTGGGGGGGCATATCCATTGAGGGATGCACAGACCTCTACAGGTTAGACAATGGGAGAAATCGGGATAAAATCCTTGGACCCATTGTCAAACCCTACGTTGGTGCAGTGGGTCCTGGGTTCCTCCTGGTGCACGAGCATGCCCAGTCTTATGTGATGAGAGTATGCAGCCAGTTCTGGAGGATGAGGGAATTGATACCACTGAATGGCCCCCACGCTTGCCTGACCTAAATCCAATAGAACGTCTGGGACATTGTTTCGGTCCATCTGACACCACCAGGTTGCCCTTCAGTCTGTTTAGGAGCTCAGTGATGCCCTGGTCCAGATCTGGGAGGAAATACCCCAGGACACCATCCGTCGTCTCTTTTGGAGCATGCTCTGACATTGTCAGGCATGCATACAAGCACATGGGGGCCATACAAACTACTGAGTACCATTTTGAGTTGCTGCAATGAAATTTCAGCAAAATGGATTAGCCTGCTGCATCATGTTTTCACTTTGATTTTCAGGGTGTTTTTGAATTCAGCTCTCTGTAGGTTGATAATTTTAATTTCCATCAAACGATGTGGCGTCCTTTCGTTCCTAACGCATTACCCAGTCCATATCAGTATAGATATCCAGCATGAGATTTTTTTCCGCTTCAGCCGCTTCATCAGAAGGTGAGTAGGACTAAAAGCATAAAACAAACAAATCAGAATACAAAGAACAATACAAAAAAATACATTTATTCTACTTCTCTGTGTACACAGGTCAACATAAGATTCACCAAGTGAAAGTAGTCCCAACACCAACCAAAGGAAGCCATAAATGCATTAATGACTTAAAGTGGAGTTCCACCCTAAATTTATACTTGCCTCCATCTTCTCGCTCCGGGTCACCTGAAAAACAAATGGATAATCGCTATTTTTTTTTTTTTTTACTTACCTTGTAGAGAAAATATACTTACCTTACTTCCTTCTTCCTCCCCTCGGCGGCCATTGCGATTCGTCACTTCCTGGCTTTTGCATTGATTCCTGGGAGCTGAACGTCATCGCTCCCAGGAATCAATGCGCCTGCATCGGCCCCGACGTCAGTTCCGGTGCGTGCGCGTCATTCCCTTCTAAACAGCATCTGGGCATGCCCAGAAGCTGTGGAGGGATGACGCGCGCGCACCGGAAGTGACGGCGGTGCAGTGCATCGTGGGACCGAAGAAGAAGGAAGAGGACGCAGAAGAGGATCGCGCTGGCTTCAAGCTGCCCACACCTGAGATGGCAGCGCTGGACAATACTTTTTCAAGGTAAGTATTTCTCCTAAAAGGTAAGTGCAACCCGGGACAGATCAGAGGCTGTCCATTGTGGAATGTACTAGCCCTGACTGTCCCGGGGGTATTTTTATTAAAAAAAGTATTCCCAGGGTGGAACTCCACTTTAACAGTGACTTAATCGACAGCATTTTTAGCAGTAACTCTCCTGCACATACTAGGGTTGATTTACTAAAGGCAAATATACTGTGCACTTACTGCAGAGCTTAGTCAATAAAATAAAGTTTCACTTTACAAAGAATACGCAGTCACATGCAAGAAAAATGTAAAAAAAAAAAAAAACAGCACTTTTGCTTGTACTTATATACTTATACTTAGTTGCATAGTTAGTGAGGTTGAAAAAAGACACCAGTCCATCCAGTTCAACCTATGATGAGTGTGTGTGTTTATGTCAATAGTACCTCGAATACCCCTCTATGTTGTGGTCTTAAGGTGCCCATCTAATAGTTTTTTGAAACTATCGATGCTCCTCGCTGATACCACTGCTTGTGGAAGAGAGTTCCACATCTGATGGTATAGAACCCTTTGCGCGGTTTAAGGTTAAACTGCTTCTCTTCTAATTTTAGCAAATGGTCGCGAGTCCTTTTTATAATCCCTTTCACTGAAAAGTTTGTTCCCTATGCTAGGGTCACCAGTACGGTATTTCTACATTGATATCATATCCCCTCTCAAGCGTCTCTTCTCCAGAGCGAATAAGTTCAATGCTTTGGATGGTAGAAATCAGCACATGGTAGAAATCAGCAGAGCTTCCCTTCATTTTAGAGCTTCCCCTCAGATCTAGAGCAACTGCACTTGCAGTGCACAGTATACGTGTCTTTAGTAAATCAATCTCAATGTAGTTCTGTATACCTATTTTAAATCAGTTATCCAGAATGTGTACCTGTCAGTACTCTAAGGACCCGTTCAAACCACGAGCAGTGCTTTTTTTTTTTTTTTTTTTTTTTTCCTGCATTGAAAAAGCATGGAATGTGGGTTATATGGGTTCCGGTGGCATCGTTCACACCAGTGCTTTTCAGTTCTATTTAAAAAAAGTACAAACACAATAAGTACAACATGCTACTTTTCCTGCACAGAACTGTACTGGAATGCAGTAAAACGCATCAAAAATTGTATAAAACGTGCATGCAGAAACTTATCCAGAACCGATCTGAAGGCTGTTTTTGTGGTGTGAACAGGCAAGGGAACTGAATAGACTTGAGTGCTACAATGGTACCAAGTGTTGCTTGTGCATAACTTTACCTATTCTCTTCTGCACTTTGTGAGCTGCAAACCACAGGCTGTAAATGCTTTTACACTTCTAAGTAGTCAATCTCCTGCCCCACTTCTTTCCTGATGCATGATCCCAATGACTAGTAAGCCTACTTGTTATGATATTAGCTCTGTAGGAACTTGTTGGAGGGATCTTCACTACCAGGAATGGTTATAAAATGCAGACCATAGCAAGCCAGGATTTGGAAGCAATATAAACCATGTAGTGGGACTGATTGATATCTGCATCGCAGTGCTGGAGCTTGTTCAGAGCCCTTAGGATGCTGACAGAATACAACTATTTAAGATCCAAATACTGTAGCTGCTGACTATTAGGGTCCATTCACACTAGCGCGACTTGTCAGGCGACTTGGTCGCCTGACAAGTCGCGGTCGGTCGCCTGCCATTGATTAGCACAGGACCCGTTCTAATAGGAGCGACACAAGTCGCTCCGACTTAGAAAAAGGGTCCTGTACTACTTTGGGGCGACCTGGAGGCGACTTGCATTGACTTCAATTATATGAAGTCCGTGCAAGTCGCGCCGAGGTCGCGGTGCACAGTCGCCCCAGCAAGTCGTGTCGCCCCTGTCTGAATGGGCTCTTAAAAATCAGGTACTTACCAGTCCAGGGTTGTCTTCCTACAGCCAGTTCTTTTTTCTGTTGTGGGTCCTCAGCACCACCATATTGGATATGAAAGCTGGATATTGCTTTCTGAGGAACTACAGCTGGCTACCTGCTCTGTGTGCACCGCACACTGTGAATGGTCCTGCAGCCTCCCGGGACATGTGACATGTCCCAGGCAGCTGCTGGAGGTGACAGGGCTGGGCAAGGGATGTCATCCTTGCCTAGGTGAGGATTACAGGGGATTAGAGAGGGGGTGAAGGAGTCGACTTACTTTTGAGTGAAGTTCCCCTTTAAAGTGTTTGTAAACCTCAGACCTGTAATATGAACAAAAAATATCCCTCTATAGTGTGTACTTGTCTCAATTAGGAGCACTAAGTGTAATTTCTGTCTGATGCCTAATTCCTCTATTATCAGCTTTAATCACTTCTGACAAGTTTTCAAGACTTCACAAAGAGAAAAAAAGGTGACAAGTTAAGAATCGCCAGAACACACCATGTGATTGGCAGTCTCCGCTCTGTTCCTGTGCTTTGTGACAAAAGGGGGGGGGGGCTTCGGCTTCCCTCCAATCAGCTCTCGGAACCCTCCTCACTGAGCTCTGCAGAATGTAACTTCAGCTCTCTGCCCCTGCTTTCTGAAAGCTCAGACAAGCTTTATAAATTCTGGTCTTTGAACAGATGTAGAGAAGAGAAGCCGTCAGAGATGAACAGGTACAACACATTTTGGAGGATTTGTTTTGTTTCTGTGTATCACCTGAGGCCAGTCACTTCACTGGATACATGTAAGGGTTTACAACCACTTTAAGTAAGAACATCATAGTGGTGCAATCAATTGCGGAGCATATTGGGGGGAGTAGTTGCTGGTATTGGGGGCATTCTCCTTATGGTTCTCAAGCTCTGGTATAGGCTTCATGGTAGCTCTTGTCCAATACATTTTAAAATAATTTGAGTATTGAACACGGTCTTCTACAAACTGCTTTTTTATCATTTCTAACTATACAAATTTGTTTATCGCACAACTATTGTAAAATAAATGCTTGCTTCCCATATTGGTTTGGCTGACATTTTTGGAGTGGTGAAGCAAGTTCTTCCAGCAATCTAAAGGTAAAAGTAGTTAGGGCATGCCTCTGATGCAATGGCTGTTCCACCAGGGTGTGCATTCTGGACATTCTTATACCTGTCCGTAGTCTCAAACTCGTTCCATGATCAGTGTGTTTTTTTTTTTTATTTTCCCAGCCTATAGATTGATTTGCAACCATCTTCTGTATTGTGTCAGAGTAGAGGTTTTGTGTACATTCTATAGTGGTTTCCACAGTGATGTTTCTCTATAGGGAAGATAATGGTCAGTCAGTCAGTGAGTGTTTCAGCTGCATGAGCATTTCCAGAGAAGCTGCTACACATTGTATGTCATTACAGGTCACTGCACCTTTCAGCCGGCCACCAACCAGAACCCACAACTGGCTTTGCTGTTTTAACAGCCAGTGTGCTTGGAAAACAATGTTTCATTTACAGATCCATGCATTTCAGAAGCACTTAGGTGGGGGGTGCATTCTCATGTGTCAAGTTGTTGCTGCGATGTTCCTGTTACATATCTATGACCCTTTTAAAAAACCACACAGAGTCAGCATTCTAGGGTGAATGTGTTTATTAAGACCAAAGCGGCACGAGGTCCCTGTGTATAAGCCTAGTGCTGTTTAAAGGGCAAGTACAACTAAAATGTACAATTTAAACACACAATTAGTGCCTCTTTTTATCTATTTATCAGAGGTTGGTATGCCAGGTTATATATATATATATATATATATATAAATTAACACTGTATTCTGTGCTTTAGCAAACCAAGCTACTCTGCATCTAAATGGTGAACACAAAAAAAAAAAACTACCTGTAAAGGAAAAGGCTCTATACTTAATTTCCAGCGGCCCTTGTGTTGAAGTGCCAACACAGCACTGCTCCTCGATTGGTGCAAGTATCAAGTCTTTGGATGGGTTGAATTCCTGCTCCCCCCCTGCCACACACTGTTTCTTCCCTCCAGTTCATACATCTTGTAGTGATGTACTAGTCCAGTGAGAGGTACCAAAGCTTGCAGCCGGGGAGCAGGTATTCTACTCCCTCAGAAGTATGAAATCGCTGAAGCCACCAAGCAAGAAGAGCTCCAGCTGCTCTTCTTCTTTTTTTTTTTTTTTTTGGGGGGGGGTGGTGTTTATAGGCATTCTCTTGTTCCCGTTTGTTTTGTTTTCTCTTACGTCCTCCGACAGTCGCCGCCACCTCTAAGTCATCACTATTGGGTATTGACTTCCGCTCCGCAGGAGTAGCTAGGTTTGTTTTTGTTTTTTTAAAAGCAAAGGAATCAATATAAAGTTGAACTCCAGCATAAACAAATTTACACATTCATCATCTGTATTCTTAGTTGAATCTTGGTGTGCTTTGTATTAGGGATAGACCGATATGGTTTTTTCAGGGCCGATACCGATATTTTAGTCACAGCGTATCGATCATATGTTTATAAGTAATTCACTCGCGCCAATGGAATGATGTTCTTTGTATGGTAAGCCGCAAGTTCAAACTAGCTATATGAATATAGTATAAGCAAATTAGTGACCAGGGTAACTGCGCTAACCTTTAAAGAGGGTTGAAGTACCCCTCTCTTAATTACATGTGATAATTATAGTGTGACCGTGAATGAAAATTACCAACAAAAATATATATACAATTATATATAAAATTATAGATGTTAGCTGGGTATGTAAATTACATCCATAAAGTGCATTGATATTGCCGAATAAATATCAATTAATATATCATGTATATACAATTATAAATCTGTGAATATCATGCGCACCAATACTTTAATAAAGTCCATATGTGCTATAAAGACGGAAAAGTGCAATTGTGCAATAGAGTCCTTTTAAGTGCAGATAATACCGATGTGGTAGTGATGTGACCCTCCACTTCACCTCGAGTGCCAAATGGTAAGGTAGCTCACTTACCAAATTTCGTGGATTCCTGTTGGCGTACGCCAGCAAGAATCGATATGCGCTTGTACTCTGCTCTGGGTTCCTGCTGGTGGATATGTGTGGATCCTCTGGAGGCAGCTGATGCTCAAAATATAAAAGAAAAAACGGCTCCTCATCATGCAGAAGGTTAAAACTCCTTTATTAAAACTCTTCACACGAACATCCAAAATAAAGGAGCCGTTTTTCTTTTATATTTTGGTTAGCGCAGTTACCCATGTCACTAATTTACAGCGTATCGATATCGGCTGATATGGGCCGATATTTTGTACATTTAAAGTTTTGAAAAATAAAGACAATTCTTGACACAAATATGGTACTGAACATGTTCATTTTTGTTTAATGCTTCATGGCTGGCTTGCTGGCACCCTGTGGTAGATGGCTGGCTGATACAGGGCCTGTGGGTGGCTGGCTATCTGGCATCCTGTGTGGGTGGGTGGCTGGTACAGGGCCTGTGAGTGGCTGGTACAGGGCCTGTGGGTGGCTCGCTGGTACAGTGCCTGTGGCTAGCTGGTACAGGGCCTGTGGATGTGGGTGGCTGGCTGGCACTGGGCTGCTGTGGGTGGGTGTATGGCTGTGATACACTCCCGCAAGACTAGTCCTGACTCCAGACGATGCTGTCCAAGGCGAGGGAGGGACGTCACAAAAATATCAGCCAGTTCCGGGGCCGATACCGATATATCGGGGAAAGTGCATATCGGCCCCCAATATAGCGGCCTTGCCAATAATCGGCCTATCCATACTTTGTATATTTCTTCTAGATCTGTGCAGTAATCCTTTGTGGCTATTGAGGAATATACAGTATGTAAAGTGATATTAAAGGCATTTACTTTACCTCAGTGAGGAGGGAGAAAACCCGGAGACCCAAGGCTCTTGTGCACATTACTGGATCGACATTGGGCTCAGGTAAGTATTCGGGGGGGACTGGGGGGCTGCTGCACAGAGGAGGTTTTTTATCTTTATGCATAGATTGCATGAAGGTTTAAAACCTTGAGCCTTTACAACCACTTTAACCAGTTCTGGACCGGAAGGATTTGCCCCCTTAATGACCAGGCCATTTTTTTTTCGATTGGACACTGCTTTAATTTAATGGAAAATTGCGCGATCATGTAATGCTGTACCGAAATAAAATTGATGTCCTTTTTTTTTTTTTTTTTTTTTTTTTTTTTTTTTTTTTTTTTTCCCACAAATAAAGCTTTTTTTTATTTTTTGCACTATAAACAAAAAAGAGCGACAAAAAAAAAATATATATATATTTTTCACATTCTGCTATATAACATTCCCAAAAAAAAAAAAAGTAAAAATCAAAAATTTTCATCCTTTTAAGCCAATTTATATTCTACATATTTACATATGTACATATTTTTGGTTAAAAAAAATCGCAATAAGCTTATTTTGTTTGGTTTGCGCAAAAAAAGTTATCGCGTCTACAAACTAGGGAAAAGATTTGTCATTTTTATTTTATTTTTTTTACTAGTAATGGCAGCGATCTGCAATTTTTAGCAGGACTGCGACATTGCAGCAGACAGATCGGACCCATAACTGATATTTTTGACACTTTTGGGGGGACCAGTGACATTACTACAGTAAACAGTGCTAAAAATATGCACTATAATATTGACATTGGCAGGAAAGGGGTTAACACAGTGGTGATCAAAGGGTTAAGTGTGAGCCTATGGGAGTGTTTTCTAACAGAGACCTGTGATCCTATATAGAAGGATAACAGGCACTCTGTAATCATTTCAGAGAGAAGAACGGTCAGCAGTGTTTACAATAGCTGATCGCCCTTTCTCTCTCAGTGGGGATTGCCTGGTGGCAATCACGGCTGCCGGTCCCATGGATCAGCATCCCCACTGCCTAGTGGGGATGGGAGCGCGGTGGTGCACACTCGTCCCCTAGCACGACCGCCGTACCCCTACGTCGTTTCGCGCAGTCGAGCCAGCCTGCCGCAGTAAACCGGGGCGGGCGGTCGGCAAGTGGTTAAATTTAGTTTTTGTGCTTGGCATTCAGGATTAAGGAGACACTTCTGCTTTACACATCCAGTTAAGTGACAGTGCCTCCTGATAGTCCACTCCCAGTAAGATATATTCACCAATTCACTGTGACTGCCGGTCCTACCTGCTCTGCTGGGAGTTATTGCTGTGCTTCGCTAACTAAAGGAGATGTACAGCCAAAGCTCATTTGGCTGTACATCTCCTATGGATTACAAGAGGGCAGTTCATTCTGCACTCCTGTGACCCATTTTCAGCAGAGAGCGGGCTGAAGTCTGCTTCCTGCTGACGTCACAGAAATTGGTCCAGGCACCGCATCATCACGACAATGGAGTCTGGATCTGCCAGCTGCCTGGACTGACACCCAGCTCAGACTCTCAGTGAGCGGCTGAGAGCCTGAGTCGGCTGCTCCGCCCCTCCACAGCTCAGCGCATGAGGAGGAGGCAGTCAGCAGCTCTCTGCTTGGGGAGCTGTGAGAACCAGTGGCGGCTGGTGCTCCATGGGCCAGGGGGGGCAGCAGACGGACTGCCCCATACAACCCCCCCCCCAGGCCGCAGACCAGGCCCACACCAGGACCCCGGACCCCCGCACGGCTCGCTCACCCTCAGCGGCGGCAGCTTCAGCTTCGGGTTCTTCCCTCTCAGTAGAAGCGTCTACTCCCCCATGCCCAATGGCATGGCTTCTACTTTCGGCCAATCAGGAAACAGGTCTCAGAACCCGCTTCCTGATTGGCCAGGAGGCAGATCCGTGTGACAATAGCGAATATTCATTCTCTATTGTCACACAAGTGGGTGGGCTCTGCACTCCGATCCCACCCTTTTTTTAGCCTGTGAGAGCCTCTGGCTCTAGTCACCTGGTTAAAGAAAAAAAAAGTTAAAGAAAAAAAAAAAAAAAGCCCCACTGAACTCCATGCGTCCGGCGCCCCGCATGTAGATTAGGGGGCTGGACGCATGGATGGGGGGGGGGATACACCAGCCGCAACTGGTGAGAACCAAGCGGTTCTCAGTGTAAAGGCGCCGGGGGGAAGATGCAGCGTTGGACCGATGCTGCAGCCACCTAGGTAAGTATACATGGGGGGGGGGAAAGGAAACCCCATACTTCTCTTTAAGCTGGGCTTCCAAGTATGGGAGAGCATATCTGTAACAGCTCTCTAGAAGAAGCAACTAATCGCTAGGCCCAAAGACGGTCATGTGAGAGACAGTGACATCACACACTTGGGTAGGATACGGCACCAAAGCTCACCAATGGAGAATTTTAGGCGTGGGATAGTGCTAAGGAATCATGGAACTGTAAGTATAATATGCTGAGGAGGATGAGCTTATCCGTGTGGCTTTGCCCTGAATGGGCACAGTGACTTTTTCAGTTTAATGTTATTGTAGAACCGGGTTTGCAAGTCTCTTAAAAAATATAGTTGGTATCATTTTTTTCTTTTTTTTTTTTTTTTTTTTTTTTCTTTTTCAGAAAGCCCATGATCTTCGGTTTCTGAACAGGGAACATTTAACTAACTAAAGTCTATATTGTTTATTTAAAAAATATATATTATTTTTAGTCCTAAAAAATATATATATACAAGTCTATGATAAATTCTCTTCTCTGAACTGTTCTAATTTTTTTTTTCTCCCTTTTCAGGCTTCGGGGGAACAAAAAGAAGATGAAAGATCCTATGTATGGGGAACATCAGAGGAAGAAAACTCTATATGGTCCACCCCCTAGTGGAGATATATAAAATAAATGTGTGGACAGTTAATATACTTACATAGAATGTTCATGTATAGATCTGGATGGAAGATTTTGGTTTCTCATTTCTACTTTAACTTTTCCAAATGTGATTCTGTACTGTGAAATCCTTCTATATGCACAAACTGTAATGGTCATCGCTATAGGGTACTGAATTTTTCTAATCCGTTGCATAGTGTGTGTGCGTGCGTGCGTGCGTGCGTGTGTGTGTTTGTAAAGGCAAAGTTTTTAGTTGTGGATAGAATAAGAGTAACTAAGACCCTTATAATATTTTATTTTGTTTCATGTTATGTTGGTTGTGGTTTATTTCGTTTTTTACTTTATTTTTCAGGGATAATAATATAATTGTTCGCACTTTATTGTACATCAGTGTACCAGGCATTTCTTATATTATACTGTAAACACAAAGGTTTGTATTTTTTGCCTGGTGTGTATCATAATTCATAAATAACTAGTACAAGAAGGAAAAGGCTCTTTGCTCCAAATGACCCTCAATTGCTGTAAGGGGGTATTTTTTTATTTATGATTTTTTTTCTTTGCATTTTTTTGTCTTTAAAGCCTTTAATAGGCTTTAAAGGTGCAATCTCCATATCTGCCAACAGCTATGGCCTACCCAATTGGATTGATTGAAATTGTTTGAAAAGTTTAGGACTGCCCTTATTTTACATAGTTGTGGTAAATTAAAGTGTAAGTTCAGCCAAAACCTATATAATGCTAAATCTACTCTAAGTCACATTCTAAATCTAATCTATCTAACCCTGTAAAGAAAAAATTTGCTATGCTTCTCTAAGTCAATCCGGTCTGTTCTCCAGTGCCAACTGCTGTGTAGAACGAGACAGCTGGCTGGCAGTGACGTCACTCATTGACTTACAATAGGGCTTCTGTTGTCGGCTGACACTCCAACACACTGAAGCAGCCACGAACAACCTGGCATTAGACCAGACCTGAGCGACTGCAGAACAGGTAAGCATAGCGATCTTTTCTTTACAGGGCTAGATAGATTAGGCTTAGAATTTGGCTGAGAGTAGGTTTAGAGTTAGTTAGGTTTTTGGCGGAACTTCCACTTTAAAGAAGATACTACATAGATTGTATGGTCAGATTTGAACCCTAAGGCCAACCATACACGTTAAGATTTCTTTCGCTCAGCCCCATAAACTGAACAAGAGAAATCCAGAGCTTTTCCCATCCATCCTAAACCTTGAAGGAAAAATCTTCCCCTTCTGGCTTCCGTTGCTGTCAGAATACCTAAACATGATTGGCTGCAGTCACTATTCTTCCAAGACTTTTCTATTGGTCTCCTTCAATTTTCAGCTTGCGGAGTGGTGCCATGTATGATCAGCATAATGCCTCCAATGTTTCCACTGAGCGGTACAGTATGGTTCGGTACTCAATTCTTGCTGTTTCCATTGTCAAATGTTGTGAATGGTACCCTAATTCCGAACCTTACCATACCACTTTTTTGGTACCCTTTCGTTGGGGTACCAAGCACATTAGTACCGTACCAACAGGGTGGAGCTATACTGTTGGCAGTGGAAACGCAAGCCTGATCAAGGTGTACAGTACCGAACTGAACCGTAC
Source organism: Pelophylax lessonae (assembly GCF_965119305.1). Lineage (NCBI taxonomy): Eukaryota > Metazoa > Chordata > Amphibia > Anura > Ranidae > Pelophylax > Pelophylax lessonae. Next base: position 526,533,098 of record NC_138768.1, read on the forward strand.
CGCTCAGTGGAAACAAGGCATAAGAGGTAGCTGGCTAAGCTAGCCTTGACTGATACAGAAATGCATAGTTGTAGCAAGGAGGAGGCCATGCTAATGTACTGACCTGTTATTGGATGTATGGGTGCAACAAGTCCCTAGTGACTATCCAGACCTAAAATATTGTTTTTGGATTCATTTTAAACCACTGGAAGGTAGAAAACCTTTTGATCAGTAGGCCATTTATGTCACTCTTCTGTAGCTTTAAAGCCCATGTCCAGCCAAAATGTTTACAATCGTTTTGAAAAATTTGGGGATAGGTTACATTTTTTTTTTTTTTGCATGAATTCCCACATGGAAATTTTTCTTCATGTTCTGCCAACAAGGTTTCAGTAGGACAGAACTTGATGGAAAGAAGCTTTATCGGGATAGAGACTGCAAAAAGAGTTTGGAAGGGTTGAAAATGTTGGATATTTAATTGCCATCTGTACATCTCCTGTGGCAGTTGCCCTTCTTTCTTTCTTTTTTGCTGACCTAGGGGCACAAAGTGAGTCTAAATACCCCAGTGGGCTCACAGACTGTTACTGAAATCTAAAAAAAGAATAGTTTTGCTGGAGTTGGGCTTAAGTCTTTTATTCCACCAGCTTTTGTAACATTGCATGAATATTGAGGTTTGTAAGCAGTTAGGAACTGTTTCCATTTGTTAATCTAGAAGGAAAATAGAAATGAAAAATGTCTTTAGCATTTTTACTATTTGTTCTATGTTGTAAAACCCAAGAGGACTTTGGCTAGGGCTACACAGGCAATTTTTGAACTTGGAGACTGAAACAAATCGCATGAATTTTAGGGGATTCTGCAGAGGTGAGACAAGCAATTCCAATTAGAAAAGCAAAAGACCATTGGTTGGGGATCACATATAAAATGAAGTTAATTACCCAGCCCATTCATTTCTGGAACTGTTTAACTGCTTACAGTATGCGCAACACAATGGAATTGTAGCTTTGCTTGATCATTTGTCATTTAAATACGAGACTGTTGGTCACTTGAGCCATTTTATGCAATTGATTGTGTGACTGTAAAAATCGCCTGTGTATCTCTAGCCTTAGTGAGCATTGCTTCTTCCATGTTGGCACCATCACAAAAGAAAAAATGGCATTAAAGAAATAAAGGTTACTGATGACTACTGATATGCCTCTAGTCTGTGTGATCTCTGTAGTGCTTTGTGATGACTGGACAAATAATTGCACCTGGGACAAAGAATTTTCCGATCATTGGGCCTAATTTCACAAAGCTGTTTCTTTATCATCCATTGAGAGACACAGGAACAGTATATTGCCATGGGTTTTATAGCGCCACCTTCTGGTAAAATGAAAATTAGGCCAAATTAGTGTTTCTCAACCTTTCTTCCGTCAAGGCAGCCTGATTTGTTCCAAAGCAAATTCACCTTTGCACACTGGTACTGATTAGTGTTCCAATGTTTCTATTCTCCCTCAGTTTCTCACTCAGCTAATGTGACCCTAGTAATGACTGACAGGGGCATGGGAGGGGCAAACAAGAATGCTGTGCAAGTAATGTCATTGGTTGTTACGACCCCAGTGGTTAGAAGGTTGTAATGTTTCACAATGTGTAACTAAAAGGCAGTCTTGATCTACCCACTGACTTGAATATAATTTTTGGGCATTGATTGGTTGAAAAAGGTTGGGCCAGATGACTGTAGGTAAGCCCCTAAGGCTAATGTTACATGTATGTGTTTTCCCTGCAGTCGTGTATCCCACGGGCACAGCAGCCTATTCAGTTTGAATGGGCTACTGTACACGTGGAAAGTGCAGGGAAATGGTCCCTGAGCCTTTTCTAAAATGTGTAAACTGGCACTCATGGTGGGGGTCATTATCACAGAAATTGGCATCTTTGCTGGGGGTTATTATTGTGTAAACTGGCACCAATGCTCAGAGTTGTATAAACTGGCACCGATGCTGGGGTTATTCTTTCATAAACTGGCACCAATGCTGATGGTTATTGTTTAAACTGGCACCAATGCCAGGGATCATTATCACAGAAAGTGGCATGAATGCTGGCAGTTATAAATGTGTAAATAAAATAAACTTTTACATAAACTGGCACCAATGCTGAGGGTTATTATTGTTTAAACTGGCACCAATGCTGGGGTCACTTATCACATAAACTGGCACCAATGCTGGGGGTTATTATTGTGAACACTGTCACCAATGCTGGGGTTATTTTTACATAAACTGGCATGAATGCTGGGGGTTATTTAATATGTAAACTGGCACCGATTGCGGGGTTATTTTTACATAAACTGGCACCAATGCTGAGGGTTATTATTGTTTAAACTGGCACCAATGCTGGGGTCATTTATCACAGAAACTGGCACCAATGCTGGGGGTCATTATCACAGAAAGTGGTATCAGTGCTGGGGGTTACTACAGTTTAAACTGGCACCAATGCTGGAGTTATTTTTACATAAATATGCACCAATGCCGGGGGTCATTATCACAGCAACTGGCATCAATACTAGGGGCTATTATTGTGTAAGCTAGCACCAATGCATGGTTTATTGTTACATAAAACTGGCATCAATGCTGGAGGTCATTATCACAGAAACTGGCAACAATGCTGGGGATTATTAAAGTGTAACTTGGGCACCAATGCTGTGGTTATTTTTACAAAAACTTGCACCAATGCGAAGAGTTATTATTGCTTAAACTGGCACCAATGCTGGAGTCATTATCACAGAAACTGGCACCAATGCTGGGGGTTATTATTGTGTAATTTGGCACCAATGCTGGGGTTATTTTTTTACATAATCTGGCACCAATGCTGGGGGTCATTATCACAGAAAGTGGCATCAGTACTGGGGATTACTAATGTGTAAACTGGCACAAATGCTGGGGTTTATTTTTACATAAATATGCACCAATGCTGCTGGTTATTGTGCAAACTGGCACCAATGGTGGGGCTATTTTTACATACACTGGCAGCAGTGCTGGAAGTCGTAATCACAGAAATTGGCATCTTTGCTGGGGAGTTATTAATGTGTAAACTGGCACCGATGCTTGGAGTTATTGTATAAACTGGCACCAGTGCTGGAGTTATTGTTGCATAAACTGGCACCAATGCTGGGGCGTATTATTGTGTAAGCTGGCACCAGTGCTGGGTTTATTTTTATATAAACGCACCAATGCTGGGGGGTATTATTGTGTAAGCTGGCACCAGTGCTGGGTTTATTTTTACATAAACGCACCAATGCTGGGGGGTATTATTGTGTAAGCTGGCACCGATGCTGGGTAAATTTTTACATAAACTGGCACCAGTGCTGGGGGTCATTATAGCAGAAACTGTAATTAAAGCAAGGAGTAATCTAGGATCTACTGCAGGTACAAATATCACAGCTGTATCAACCAGTCACCTTTTCCCATTACTTCGTAAATAAATAATGTGGTGTAGTCTGTGACCAAATGCCAAACCTATGTAAAGGAAGATAAATCTCAACAAAGAAGGTCACACAGGGACACGACTGTTGATGAAAAAACAACTGATTTTATTGACACACATCAAATTGGATAGAATTCTACAGTATAGTTTTATAGTATAGTTACCGTAACCACACCTACAAAAAAATAAAAAAGACAATGTTGTCTACAACCTGGAAGCAGCTGCTGCACACGCATATGTCCATACACGCTGTCATACAAGAGCAATTCCTTGGAAAAAGTACAGTGCCTTTGCGAAAGTATTCGGCCCCCTTGAACTTTGCGACCTTTTGCCACATTTCAGGCTTCAAACATAAAGATATAAAACTGTAATTTTGTGTGAAGAATCAACAAGTGGGACACAATCATCAAGTGGAACGAAATTTATTGGATATTTCAAACTTTTTTAACAAATAAAAAACTGAAAAATTGAGTGTGCAAAATTATTCAGCCCCCTTAAGTTAATACTTTGTAGTGCCACCTTTTGCTGCGATTACAGCTGTAAGTCGCTTGGGGTATGTCTCTATCAGTTTTGCACATCGAGAGCCTGAAATTTTTGCCCATTCCTCCTTGCAAAACAGCTCGAGCTCCGTGAGGTTGGATGGAGAACGTTTGTGAACAGCAGTTTTCAGTTCTTTCCACAGATTCTCGATTGGATTCAGGCCTGGACTTTGACTTGGCCATTCTAACACCTGGATATGTTTATTTGTGAACCATTCCATTGTAGATTTTGCTTTATGTTTTGGATCGTTGTCTTGTTGGAAGACAAATCTCCGTCCCAGTCTCAGGTCTTTTGCAGACTCCATCAGGTTTTCTTCCAGAATGGTCCTGTATTTGGCTCCATCAGTGTTAATTTCGTCGACTAAAACGTTTTCGTCGACTAAATTAACACAATTTTAGTTGACTAAAATACGACTAAAACATTTCAGATGACTAAAATACGACTAAAACTAAAATGGCATTTTAGTCAAAAGATTATAACTAAAACTAAATCGAAATTTGCTGCTAAAATTAACACTGGTGCATGCTCAAAGCTTAATACCATAAATAATAACATATTTGATTTTTCACTCCAGGACCACCAGTAGTATATAATGAGTTTGGAAATTGTAGAGAAATGCTTAAATAATGCATTACAAATTACAATTGAACTACACCCATTCGATTATAGATGACTAAAATGTAGGACGTTTTAGTCGACTAAAATGTAGGACGTTTTAGTCGACTAAAATGTAGGACGTTTTAGTCGACTAAAATGTAGGACGTTTTAGTCGACTAAAATGTAGGACGTTTTAGTCGACTAAATACGACTAAAACTAAAACACTTGCAGGAAACTAAAATGGGACTAAAACTAAAATGCCATTTTAGTCCTAAGACTAAGACTAAAACTAAATTGAAATTTGCAGCCAAAATTAACACTGGGCTCCATCCATCTTCCCATCAATTTTAACCATCTTCCCTATCCCTGCTGAAGAAAAGCAGGCCCAAACCATGATGCTGCCACCACCATGTTTAACAGTGGGGATGGTGTGTTCAGGGTGATGTTGCTTTTACACCAATTGAGGGGTTATTTTTACATAAACTGGCACTAATGCTGGGGGTCATTATCACAGAAAGTGGTATCAGTGCTGGGGGTTACTAATGTGTAAACTGGCACCAATGGTGTGGTTATTTTTACATAAATATGCACCAATGCTGGGGGTTGTTATTGTGCATACTGGCACCAATGCTGGGGTTATTTTTACATAAAATGGCACCAATGCCAGGGGTCATTATCACAGTAACTGGCATCATTGCTGGGGCTATTATTGTGTAAGCTAGCACCAATGATCGGTTTATTTTTTACATAAACTGGCACCAATGCTAAGGGGGATAATGTTTAAACTGGCACCAATGCTAGGGTCATTATCACAAAAACTGTCACCGATGTTGGGGGTTATTATTGTGTAAACTGGCACAAATGCTGGGGTTATTTTTACATAATCTGGCACCAATGCTCGGGATCATTATCACAGATTGTTGCATCAGTGCTGAGGGTTACGAATGTGTAAACTGGCACCAATGCTGGGGTTATTTTTACATAAACTGGCACTGTTGCTGGGTAAATTTTTACATAAGCTGGCACCAATGCTAAGGGTTATTATTGTGTAAACTAGCACCAATGCTGGGGTCATTATCACAAAAACTGGCACCAATGCTGGGTGTTATTATTGTGTAAACTGGCACCAATGCTGGGGGTTATTTTTACATGAACTGGCACTAATGCTGGGGTTATTTATTTTTTTTTTACATAAACTAGCACCAATGCAGAGGGTTATTATTGTGAAACTGGCACCAATGTTGGGGTTATTTTTACATACACTGACACCAATGCCGGGGGTCATTATAATCGAAACTGGCATCAATGCTGGGGGTTATTTATGTGCAAACTGGCACTAATGCTGAGGGTTATTGTTGCATAAATTGGCACAAATGCTGAGGGTAATCATTGTAGTCACTGGCACGAATGCTGAGGGTAATCATTGCAGTCACTGGCACCAATGTTGGGGAATGTGAGAGGATTGACCGCACTCTGGTAGAGATATTTCTTGAAATCAAAGATGTTTCCTTTATTGTTCCAATAAAATCAAGTGACAGACAGTGTACAAGCAGACAAGGTTGACGCGTTTCACGACATTACCAGTCGCTTACTCATAACCACACAACCAATGTTTGGGGTTATTGTTGCTAAAATGGCCACAAAATCTGGGGAGGGGGGGGCGGGGCGGGTGCAGTTTGCCATTTTTGCCCTGGGCATCAGATGACCTTGTCCTTACACTAGCTCCAGGACAGGATCATCTGCTGCCGGGGTGAAGATGCCTAACTGCCCTTCCCCTGCTGTGGTTGCCTGATTGTCTTATACAGCTACTTCTGCCGACATATCTTCCTAAGTAGACATCACTTCTCTTCTTTTTAGGTGGGGCATCAGGGCAGCTCAGTAAGGCTCCATTCACACTTGCATGACTCCAAAAGTTGGGCGACTTTGGAGTGCAACTTTGACACAGCTTTGGCTGGGAATTGTTGTGCTTCTGCAAAGTCAGACTCACTGTTGCATTGTATAACATTCAGGTACAACTTTCATTCAACTTTTGAGGGTTAACATGCTGGGATTATTTTTACATATGAGACAAAATCAGAAAAAGTTCCCAGTTCAATTCACCAACCAATTTGCTTACCAACCGAATTAACCTAACAGTATGCGTTAAAAACAGGGGTTTAATTAGCACACATTTGCAAACGCATGTGTAAGCTGCAGGGCCACTTCACGGCACCCTGTATTACCTGCAGTCCTAACTGTAAATTTATGAGATTCTCCACAGTGGAAGCACATGGACTCTGATTGATAGATAGATGGCAGGTGAGCCTGGAGGTAGCCCAACTCTCCTTAAAGGCACTTGGAAGCACAGTGGACGCCCAGCTCATAGCACAATGGCAGCAAAGGCATCCAGTTTGTCCACTCACCAGTATGCATCAACAACCAACAAACTGGCCCCTGCACCCAACTATCCTTCATAGCAAAGAGCACATGGAGGGGCAACGCATACAAGACAAAATCAGAAAATTCCCAGCTCAATTCACCAACCAGTTTGCTTATCAACCGAATTAACCTAACAGTATTAAAAACAGGGGTTTAGTTAGCACACATTTGCAAACATATTTTTACATAAACTGGCAACAATGCTGGGGGTCATTATCACATAACGTGGTATGAATGCTGGCGGTTATTAATGTGTAATTCATGTGCAAATTGCTGGGGTAATTTTTACCTAACCTGGCCCTAATGCTGGGGGCCATTATGACAGAAACTGCCACCAATGCTGGGGGTTAACATTGTGTAAACTGGTACCAATGCTGGGGGTTATTGGAGTGTAAACTTGCACCAATGCTGGGGTTATTTTTACATAAACTGTCACCAATGCTCAGATTATTTTTACATAAACTGACACCAATGCTGAGTGTTATTATTGTGTAAACTGACACCAATGCTGGGGTGATTATCACAGAAACTGGCACCAATGCTGGGGGTTACTATTGTGTAAACTGGCACCATTGCTGGGGGTTATTAAAGTGTAAACTGGCACCATTGCTGGGGGTTATTAAAGTGTAAACTTGCACCAATGCTGGGGGTTATTAAAGTGTAAACTGGCACCAATGCTGGGGTTATTTTTACATAAACTGGCACCAATGCTGAGGGTTATTATTGTGTAAACTGGCACCAATCCTGGGGTCATTTTCACAGAAACTGGCACTAATGCTGGGGGTTGTTTTTGTGTAAACTGGCACCAATGCTGGGGGTCATTATCACAGAATGTGGCATCAATACTGGGGGCTATTATTGTGTAAGCTGGCACCAATGATGGAGTTATTTTTACATAAACTGGCACCAACGCTGGGGGCTATTATTGTGCAAACTGGCATAAGTCTATAGCCCTCAAGTTGCTTGAAAGTCAGACCAATGTAGTGCATGAACTACTTTGAAGTCGCTGCAGCTTTAACCACTTACTGCAAAGTGACGTAGGGCTACGTCGGCAAACTTTGCGGTGTTATACTGGGGTGTTGCCTCTAGCTAGAGGCACCATCCCGCTACTGTGGTTTAGAGCCGATGGTCGGCTTTCCGTCGGTAACGACCGATGCGGCTCGAGAGTCGCTCGATCGTTACCCGGGTGAGCGGGAGGTGACGTCCCCCCCCCCCTCCCATGACTTTGCCCGGGCCTCCTGTCCCACCGGGAGACCCGAGCACCCAGCCAGCGCGTCCGCCGGCTGGATGGAGTCCCCGATTTAAGCCGGAAGCGGCTTTGATCGGGTCTCCAATGACGTAACCCGGAGGCGGCGTCCATGACGTCACTTCCAGGTTACTCTGCTGCAAAAGGCGGCAGATTTAAAAAACGGCTGTATGCAAAAGTGCCGTTTTCGGCGTTTTGCATACATGAAAGTGTAGTGGAGGGGTCTAGGGTCTTTTAGACCCTCGATCCCTCCATAAAAAGTACCTGTCACTGCATATTGTTGTCACAAGGGATAGTTTACATTGCTTATGACAGCAATAAAAGTGATCAGATTTTTTTTTTTTTTTTTTAAAAACCTGTAATAAAGTTAAAAAAAAAACAATAAAATAAATAGGAAAAAAAAATTTTTAGCAGCCCCCGTCACAGTTAACTCGCGCACGAAAGAAAAGGTATACGGAAGTCGAGCCGCGAATGAAATCACTGTTCAAACCACACATGTGAGGTATCGCCGCGATCACCAGAGCGTGAGCAATAATTTTAAAAAAAGAGCTACACTCTAATTCTAAACTGGTAACCATTAAAAAAAATTTAAAGCGTCGCCTATTGAGATTTCTATTGACCGTAGTTTGTCGCCATTCCACGGTGTGCGAAATTTTAAACCGTAACATGTTGGGTATCTATTTACTTGGCGTGACATCATCTTTCACAATATACAAATAAAATGGGATAACTTTACTATTTAGTATTTTTTAAATGCAGTGAAATGTGATTTTTCGTAATTTTTCCAAAAAAATTTCGTTTTAAAGACCGCTGCGCAAATCGCAAATACCGCGTGACAAAAAATATTGCAATGACCGACATTTTATTCTCCAGAGTCTTTGCTAAAAAAATATATATAATGTTTGGGGGTTCTAAGTAGTCTTCTAGGAAAAAATACTGATTTTAACTTGTAAACAAAAAGTGTCCGAAATAGGGCTGGGGCTTAAGTGGTTAAGTCGCACATATACGAATGGTTATCTTTGGAAAACATAGGTTGTGACTTTGATGTCCAAAGTGTGAATGGGGTGGATGGAACGGATGAGGGTACTCTAAACACACTTCATCCAGGGCACCTGTCCCACTTGCCCTCCCCCCAGTAATAGCCCTGCTTTGGGGTAATATATTTCAATGAAAGTTTCAGTGTCTGGCGTTATAGCCATAAAAGAAGATTTGGGGAAGATGGGTGGAGGTGGTGAAGTGGTTAATGAATAGGATGGAATTGAGCCATCACCATGACTCTGAGATCTTCTCTCAGCCAGGTCAGGGAGGTCCTACCTCCTCTATTTTCCTAGTTATTGTTCCTCATAATGATGTCCACAGTTCATGAACGAATCATTCTTTTGAATCGATTCTTTTCAGTGAACTGGATGATTCGATTCATCTGACTGAACTGATTCATATGAAACAGTTCACTATTGACTTAATAGGAGAGCTGGTCTGATAATATGATCCTAGAGTGAGAGAGCTCAGCTCCTCCCAGTAACCAATCAGCCAGCTCACAGCACACTGACAATCAAGAACTAGAAACAAACTTATGGCGCTTTTCCACTGCATGGTACAGATCGGTTTGGCGCTTTTCCACTGCATGGTACAGCATGGTACGTTAGAACGGTTTGGTACACCGGCGCTTTTCCACTGCATGGTACAGCTCGCTTAAACAGTACCACCTTGGTTGGGGTTCCAAGCAGGTCGTACCGATACCATATCCCACAATCCTTTGCATGCAGCATTGATTGTATGTCACTACTAACCACTGATTGGTCATAGAATCGTTGTAATCCCAGCCACTTACGACTTAGTGGAAAAGCAAACCGAGCCGAGTAGAGCCTATACAGTGCTGAAAGGGGCTTTCCGATCCGGTCCACCTGTCAGTTTTTTAGGCGGACCTGATCAGATGCTCAATGCAGCCCTATGGAGCAGTGGATGTCAGTGGAGACATCTACGCTGACACCTGCTGCTATCCAATCCCATCCTGTCTGTGAAATTTGAACAGATGGAAACCCTATTTTCCATCCATCTGGATGATCGGATCGGATAAGATCAGATGAAAGCGGACAGGCGGTCCGTTTTCATCCGATCTCCTATAGAGGGAAAGTAAGCAGAGACAGAGCTGTCATCCGCCTGCTCAGTGGATCGATCCCCGCTGAGCAAAACGGAGTCCGTCTGCGCACCGCCCCTGTGAAAGGGGCCTTAAAAGACAAATGTAATTGTGCTCTACCCTTAAAGAACCAACAGTGATGAATCTATAAAAACTGCTGCTACGACCTGAATGTGTTCCCACATCTACAAGATAAACAATTGATATAACTATGTGATAGCGCTGCTACAAATAAATAGTAGAAAAAAACAGTGATTAAACAAATGATGACATATATAATAAATTAAAAAAATATTGTGCAATTCGAAAAATGAGCACCTAATAAAGTGCAACAGTATTGCAGAGACGCCATCTCTGATTAAATAATGTGCAAGTGAAGCAATAAGTCCGAAGGTGCTAAGCAGTGCGCAACTGCAGTGCATTAAGTACTTGTGATTGGCCAAAGCATGCACCTTGACCTGTATTCTTTGGCCAATCATAGCACAATGTCCCGTCAGAGCCACGATTGGTCAAAGGCAGGGTGACTTTAGACAATCATGGCTCAGGGGCTAAGTCCACACCCCACACTATATAAGGCTACTTACACAGCAGCCATGTGTAGTCTGTTAGAGAACGAGATAAGAGTGAGATTAGGCAGGTAGTTAGTGAATTGTGCATTTTATACATTAATAGATCAGCCAGTGTATATATATATATATATATATATATATATATATTTATCAGCTCATGCAGGATATTTCAGATAGTGCAGTATGTATACAGTATCTCACAAAAGTGAATACACCCCTCACATTTTTGTAAATAGAAAATGTATTCTATCTTTTCATGTGACAACACTGGAAAAATTACACTGCTACAATGTAAAGTAGGGAGTGTACCGCTTGTATAACAGTGTACATTTGCTGTCCCCTCAAAATAACTCAACACACAGCCATTAATCTCTAAACCGCTGGCAACAAAAGTGCGTACACCCCTAAGTGAAAATGTCCAAATTGGGCCCCATTAGCCATTTTCACTCCCCAGTGTCATGTGACTCGTTAGTGTTAAAAGGTCTCAGATGTGAATGGGGAGCAGGTGTGTTAAATTTAGTGTTATCACTCTCACTCTCTCATACTGGTCACTGGAAGTTCAACATGGCACCTCAAGGTAAAGAATTTTCTGAGGATCTGAAAAAAAGAATTGTTGCTCTACATAAAGATGGCCTAGGCTATAAAAAGATTGCCAAGACCCTGAAACTGAGCAGCAGCACGGTGGCCAAGACCATACAGCAGTTTAACAGACTAGGTTCCACTCAGAACAGGCATGGTCGACCAAAGAAGTTGAGTGCACATGCTCAGCATCATATCCAGAGGTTGTCTTTGGGAAAAAGACGTATGAGTGCTGCCAGCATTGCAGCTGAGGTTGAAGGGGTGGGGGGTCAGCCTGTCAGTTGCTCAGACCATACGCCGCACACTGCATCAAATTGGTCTGCATGGCTGTCGTCCCAGAAGGAAGCCTCTTCTAAAGACGATGCACAAGAAAGCTTGCAAACAGTTTGCTGAAGACAAGCAGATTAAGGACATGGATTACTGGAGCCTTGTCCTATGGTCTGATGAGACCAAGATAAACCTATTTGGTTCAGATGAGGTCAAGCGTGTATGGCGGCAACCAGGTGAGGAGTACAAAGACAAGTGTGTCTTGCCTACAGTTAAGCTTGGTGGTGGGAGTGTCATGGTTTGGGGCTGCATGAGTGCTGCCGGCACTGGGGAGCTACAGTTCAATGAGGGAACCATGAATGCCAACATGTACTGTGACATACTGAAGCAGAGCCCCTCCCTTTGGAGACTGGGCCACACAGGGTAGTATTCCAACAAGATAACGACCCCAAACATACCTCAAAGACTATCACTGCCTTGCTAAAAAAGCTGATGGTAACGGTGATGAACTGGCCAAGCAGGTCTCCAGACCTAAACCCTATTGAGCATCTGTGTGGCATCCTAAAACAGAAGGTGGAGGAGCGCAAAGTCTCTTAACATCCACCAGCTCCGTGATGTCGTCATGGAGAAGTGGAAGAGGACTCCAGTGGCAACCTGTGAATCTCTGGTGAACTCCATGCTCAAGATGGTTAAGGAAGTGCTGGAAAATAATGGTGGCCACACAAAATATTTATACTTTTGGCCCAATTTGGAAATTTTCACTTAGGGGTGTACTCACTTTTGTTGCCAGGGGTTTAGACATTAATGGCTGTGTGTGAAGTTATTTTAAGGGGACAGCAAATGTACACTGTTATACAAGCTGTACACTCACTACTTTACATTGTAGAAAAGTGTCATTTCTTCAGTGTTGTCATATGAAAAGATATAATAAAATATTTACAAAAATGTGAGGGGTGTACTCATTTTTCTGAGATACTGTGTATATACAGTATATATCAGCTATTGCAGGATATATCAGCTTGTGCAGAATATATCAGCTATTGCAGGATATATCATAAAGTGCAGTATATATATTTATCAGCTATTGCAGGATATATCAGATAGTGCAGTATATATATATATATATATATATTTGTCAGCTATTGCAGGATATATCAGCTTGTGCAGTATATATATATATATATATATATATATAGATATATATATATATATATATATATATATATATATATATATATACATATATACATACAGTGCCTTGCGAAAGTATTTGGCCCCCTTGAACTTTGCGACCTTTTGCCACATTTCAGGCTTCAAACATAAAGATATAAAACTGTAATTTATTTAAGAAATTTATTGGATATTTCAAACTTTGTTAACAAATAAAAAACTGAAAAATTGGGCGTGCAAAATTATTCAACCCCTTTACTTTCAGTGCAGCAAACTCTCTCCAGAAGTTCAGTGAGGATCTCTGAATGATCCAATGTTGACCTATATGACTAATGATGATAAATAGAATTCACCTGTGTGTAATCAAGTCTCCGTATAAATGCACCTGCACTGTGATAGTCTCAGAGATCCGTTTAAAGCGCAGAGAGCATCATGAAGAACAAGGAACACACCGGGCAGGTCCGAGATACTGTTGTGGAGAAGTTTAAAGCCGGGTTTGGATACAAAAAGATTTCCCAAGCTTTAAACATCCCAAGGAGCACTGTGCAAGCGATAATATTGAAATGGAAGGAGTATCAGACCACTGCAAATCTACGAAGACCTGGCTGTCCCTCTAAATTTTCAGCTCATACAAGGAGAAGACTGATCAGAGATGCAGCCAAGAGGCCCATGATCACTCTGGATTAACTGCAAAGATCTACAGCTGAGGTGGGAGACTCTGTCCATAGGACAACAATCAGTCGTATACTCCACAAATCTGGCCTTTATCGAAGAGTGGCAAGAAGAAAGCCATTTCTTAAAGATATCCATAAAAAGTGTCATTTAAAGTTTGCCACAAGCCACCTGGGAGACACACCAAACATGTGAAAGAAGGATCTCTGGTCAGATGAAACCAAAATCAAACTTTTTGGCAACAATGCAAAATGTTATGTTTGGCGTAAAAGCAACACAGCTCATCACCCTGAACACACCGTCCCCACTGTCAAACATGGTGGTGGCAGCATCATGGTTTGGGCCTGCTTTTCTTCAGCAGGGACAGGGAAGATGGTTAAAATTGATGGGAAGATGGATGGAGCCAAATACAGGACCATTCTGGAAGAAAACCTGATGGAGTCTGCAAAAGACCTGAGACTGGGACAGAGATTTGTCTTCCAACAAGACAATGATCCAAAAACCTAAAGCAAAATCTACAATGGAATGGTTCACAAATAAACATTTCCAGGTGTTAGAATGGCCAAGTCAAAGTCCAGACCTGAATCCAATCGAGAATCTGTGGAAAGAACTGAAAACTGCTGTTCACAAACGCTCTCCATCCAACCTCACTGAGCTCGAGCTGTTTTGCAAGGAGGAATGGGCAAAATTTTCAGTCTCTCGATGTGCAAAACTGATAGAGACATACCCCAAGCGACTTACAGCAAAAGGTGGCACTACAAAGTATTAACTTAAGGGGGTTGAATAATTTTGCACACCCAATTTTTCAGTTTTTTATTTGTTAAAAAAGTTTGAAATATCCAATAAATTTCGTTCCACTTCATGATTGTGTCCCACTTGTTGTTGATTCTTCACAAAAAATTAAAGTTTTATATCTTTATGTTTGAAGCCTGAAATGTGGCAAAAGGTCGCAAAGTTCAAGGGGGGCCGAATACTTTCGCAAGGCACTGTATGTATATATATATATATATATATATATATATATATATATATATATATATAAGCTATTGGAGGGTATATCAGATAGTGCAGTGTATATACATTATATATCAGCTATTGGAAGATATATCAGTGCAGTATATATATATATACAGATATCAGCTATTGCAGGAAATATCAGATAGTGCAGTATATATATATACATATTAGCAGCATCAGGTTCTGTCGCTGCAATATTAGTACCCCCCCCTTCTTTGTTGCAAGTGCTAGTGCGTCCTTCTGTGTCAGCAGCAATTTTTTTTTTTTTTGCGCAGCAGCACTAATAATATTAAGGGCATCATTTCTGCCCCCCTTTGTGCATCTCAGGCGCTATTCCTTCTGCTCCAGAAGTGGGTGTTTTTTTGGTGGCGCACCAGCACTAATCAGTGGCGGCTGGTGAAGTTTTAAGATGGGGGGGCGCAAGACCCCGCCCTTCTATTTTGACCCCTGCCATTTATCAGAAGCCCCACCCCTTATAGACTCCACCCATTTGTCCCCTATATTTTGCTTGCGTGAACAAATTCTCCCAATATATCACATATTAAGGGGTCTCTCAGTACTAGTATATCCCATAATAGGGAGCAGGGGCCCTATTATGGCATATACTGTGAGAGACACCCTATTATGGGATACACTGACTGAGAGTGGCACAAACCCCACAGTACAGACCCCGCCAGCACTAATCCCACAGTACAGGCCTCCTAGCACAAACCCCACAGTACAGGCCCCCTAGCACAAACCCCACAGTACAGACCCCCTAGCACAAACCCCACAGTACAGACCCCCTAGCACTAATCCCACAGTACAGGCCCCCTAGCACAAACCCCACAGTACAGGCCCCCTAGCACAAACCCCACAGTACAGGCCCCCTAGCACTAATCCCACAGTACAGGCCCCCTAGCACTAATCCCACAGTACAGGCCCCCTAGCACTAACCCCACAGTACATGCCCCCTTTCAATGTAGTGACCAGTGTACATGCCCCCTTTCAATGTAGTGACCAGCGTACATGCCCCTTTCAATGTAGTGACCAGCATACATGTCTCTTTCAATGCAGTGACCAGCGTACATGCCCCCTTTCAATGTAGTGACCAGCGTACATGTCCCTTTCAATGTAGTGACCAGTGTACATGCCCCCTTTCAATGTAGTGACCAGTGTACATGCCCCCTTTCAATGTAGTGACCAGTGTACAGGCCCCTTTCAATGTAGTGACCAGCGAACAGGCCCCCTTTCAATGAAGTGACCAGTGTACATGTCCCTTTCAATGTAGTGACCAGCATACATGTCCCATTCAATGTAGTGACCAGCATACATGTCCCTTTCAATATAGTGACCAGCATACATGTCCCTTTCAATGTAGTGACCAGTGTACATGCCCCCTTTCAATGTAGTGACCAGCATACATGCCCCTTTCAATGTAGTGACCAGCATACATGTCCCTTTCAATGTAGTGACCAGTGTACATGCCCCCTTTCAATGTAGTGACCAGCATACATGTCCCTTTCATTGTAGTGACCAGCATACATGCCCCTTTCAATGTAGTGACCAGTGTACATGCCCTCTTTCAATGTAGTGACCAGCATACATGTCCCTTTCAATGCAGTGACCAGCGTACATGCCCCCTTTCAATGTAGTGACCAGCGTACATGCCCCCTTTTAATGTAGTGACCAGCGTACATGTCCCTTTCAATGTAGTGACCAGCGTACATGTCCCTTTCAATGTAGTGACCAGCGTACATGCCCCCTTCAATGTAGTGACCAGCGTACATGCCCCCTTCAATGCAGTGACCAGCGTACATGTCCCTTTCAATGTAGTGACCAGCATACATGTCCTGCCTGTACCTACCTGTTCTGGCCTGGGTCTATCCATCCATCATGGATGAATGGACCCAAGCCAGGCCAGAACAGGTAGGTACAGGCAGGTCACCGTGCAAGATTTATCAAGTTACCCAGGCCGGGCCCAGACCAGAGTGTGCAGATATCATTATCATGATGGATGGATGGATGGATGGATGGACCCAGGCCAGGCCAGAACAGGTAGGTACAGGCAGGTCACGGTGCAAGAATAATATCCCAAGCCAGGCCCAGACCAGAGTGTGCAGATATAATTATATATATCATCATGGATGGATGGATCATCCATCCATCCATGATGATATATATAATGATATCTGCACACTCTGGTCTGGGCCCGGCCTGGGTAACTTGATAAATCTTGCACCGTGACCTGCCTGTACCTACCTGTTCTGGCCTGGGTCCGTCCATCCATCCATCCATGATGATGATATCTGCAGCAGATATCATTATCATCATGGATGGCATGGCAGGCAATGGATGGCAATGGCATGGATGGCAGGCAATGGATGGCAATGGCATGGATGGCAGGCAATGGATGGCAATGGCATTGCATGGATGACAGGCAATGGATGGCATGGCATGGATGGCAATGGCATGGCATGGATGGCAGGCAATGGATGGCAATGGCATGGCATGGATGGCAGGCAATGGATGGCAATGGCATGGCATGGATGGCAGGCAATGGATGGCAATGACATGGATGGCAGGCAATGGATGGCAATGGCATGGCATGGATGGCAGGCAATGGCATGGCATGGATGGCAGGCAATGGCATGGCATGGATGGCAGGCAATGGATGGCAATGGCATGGCATGGATGGCAGGCAATGGATGGCAATGGCATGGATGGCAATGGCATGGATGGCAAAGGCATGGATGGATGGATGGCAATGGCATGGATGGCAATGGCATGGATGGATGGCAATGGCATGGATGGCAATGGCATGGATGGCAATGGCATGGATGGATGGCATGGATGGATGGCTGGCAATGGCATGGATGGCAATGGCATGGATGGCAATGGCATGGATGGCAAAGGCATGGATGGATGGATGGCAATGGCATGGATGGCAATGGCATGGATGGATGGCAATGGCATGGATGGCAATGGCATGGATGGATGGCAATGGCATGGATGGATGGCATGGATGGATGGCATGGATGGATGGCTGGCAATGGCATGGATGGCAATGGCATGGATGGCAATGGCATGGATGGCAATGGCATGGATGGATGGCAATGGCATGGATGGCAATGGCATGGATGGATGGATGGCATGGATGGATGGCTGGCAATGGCATGGATGGCAATGGCATGGATGGCAATGGCATGGATGGATGGCAATGGCATGGATGGCAATGGCATGGATGGATGGCAAAGGCATGGATGGATGGATGGCAATGGCATGGATGGATGGATGGCAATGGCATGGATGGCAATGGCATGGATGGATGGCAATGGCATGAATGGATGGCATGGATGGATGGCATGGATGGATGGCTGGCAATGGCATGGATGGCAATGGCATTGATGGATGGCAATGGCATGGATGGATGGCAATGGCATGGATGGATGGCAATGGCATGGATGGCAATGCAAGGCATGCATTTTTTTGTGAGTGGACAGAGGCCTGAGGAGGAGGAGGACGACTGAGGACTTACCGGGCTGCTGCTGCACAGGGCTGGACTCTTCTCTCTCTTCCGACCTGAGGCCTGGATCCGAATGCTGTCTGCCGTCCGTCCACGAAGAAGGCCCGCCGCCGCCGCCCGATCCGACTCCTGGTCTCCTCCTGGTCCTGCACTGGTCCTCCTGGTCAGGCGCCGACTCAGCGTCGGCGAGTGCTCTGAGCGGATGGGACTCGGGAGTCTTCTATCTTCTCTCAGCCGCGGCCCGGGAAGGAATGGAACCTGGAAGGCGGAAGCGGTGTCGGTGATCGTGACGCCGGGGCAGTGCACCGCCCCACGCGTCACGTGACCAGATGATGTCCTTCTGTGATTGGTCCAGGCTGGAGTCTGGACCAATCACAGCCAGGTGGGGGTGGCCAAGCGCTCTTTTCTGCGCCCAGGTTACGCCCCAGAAGGCAGCCAATCGGCGCCTCTTCTGGGTCGTAAACCCCACCCCCCCTTAGCCACCACATAAGCCGGTCAGGCCGGCGAACCCAATTTTTTTTTTTCCTAACTTTATTGGTTTTTTTTTTGTCTTTTTTTTTTTTTTTTTTAGGGGGGCGGCGCCCTGGCGCCCCCTATGCACGGGCCGCCACTGGCACTAATACTATTAGGGGCATAATTGCTGTACCCCCCTTGTGCATCTCAGACGCTATTCCTTCTGCTCCAGAAGTGGGTGTTTTTGTTGGTGGCGCACCTGCACTAATAATATTAGGGGTATAATTGCTTTACCGCCTTGTGAATCTCAGACACTATTCCTTCTGCCTTAGCAGGGTTTTCTTTTTTTTGGTTATTCTTTTTTTTTTTTATTAATAAAATCAATATAATAAAACGGTTTATAGTGCACCAAGCACAAAAGCACCGAAGCATCGTATTTCCATCCCACATTCTATAATAAACAGTTATAACCCCCCCCCCCCCTCCCCCCAAAAAAAAAAAAAAAAATCCACATCATGTCCGAAAGGCCAACAAGGAGAGGCAAATGCTCACAGGCCACTAAAAGAGAGCAAGCAGCCTCTGTGTCCATAGTGAAAAGTGGTGGCCATGGACATGGTGTATCCTCTGCAGACGGGGCACGCTTGTCCTATTTTTTTGGTGCTGGCCATGTTATTGAGCCACAACATGCAGAAGAGTTGGTGGAGTGGATAACTAAGCCGTCCTCAAAATCCTTGTCCCCTGTCACACAGGCTCATACTAGTTTGCCTTCCACCGTGTTTGCCAAAGCAGCCCATTCCACAGGCTCCTTGTCTACAGCTTCTCCTTCAATAGCCTCACCATCATGCACGGAGGAGTCACCTGAATTATTTGATCATAGTATCAGTTACATGATGCTGGAGGATGCGCACCAATTTGAATGCTGCAATGTTGGTTCCCAGGTTGAGGAAGGGAATAACATGAGCCTAGAGAGAGGGGGTAACAATGACAGACACAAAACTAGCAGTCATGTTGCCACAACTGCAGCATACTGCCAAGTTTGCCCTAGTGATGAGGAGGGAGGGGATGATGAGGTCACTGACTATACTTGGGTACTTGAGAGAATAGAGGAGGAAAGTGAGGAGGAGGAGGTGGCACAACTCCAATGAGGCAGGATGTGCTCCAGGGGCCGTAAGGGCAGCCACCGTATTGCATCACACCACAGAGCTCCACAGGTGCAGGGTGCTGCTAACTCCCTGCTGAATTCCAAAAGTTCATTGGTGTGGGCTTTTTTGAACAGGTGCAAAAGTCCGCAGCGTTGCTGTTTGCAATCTCTGTCTGAAGTGAATCAAGCATGGCCAGAACACCAGCCGCTTAGGCACCACATGCTTGACAAGACATATGACGACCTGCCATGCAGTCCATTGGCAACAGCACCTGAAAGACCAACAGCATAAAAAAAAGCATACTTCACCTTGCTCATCTGAGATCTCTACCCCTACTATACCTCATGTCTTCTCAAAAACCTGCACTGAGAGGGAAGATTGTATAGCAATGAGTGCTACAGATACTTGCACCCAATCTGCTAGCAGTACACCACCTGTTGATTTGACCAGCAGGCAAATTTCTCTACCCCCAGTTGCTGAACCGTAAAAAAAGAAAAATACTGTCCCAGCCATCCAATGATGCTTGGCCAAATTGCTAGCTCTACAACTGCTACCTTTTCATCTGGTAGACTCTGCCCCCTTTTGTGAATTTGAGGAATGTGCTGTACCACAGTGGCAGGTTCCAAAAAGACATTTCTTTTCACGTAAGGCCATTCCAGCTCTCTACAATCATGTGGAAGGTAGTGTTTTGGCCTCGTTGGTCAGAGCAGTCAGCAGGAAGGTTCACATTACTGCTGACTCTTGGTACAGCAGGCATGGACAGGGACGGTATATTTCTTTCACGGCGCACTGGGTAACTCTGCTGGCAGCTAGGAAGGATGCAGGACAGGGTTTAATGCTGGAGCTTGTTCTGCCACCTCGCCTCCAAAAAGCTGGTGGTGATTCTGCCACATCTGTCTACTCCACCCCCTCCTCTTCTTCTTCCTCTATGTCTTCTTCTGCTGAATTGTCCTCTGAACAAGCAGTGCTTCCTAAGCGTTCAAGGGGCTACGCAAGCAGTCAGGCTAGAAAATGCCATACAGTGCTTCAGTTGGTCTGTCTAGGGGACAGGAGCCACACCAGGCCAGAGATTCTCTGTAGAAGTCATAAAGGATATGACGTAACGCGTCATGGGCCAGTCCGATGATACATTTGTGATCACCCTGGAATTGTGATTTTTTTAAGCTGTTTTTTTTTTATTATAATAAATGTGAGTTTACTATTTGAAGCTGGGATTTGTCTTATTGCTTCATTACATTTGGGTACTGCACCATTGGAGATTCTCTGCCTTTATCCCTAAATGTGTTTATTTGGAGCAACACCAAGTACTGTGGAGTGATCTAGTGCAGTGTGTCAACTCCGGTCCTCAGGGCACACTAACAGGCCAGATTTTAAGTATTAACTTGGGCAGATGCAGACTAGAATACTGCAATCACTGAGCAGCAAATGATACCACCTGTGATGTATTTCTGTTTTCTTGCAAATCTGGCCTGTTAGTGTGCCCTGAGGACCGGAGTTAAGAAACATTGATCTAGAGAGCGGACGGCATTGTATATCTGTCTTGTATTGCCTTAGACCCCTAGTGGGTTAATCATGGAGGTGAGCAGACACTTCACCTGGTAATTGAAGTACAAAATTTAAGGAGTGGACACGCACGGAATGATTCAAAGGTTGCACTTTTCATAGAGCCTTTTTTGGACTATTTATTTTTTTCATTTGCACTATTGCACTATTCATTTGCACTTTGGAATGCGTTTTCCTTTTTTCCTTCTTAGCACCTTCGGACTTATTGCTTCACTTGCACATTAATTAATCAGAGATGGCATCTCTGCAATACTGTTGCACTTAATTAGGTGCTCATTTTTCGAATTGCACAACATTTTTTAATGTATTTATTATATATGTCATCATATGCTTATTCACTGTTTTTTTTAAAATATACTCTACTATTTGTTTGTAGCAGCGCTATCACATAGTTACATCAATAGAAACAAACTTAGGCCCCTTTCACATGGGCTTTCCGATCAGGTCCGCCTGTTGGTTTTTCAGGCGGACCTGATCGGATGCTCCATGCACCCCTATGAAGCAGCGGATATCAGCGGTGACATCTCTGCTGACACCCGCTGCTATTCCATCCTGTTCGTGAAATCTAAACGGATGGAAGCCCTATTTTCCATCTGTCTATAGGATCGGAATGGATGAAAACGGACAGGGGGGTCAGTTTTCATCCGATCTCCCATAGAGGAGAGCGAGAATCTGACAGGTCTGTCTCTGCAAAGTAAGCGGAGACGGACTAGTCATCCGCCTGCTCAGCGGGGATCAGCGGATTGATCCCCGTTAAGCAAAACGTAGTCCGCCGGGCAGAAAGCCCACGTGAAAGGACCCTTACAACAGTTCAGAGTCAAGAGTACACCAGTTACTGAGTCAAAGAATCAGGACATAGGAGTCAGTCTCGGTTAGAACCCAGTACACTGAAAGAATAATTCACCACCAGGTGAACAATACACCAAATCAATGATCAGGTAGCAGCAGTGATAAAACACAGACAGCAGGGACACAGAGTCTGGATGAGAGGAGATCCTTATGCGGATTATTTATTTAACCTTTTAGTATTTAGTTGGCTTCTCCTAAAGGAGATATGCATGTTAAAGGGACAGGCATCCCTTCTTAGACATCTTCTGTCTTATTTAGTATCTGTATACCTGAATGAGAAAGCGGTCTCATTTTTAAAACAAAAAAATACATTTTATCCTGCTTCCTAATAATATGTATCTGCCTTTGGTCCTGAGATTTCTATTCCCCTTGGATCCTTTGATTTTTTTTGTTTTTTTCTGGTTTCTACAACCATGACCTTACTGTGGTGTAGGTGAAGATAATGACAAGTATTTACAATCAGGATTTTAAAAAATAAACACATTTTTTTAACAGAACTTTATCAAATATTTTTAAGGACTGGAATAATTACAATAACAAACTGTACTTATTAAACTGTTACCATTATATAAAATTATATTTAACTACCTTTAGTTCATACTTTCTTTAGGCTGGGTTCACACTGGTGTGAAGAAGGAAACCCTCCGAACCCTGTGCAGGTTCTCGCATCGCACCTGAATCGCAGATGGTTCACACTGACATCTGTGAACTGCTGTGCGTGTCAACGCAAAGTTAATGACACCCACAGATCGGTTCGCAGATCGCAGTGCGAACTGTAAAATGGTACAGGAATCAGATCTCATGGGTGTGAACACCCATGCGATCTAATTCCAGTGCGGACCTAAAGAATGCTCCCGTACCATTTTGTTTCGAATGCGATGCGAGTTCAGCCATACAATCTGCATAGCTGAATTTGCATCACACAGATATTGCATGTGATCTGCACAGAAATGCAGTGCAAATCACATGCAATGTCTGTGTTTGCACCAGTGTGAACTCAGCCTTAAACAAAAATATTTAACAAACAAATAGAAGAAAGTGCAAATGTAGTGCAAACTAATGAAAAAAAAGTCTGATAATTTATCCCTCTCTATGGAGTTGTGTTTGCAGGAGAGGTGGTGGTAGCATTTACAATAATTAGCTGTCTGAATTTATTTGGATTTAGCCTGCTCCTTCTTTCTGAAATGATCTGGCCAGTTTTCCAAAACATTCTCTCTGCAGGCACAGAGGTAGCTACTATGCAAAGTCTTGTCTTCATAACTGCAGTTAAGTTTTAATAGATTGCCTGCCTGCCTTGCTTTCCACCAGTCCAATGGATCATCAGTCCTTGAAATGAGGGACTCTGCAAGATATCCTCTTATTTCTGCTTTTGCAGTAGATGTAGGGTTGCAGATGGTAACCGCATCAGCCACTCGCTCAACAAAGTCCGCCCAGAAAGAAGTTTTCTATTCAGACCGAGGAGGAGCTGGGGGGTCCGCAAGGCCAGCTTGAGGTTGATCCCCATGGGTAATGGACCCAATTCTTGCAGCAGCTTCAATTAAACTTTTGGAGGCCTCGTCTGCTGCTGCTACTGCATAATGAAATGCCCTTTGCTTAAATCTAGGGTCCAGAAGGGTTGCCTTTGGAATGGATTTTGCATTTCTTCTGAAAGTGCATTAATCATTTCCATAACAGGGCCATAAGTTGATACAGCACCACATAATTTCTGGATGATTTGTTGCAGTCCCCTTGCCTTTAAAATGACCTTTGATGTTGTCACATATCTGTTATAATGAAAAAGAAAGGACACAATTTACTAAACGCATGCAATCATACCTAGTGTAGGCCAAATGTATACAGTAGTTACCCATGTGGTTTGAACTATGGCAAAATTATAGTTTACAATGATGCATCAGTTTAAATGGTTAGATAATATATTAAATTATTACACACCTGTCTGCGCTGATTTCCATAGTAACCTCTTCAAAGGGCTTCAGTAGGTCACATGCATTTTTTATTACATCCCCACTCATCAAGTGTCAGGGTTGGAAGGCTGGAATTGACCAAAGCAAATGTGGCAATAATAGCTTCTTTCAGATCCAAAAATGTTCTAAGCATGTAATATGTAGAATTCCACCTTGTTGTTACATCTTGCTTCTTCAAGGCTCATTTGCTTTTGGGTTTCTTTTAGAGCCGGTCCACACTAGCGCGACTTTTCAGGCGACTTGTCAGCCTGACAAGTCGCACTCCCTCGCGGTCCATTGCCCCGTTCTAATAGGAGCGACACAAGTCGCTCCGACTTAGAAAAAGGGTCCTGTACTACTTCGGGGCGACCTCGGAGTGACTTGCATAGACTTCCATTATGTGAAGTCCCTGCAAGTCGCTCCGAAGTCGTGGTGCATGGTAATGCACAAGTCGCCCCCGAAGTAGTAAGGAGTCGTGTCGCCTTAGTGTGAACCGACTCTTAGTCTTTCAGTAGCAACAGTGCTTCTGTTGACATATTCAACAATATTTTTTACTTTTATCACTATCCCTTGAATGCTTTTTAAAGTTTCCTTCACATTTCGGTTAAGCGTATGAGCAAAGCATGCCAAGTACTTCCATCCAACTTCCCAGATCGCTGCTTTTATGTTGCTGGCATTGTCAGAAATACAAGCAACCACTCTGTTTGTGATGCCCAACTCTTCACAAATGTATAAGTTCAACTGGCCAATTGTCAGCTGTGTGCCTTTCTGTAAATGAGAAGTCCAGCAAAAATGATGAAAGCTTAAAATTATCATAAATATAATGACAAGTGACTACCATAAAACTAGTTGTTGTGCGTGATGTCCAGCAGTCAGTTGTCAGACACACAGCAGAAGCATTGCTTACTTTAACCATCAGTTCCGCTTATTGTTGTCATACAGCTGAGTTAACAAACTTCCTGATAGTGGCTTTCTGTTTGGCCAAACATATGATGGATCAAGAGCTTTCACAAAACTTCTAAATCCCTTGTTATCCACTATAGAAAAAGGTTATAATCATTTTAACCAACTGCTCATCCACTTTGCTCTGTCTGATGGGGCCAATTGGTGCTCTCACATACCTCGTAATCTTATTTTGCCTGGACCGTTGTACAAAGGTACCAATTTCAGATATGGTGGAAGATTCACTTGCAGGGTTGAGGACAGTGTCACCCGAGGTTGATGGCGCTGATGTGCATTCACCTGAGACTGATGCTAATTCTGCTGAACCCTCTTGTCTCACTTGCATAAGCAATGCAGTTGGATGTTTGCTTCGAAGATGTCGTCTAAAATTTGAAGTTGATCCTCCTTGCCCTGAGAAAATCTTCTTGCAAATCTTGCATTTGGCCTTCTGTGGACCAGCTTCCTCAAAATGGATCCATATATTTCTTCTCTTTCTTGAAGACATCCTGACTGATAAAGACCACTTGCTATTATCTACTGTAGGTTTACTGTAGGTAAAAAGATATGACAATAAAGTTCAACCCCTTCAGACATCAGCCAATTGTCCAAGTTTTGACGATAAAAAAAACCCTAGAACTTGAGCTGTATGTTTGTTCAACCACAATCTACCTTTCTCACATTAGGTGCACCCACTTTTAGCCCCCGTTCACATTAGGTCGCTCCAACTTCAAGAGCGACCTGTGAAGTCGCGTGCAGCGGGACTTCGGCGCGTCTTGCACGGATTTCACATAATGGAAGTCAATGCAAGTCGCCTCCAGGTCGCCCCGAAGTAGTACAGGACCCTTTTTCTAAGTCGGAGCGACTTGTGTCGCTCCTATTAGAACGGCTCCTGTACTACACAGTGGGAGCGTGAGGACCGCGACTTGTCAGGCTGACAAGTCGCGGCAGTGTGAATGGACTCTTAGAGTACATTTAGGGCTTTCCTTTAAGATAAAATGTATATACTTAAACCAAATGAATAAAATAAATGTGAGAAATTAAAATATTGTGTTTTTTTTCCAACAAACTTTGTTTTAACCGCTTGCCGACCGCTGCAAGTACATATACTGTGGCGGTCAGCCCCTCACAGGCAGAGTGACGTATCGGTACGTCACTAGCCTGTGAGGCTCTGGAGAGCAAACGCGCGCCGCCGCCGCGCTCCCGCTTGGTCACGGACCCCCCCGCGCGTGTGACCGGCGGACCCGATGTCCGCCGGTCACTCTGCGATCGTCGGGGGAGAGGGAGAAAGGCAGGCGGCTAGTGTAAACAAGCCGCCTGTCATTCTCCCCTGTGTAGAAACAGATCATTGTTCCTACAGCTCAAGCCACAGCCAATCACAGTTAGAATCACGCCCCTAGGGACACACACAGCCCCTCCCTCTCAAATAAAGTTAACCCCTTCACTGCCAGTGTAATTTTACAGTAACAGTGCATATATATAGCACTGATTACTGTAGAAATGTCAGTGGTGACCCCAAAAGTGTCAAAAATGTCAGTCAAGGGTCCGATGTGTCCGCCCCAATGTCGCAGTACCGCAAAAAAAAAAAAAAAAAAAAAAAAAAATCGCAGATCGCCACCATTACGCGTTAAAAAAAAAAACAACAAAAATGACAAAAATCTTTCCCTTTGTTAGTAAACGCGATAACTTTTGCGCAAACCAATCAAAATACGCTTTTTGCGATTTTTTATACCAAACATATGTAGCATAAAACAAATTGGCCGAAAATGTTAAAAAATTTTGATTTTTACTTTTTTTTGGGGGGAATTTCATATAAAAAAAATGTGAAAAATATTGTTATTTTTGCAAAATTGACGCTCTATTTTTGTTTATAGCGCATGATCAAAAAAAAAAAAAAAAAAAAAAAAAAAAATCGCACAGGTGATCAAATACCACCAAAAGAAAGCTCTGTTTGTGGGAAAAAAAGGACGTCAAATTTGTTTAGGTACAGCGTCGCACGACCGCGCAATTGTCCGTTAAAGTCACGCAGTGCCGAATCGCAAAATACACCCCTGGTCTTTTAGCAGCCAAATCCTCCGGGGCTTAAGTGGTTAAAAGGGAGTTTTTTTTTTTTAATTGAAACAGTAAAGAAACCGATACTGATCAAAGCTGATCAAAAAGGAAGGAAAGGGTTGAATACTCCATGGGTGGTGATTTGAAAGCCTGTACAGGACATCAGTTTTTAGAATTAACCATGAATTATGATTCTAGAATTATTGCTTTCACTCTGATGTTTGTGGCGTCACCGAACGTATGATGCAATCATCGTTTATGTACACGTGCATGTCCTACGCAAGTTTATTCACATACAGATATTGGGTCGGAGGGGATGGTTTTTATTTTTTTTTTCACTTAACAAGCCCCTATTTGATAGTTGAGGAGGTGACAGGTACTCTTTATGACATCTGGGGTCTGTTATTTGATCATATGAGTATAGGATTGTGCTTAGTAACCTGTGTAGCACTGTAGCAGGTGCTCTGTCAAACCAAGCAATCTATAGGATCAGCCAATACTACCACTTACGGTGACGCACAAACAGCTGTGTAAATGAAAAGCAGGTTTCTGTGCATGTTAGGGTCCTTTCATACGGGCTTTCTGCTCGGCAGACTCAGTTTTGCTCAGCGGGGATTGATCCACCGATCCCCGCTGAGCAGGCGGATGACAGCTCCGTCTCCACTTACTTTGCAGAGACAGACCTGTCAGATCCCTGCTCTTCTTTATGGGAGATCAAATGAGAACTGACCGCCTGTCCCTTTCCATCCGATCCGATCCTCCAGACGGATGGAAAATAGGGTTTCCATCCGTCTGGATTTCCCGGACAGGATCATATCAGAAAGCGGCGGGTGTCAGCGGAGACAGGGGCAGACTGACAACTCATGGGGCCCCCGGGCAATTGGAGATCATGGGGTCCCCAGGTTTAAAGATGGCCACCACGCGGCAGCCATCTTAATGATGCAACAATAAATGTGGCAGGGCCATGTGGAGGGGCACCAAGCTCCGTGACATGCAGAGGGGCAAGAGACTTAAAGCTGGAGACCCAATAAAGGCACCAGAAGCCTCTTTTGGGAAGTGCCACCTTTACAGCATCATGGGCCCCTGGGAAAAGTAATGCACTGGGGTCCCTACCAAGGAGACGGTGATCTGTGGTGTGCATAGTGCGCTGCGGCACACAGTGGGTGTGGCTAAATTATGCTGCATATTGGGTGTGGTTTTCTAAACTAATAAGAAATTTTAGTTTCATTTTTTACGTTTTTTTTTTTACATTTTTATGTATTTTTTTTATTTTAATGTTCAATTTGTTTTAATGTAACATTTCTGATGAAGTATCAGGGGTCTACATAGACCCCTGAAGTCTCATATTTGAGACAGAGAAAGGGACTAATGACACATCCCCAGTCCCTTTCTCTGTAGCCATAGCTGCACTGCAGAAAAATAAACAGACAGAGGCTCCTGCCCATTCATGAACTGAAGCATAGGAAACATAATTATCTGCAGCTGCTGCCGACAGGAGAGGAAAGGAGGGGGCATTCTGGAGGTTATAGAATCCCCCTTACATCCTCCAGAGTGCCTCCTTACATCCTCCAAAGTGTCAACACTGTACTAAGGGGGTACTCTGGAGTAAATAAGGGGGCACTCTAGAAGCACTAAGGGGGACTCTGGAGAAGTTAGTACCTTCAGAGTGCCCCCTTACATCCACCTGCAGAGTGGCCCTTATGTTCTGCTCCTCCCGGGTGCCTGTATTTAACCACTTGCCTACTGTGCACGTACCCCCGTCTTGCCGAGCCCTATTCTTAGCTTTCAGTGCTGTTGAACATTGAATGACAATTGCCTGGTCATCCAACACTCTACCCAAACAAACTTTTATCATTTTTTTCACACAAACAGAGCTTTGTTTTGGTGGTATTTAATTACCACTGGGGTTTTTATTTCTTGCTAAATAATTGAATAAAGGATTGTTAAAAAATGTAGTAAACTGGTAATTTTTCTCCTTCACTTATGTGCGCGGATGGGGCTACAGTGATAGGCTGCACTGATGGGCACTGAAGAGGCTGCACTGATGGGCACTGAATAGGAGGCAATTATAAGCACTGGTAGCACAGGCCAGCAAGTAGCCAGCTGCATTTGCGATTGCTTCCCCTTTGTCTTGCCCACAGAAATCACAAGTGCAGCAGAGTGCTGCCCGGGAAACCTGCAGATCGGGCGGTATATGCTGACAGACCATGTGTCTGTTCCAGATGCTTGCCAACAGTCAGGGGCGGGCCCCCTATTGGCCCTGGGCCCTCGGGTAGCGACCGATATGCCAGAATGGTCAGTCCACCCCTGAGCGGAGATGTCACCGCTGACATCTGCAGCTCCATAGGGCTGCATGGAGCATATGATCAGGTCTGCCTGAAAAACTGACAGGCAGACTGGATCGGAAAGCCTGTGCAAAAAAAATGAAAAAGGTGCGCTGCTATGGTTACAATGAATGGAAATGAATAATGAGTGATGTGAATTGCTGCTCCCACCGTGTTCAAGTACTCATGCGCTTGAAACAGACAGTAAAGTATATATATATTGGTGGTGCGCTATTCATATAGGAGGACTAATATATAAAAAAAATACTTCAAATAACATATAAAAGTGCCTCCTTGAATCATTAATTGCAAAGTAAATGACATAAATATTTAGAAAAATCTAATAATGATGTCCTATATTAAAGTCTGTGATCTCATCAATACATGCAATGCCTTTTTGCTAAAAGCAAACAAATATATGATAGTTTCCACAAGTACTTCTTCAATCCAAACAAATATACAGTGCTTTGTGTCAAGTCCTTCCACCTGCAGGGACACCTCTGTGTGTGCAGTGCACGCTCACCTGCTGCACAACAAGTCAAATTTCTCCACCTAAGGACTCATCAGCTTTCACTGAAAACCTCCTCTTATCTCAGTGGCCCTACTCCATAGTTATGCAAAAGGAAAGAGGAGATTCCATAGTGCAGTATCCTTTTAAAAGCTAGCTACTGTCTGTGTACATAGGGGGATGGGGGGGCTACTGGAATTTGGACCCCCCCCCCCCAATATCACATCCCTGAAATGTCTGTGTACACAGGGAGATGGGGGAGCTACTGGACATGGACTCCCCCCCCCCCCCCCAATATCACATCCCTGACATGTCTGTGTACACAGGGGGATGGGGGAGCTGCTGGACATGGACTCCCCCCCCCCCCCCAATATCACATCCCTGACATGTCTGTGTACACAGGGGGATGGGGGAGCTGCTGGACATGGACCCCCCCCCCAATATCACATCCCTGACATGTCTGTGTACACAGGGGGATGGGGGAGCTGCTGGACATGGACTCCCCCCCAATATCACATCCCTGACATGTCTGTGTACACAGGGAGATGGGGGAGCTGCTGGACATGGACCCCCCCCTGATATTACATCCCTGACATGTCTGTGTACACAGGGAGATGGGGGAGCTGCTGGACATGGACTCCCCCCCCCCCCCCCAATATCACATCCCTGACATGTCTGTGTACACAGGGGGATGGGGGAGCTGCTGGACATGGACCCCCCCCCCCCCCAATATCACATCCCTGACATGTCTGTGTACACAGGGGGATGGGGGAGCTGCTGGACATGGACCCCCCCCCCCCAATATCACATCCCTGACATGTCTGTGTACACAGGGGGATGGGGGAGCTGCTGGACAAGGACTCCCACCCAATATCACATCCCTGACATGTCTGTGTACACAGGGAGATGGGGGAGCTGCTGGACATGGACCCCCCCCTGATATTACATCCCTGACATGTCTGTGTACACAGGGAGATGGGGGAGCTGCTGGACATGGACTCCCCCCCCCCCCAATATCACATCCCTGACATGTCTGTGTATACAGGGGGATGGGGGAGCTGCTGGACATGGACCCCCCCCCCCCCCCAATATCACATCCCTGACATGTCTGTGTACACAGGGGGATGGGGGAGCTGCTGGACATGGACCCCCCCCCCCCAATATCACATCCCTGACATGTCTGTGTACACAGGGGGATGGGGGAGCTGCTGGACAAGGACTCCCACCCAATATCACATCCCTGACATGTCTGTGTACACAGGGAGATGGGGGAGCTGCTGGACATGGACCCCCCCTGATATTACATCCCTGACATGTCTGTGTACACAGGGAGATGGGGGAGCTGCTGGACATGGACTCCCCCCCCCCCCCCCAATATCACATCCCTTGACATGTCTGTGTACACAGGGGGATGGGGGAGCTGCTGGACATGGACCCCCCCCTGATAATACATCCCTGACATGTCTGTGTACACAGGGAGATGGGGGAGCTGCTGGACATGGACTCCCCCCCCCCCCCAATATCACATCCCTGACATGTCTGTGTACACAGGGGGATGGGGAGCTGCTGGACATGGACCCCCCCCCCCAATATCACATCCCTGACATGTCTGTGTACACAGGGGGATGGGGGAGCTGCTGGACATGGACTCCCCCCCAATATCACATCCCTGACATGTCTGTGTACACAGGGAGATGGGGGAGCTGCTGGACATGGACCCCCCCCCCCTGATATTACATCCCTGACATGTCTGTGTACACAGGGAGATGGGGGAGCTGCTGGACATGGACTCCCCCCCCCCCCCCAATATCACATCCCTGACATGTCTGTGTACACAGGGGGATGGGGGAGCTGCTGGACATGGACCCCCCCCCCCAATATCACATCCCTGACATGTCTGTGTACACAGGGAGATGGGGGAGCTGCTGGACATGGACTCCCCCCCAATATCACATCCCTGACATGTCTGTGTACACAGGGAGATGGGGGAGCTACTGGACATGGACTCCCCCCCCCCCCCCCCCCAATATCACATCCCTGACATGTCTGTGTACACAGGGGGATGGGGGAGCTGCTGGACATGGACCCCCCCAATATCACATCCCTGACATGGCTGTGTACACAGGGAGATTGGGGAAACTACTGGACATGCTGCCCCCCCCCCCGATATTACATCCCTGATATGTCTGTATACACAGGGAGTTAGGGGAACTATTGGATATGCACCCCCCCCCCCCCCACATAGGAGATGGAGGAACTAATGGACATGGACACCCCCCCCCCCCCAATATCACATCCCTGACATGTCTGTGTACACAGAGAGATTAGGAAACTACTGGAAAATGACCCCCCCCCCCTGATATTACATCCCTGACATGCCTGTGTACATAGGGGGATGGGGGGACTACTGGACATGGACCCCCCCCTGATATTACATCTCTGACATGTCTGTGTACCCAGGGGGATGGGGGAGCTGCTGGACATGGACCCCCCCTGATATTACATCTCTGACATGTCTGTGTACCCAGGGGGATGGGGGAGCTGCTGGACATGGACTCCCCCCCCCCCCCAATATCACATCCCTGACATGTCTGTGTACACAGGGAGATGGGGGAGCTACTGGACATGGACTCCCCCCCCCAATATCACATCCCTGACATGTCTGTGTACACAGGGGGATGGGAGAGCTGCTGGACATGGACTCCCCCCCCCCCCCCCAATATCACATCCCTGACATGTCTGTGTACACAGGGGGATGGGGGAGCTGCTGGACATGGACTCCCCCCCCCCCCCAATATCACATCCCTGACATGTCTGTGTACACAGGGGGATGGGGGAGCTGCTGGACATGGACTCCCCCCCAATATCACATCCCTGACATGTCTGTGTACACAGGGAGATGGGGGAGCTGCTGGACATGGACCCCCCCTGATATTACATCCCTGACATGTCTGTGTACACAGGGAGATGGGGGAGCTGCTGGACATGGACTCCCCCCCCAATATCACATCCCTGACATGTCTGTGTATACAGGGGGATGGGGGAGCTGCTGGACATGGACCCCCCCCCCCCAATATCACATCCCTGACATGTCTGTGTACACAGGGGGATGGGGGAGCTGCTGGACATGGACCCCCCCCCCCCAATATCACATCCCTGACATGTCTGTGTACACAGGGAGATGGGGGAGCTGCTGGACATGCACTCCCCCCCAATATCACATCCCTGACATGTCTGTGTACACAGGGAGATGGGGGAGCTACTGGACATGGACTCCCCCCCCCCAATATCACATCCCTGACATGTCTGTGTACACAGGGGGATGGGGGAGCTACTGGACATGGACTCCCCCCCCCCCCCAATATCACATCCCTGACATGTCTGTGTACACAGGGGGATGGGGGAGCTGCTGGACATGGACCCCCCCCCCCAATATCACATCCCTGACATGTCTGTGTACACAGGGGAATGGGGGAGCTGCTGGACATGGACCCCCCCCCCCCAATATCACATCCCTGACATGTCTGTGTACACAGGGAGATGGGGGAGCTGCTGGACATGGACTCCCCCCCAATATCACATCCCTGACATGTCTGTGTACACAGGGAGATGGGGGAGCTGCTGGACATGGACCCCCCCCTGATATTACATCCCTGACATGTCTGTGTACACAGGGAGATGGGGGAGCTGCTGGACATGGACTCCCCCCCCCCCCCAATATCACATCCCTGACATGTCTGTGTACACAGGGAGATGGGGGGGCTGCTGGACATGGACTCCCCCCCAATATCACATCCCTGACATGTCTGTGTACACAGGGAGATGGGGGAGCTACTGGACATGGACTCCCCCCCCCCCCAATATCACATCCCTGACATGTCTGTGTACACAGGGGGATGGGGGAGCTGCTGGACATGGACTCCCCCCCCCCCCAATATCACATCCCTGACATGTCTGTGTACACAGGGGGATGGGGGAGCTGCTGGACAAGGACCCCCCCAATATCACATCCCTGACATGGCTGTGAACACAGGGAGATTGGGGAAACTACTGGACATGCTGCCCCCCCCCCCCCAATATTACATCCCTGATATGTCTGTATACACAGGGAGTTAGGGGAACTATTGGATATGCACCCCCCCCCCCCACATAGGAGATGGAGGAACTAATGGACATGGACACCCCCCCCCCCCAATATCACATCCCTGACATGTCTGTGTACACAGAGAGATTGGGAAACTACTGGAAAATGACCCCCCCCCCCCTGATATTACATCCCTGACATGCCTGTGTACATAGGGGGATGGGGGGACTACTGGACATGGACCCCCCCCCCTGATATTACATCTCTGACATGTCTGTGTACCCAGGGGGATGGGGGAGCTGCTGGACATGGACTCCCCCCCCCCCCCAATATCACATCCCTGACATGTCTGTGTACACAGGGAGATGGGGGAGCTACTGGACATGGACTCCCCCCCCCCCCCAATATCACATCCCTGACATGTCTGTGTACACAGGGGGATGGGAGAGCTGCTGGACATGGACTCCCCCCCCCCCCCCCAATATCACATCCCTGACATGTCTGTGTACACAGGGGGATGGGGGAGCTGCTGGACATGGACTCCCCCCCCCCCCCCCCAATATCACATCCCTGACATGTCTGTGTACACAGGGGGATGGGGGAGCTGCTGGACATGGACTCCCCCCCAATATCACATCCCTGACATGTCTGTGTACACAGGGAGATGGGGGAGCTGCTGGACATGGACCCCCCCCTGATATTACATCCCTGACATGTCTGTGTACACAGGGAGATGGGGGAGCTGCTGGACATGGACTCCCCCCCAATATCACATCCCTGACATGTCTGTGTATACAGGGGGATGGGGGAGCTGCTGGACATGGACCCCCCCCCAATATCACATCCCTGACATGTCTGTGTACACAGGGGGATGGGGGAGCTGCTGGACATGGACCCCCCCCCCCCCAATATCACATCCCTGACATGTCTGTGTACACAGGGAGATGGGGGAGCTGCTGGACATGCACTCCCCCCCAATATCACATCCCTGACATGTCTGTGTACACAGGGAGATGGGGGAGCTACTGGACATGGACTCCCCCCCCCCCCCAATATCACATCCCTGACATGTCTGTGTACACAGGGAGATGGGGGAGCTGCTGGACATGGACTCCCCCCCCCCCCCCAATATCACATCCCTGACATGTCTGTGTACACAGGGGGATGGGGGAGCTGCTGGACATGGACCCCCCCCCCCCAATATCACATCCCTGACATGTCTGTGTACACAGGGGGATGGGGGAGCTGCTGGACATGGACTCCCCCCCAATATCACATCCCTGACATGTCTGTGTACACAGGGAGATGGGGGAGCTGCTGGACATGGACCCCCCCCTGATATTACATCCCTGACATGTCTGTGTACACAGGGAGATGGGGGAGCTGCTGGACATGGACTCCCCCCCCCCCAATATCACATCCCTGACATGTCTGTGTACACAGGGGGATGGGGGAGCTGCTGGACATGGACCCCCCCCCCCCAATATCACATCCCTGACATGTCTGTGTACACAGGGGGATGGGGGAGCTGCTGGACATGGACCCCCCCCTGATATTACATCCCTGACATGTCTGTGTACACAGGGAGATGGGGGAGCTGCTGGACATGGACTCCCCCCCCCCCCCAATATCACATCCCTGACATGTCTGTGTACACAGGGGGATGGGGGAGCTGCTGGACATGGACCCCCCCCCCCCCAATATCACATCCCTGACATGTCTGTGTACACAGGGGGATGGGGGAGCTGCTGGACATGGACTCCCCCCCAATATCACATCCCTGACATGTCTGTGTACACAGGGAGATGGGGGAGCTGCTGGACATGGACCCCCCCCTGATATTACATCCCTGACATGTCTGTGTACATAGGGAGATGGGGGAGCTGCTGGACATGGACTCCCCCCCCCCCCCCCCCAATATCACATCCCTGACATGTCTGTGTACACAGGGGGATGGGGGAGCTGCTGGACATGGACCCCCCCCCCCCCCCAATATCACATCCCTGACATGTCTGTGTACACAGGGAGATGGGGGAGCTGCTGGACATGGACTTCCCCCCAATATCACATCCCTGACATGTCTGTGTACACAGGGAGATGGGGGAGCTGCTGGACATGGACTCCCCCCCCCCCCAATATCACATCCCTGACATGTCTGTGTACACAGGGGGATGGGGGAGCTGCTGGACATGGACCCCCCCCCCCCCCCAATATCACATCCCTGACATGTCTGTGTACACAGGGAGATGGGGGAGCTGCTGGACATGGACTCCCCCCCAATATCACATCCCTGACATGTCTGTGTACACAGGGAGATGGGGGAGCTACTGGACATGGACTCCCCCCCCCCCCCAATATCACATCCCTGACATGTCTGTGTACACAGGGGGATGGGGGAGCTGCTGGACATGGACTCCCCCCCCCCCCCCAATATCACATCCCTGACATGTCTGTGTACACAGGGGGATGGGGGAGCTGCTGGACAAGGACCCCCCCAATATCACATCCCTGACATGGCTGTGTACACAGGGAGATTGGGGAAACTACTGGACATGCTGCCCCCCCCCCCCAATATTACATCCCTGATATGTCTGTATACACAGGGAGTTAGGGGAACTATTGGATATGCACCCCCCCCCCACATAGGAGATGGAGGAACTAATGGACATGGACACCCCCCCCCCCCCCAATATCACATCCCTGACATGTCTGTGTACACAGAGAGATTGGGAAACTACTGGAAAATGACCCCCCCCCCCTGATATTACATCCCTGACATGCCTGTGTACATAGGGGGATGGGGGGACTACTGGACATGGACCCCCCCCCCTGATATTACATCTCTGACATGTCTGTGTACCCAGGGGGATGGGGGAGCTGCTGGACATGGACTCCCCCCCCCCCCCCCCAATATCACATCCCTGACATGTCTGTGTACACAGGGAGATGGGGGAGCTACTGGACATGGACTCCCCCCCCCCCCCAATATCACATCCCTGACATGTCTGTGTACACAGGGGGATGGGAGAGCTGCTGGACATGGACTCCCCCCCCCCCCAATATCACATCCCTGACATGTCTGTGTACACAGGGGGATGGGGGAGCTGCTGGACATGGACTCCCCCCCCCCAATATCACATCCCTGACATGTCTGTGTACACAGGGGGATGGGGGAGCTGCTGGACATGGACTCCCCCCCAATATCACATCCCTGACATGTCTGTGTACACAGGGAGATGGGGGAGCTGCTGGACATGGACCCCCCCCCCCCCCAATATCACATCCCTGACATGTCTGTGTACACAGGGAGATGGGGAAGCTGCTGGACATGGACTCCCCCCCAATATCACATCCCTGACATGTCTGTGTATACAGGGGGATGGGGGAGCTGCTGGACATGGACTCCCCCCCCCCCCCCAATATCACATCCCTGACATGTCTGTGTACACAGGGGGATGGGGGAGCTACTGGACATGGACTCCCCCCCCCCCAATATCACATCCCTGACATGTCTGTGTACACAGGGAGATGGGGGAGCTGCTGGACATGGACTCCCCCCCCCCCCCCCAATATCACATCCCTGACATGTCTGTGTACACAGGGGGATGGGGGAGCTGCTGGACATGGACCCCCCCCCCCCCCAATATCACATCCCTGACATGTCTGTGTACACAGGGGGATGGGGGAGCTGCTGGACATGGACTCCCCCCCAATATCACATCCCTGACATGTCTGTGTACACAGGGAGATGGGGGAGCTGCTGGACATGGACCCCCCCCCCCCTGATATTACATCCCTGACATGTCTGTGTACACAGGGAGATGGGGGAGCTGCTGGACATGGACTCCCCCCCCCCCAATATCACATCCCTGACATGTCTGTGTACACAGGGGGATGGGGGAGCTGCTGGACATGGACCCCCCCCCCCCAATATCACATCCCTGACATGTCTGTGTACACAGGGGGATGGGGGAGCTGCTGGACATGGACCCCCCCCTGATATTACATCCCTGACATGTCTGTGTACACAGGGAGATGGGGGAGCTGCTGGACATGGACTCCCCCCCCCCCCCCAATATCACATCCCTGACATGTCTGTGTACACAGGGGGATGGGGGAGCTGCTGGACATGGACCCCCCCCCCCCAATATCACATCCCTGACATGTCTGTGTACACAGGGGGATGGGGGAGCTGCTGGACATGGACCCCCCCCCCCCCAATATCACATCCCTGACATGTCTGTGTACACAGGGAGATGGGGGAGCTGCTGGACATGGACTCCCCCCCAATATCACATCCCTGACATGTCTGTGTACACAGGGAGATGGGGGAGCTGCTGGACATGGACCCCCCCTGATATTACATCCCTGACATGTCTGTGTACACAGGGAGATGGGGGAGCTGCTGGACATGGACTCCCCCCCCCCCCCAATATCACATCCCTGACATGTCTGTGTACACAGGGGGATGGGGGAGCTGCTGGACATGGACCCCCCCCCCCAATATCACATCCCTGACATGTCTGTGTACACAGGGGGATGGGGGAGCTGCTGGACATGGACCCCCCCCCCCCCAATATTACATCCCTGACATGTCTGTGTACACAGGGAGATGGGGGAGCTGCTGGACAAGGACCCCCCCCCCTGATATTACATCCCTGACATGTCTGTGTACACAGGGGGATGGGGGAGCTGCTGGACATGGACTCCCCCCCCCCCAATATCACATCCCTGACATGTCTGTGTACACAGGGAGATGGGGGAGCTGCTGGACATGGACTCCCCCCCCAATATCACATCCCTGACATGTCTGTGTACACAGGGAGATGGGGGAGCTACTGGACATGGACTCCCCCAATATCACATCCCTGACATGGCTGTGTACACAGGGAGATTGGGGAAACTACTGGACATGCTGCCCCCCCCCCCCCAATATTACATCCCTGATATGTCTGTATACACAGGGAGTTAGGGGAACTATTGGATATGCACCCCCCCCCCCCCCACATAGGAGATGGAGGAACTAATGGACATGGACACCCCCCCAATATCACATCCCTGACATGTCTGTGTACACAGAGAGATTGGGAAACTACTGGAAAATGACCCCCCCCCCCCCTGATATTACATCCCTGACATGCCTGTGTACATAGGGGGATGGGGGGACTACTGGACATGGACCCCCCCCTGATATTACATCTCTGACATGTCTGTGTACCCAGGGGGATGGGGGAGCTGCTGGACATGGACCCCCCCTGATATTACATCTCTGACATGTCTGTGTACCCAGGGGGATGGGGGAGCTGCTGGACATGGACTCCCCCCCCCCCCCCCCAATATCACATCCCTGACATGTCTGTGTACACAGGGAGATGGGGGAGCTACTGGACATGGACTCCCCCCCCCAATATCACATCCCTGACATGTCTGTGTACACAGGGGGATGGGAGAGCTGCTGGACATGGACTCCCCCCCCCCCCCCCAATATCACATCCCTGACATGTCTGTGTACACAGGGGGATGGGGGAGCTGCTGGACATGGACTCCCCCCCCCCCAATATCACATCCCTGACATGTCTGTGTACACAGGGGGATGGGGGAGCTGCTGGACATGGACTCCCCCCCCAATATCACATCCCTGACATGTCTGTGTACACAGGGAGATGGGGGAGCTGCTGGACATGGACCCCCCCTGATATTACATCCCTGACATGTCTGTGTACACAGGGAGATGGGGGAGCTGCTGGACATGGACTCCCCCCCAATATCACATCCCTGACATGTCTGTGTATACAGGGGGATGGGGGAGCTGCTGGACATGGACCCCCCCCCCCCCAATATCACATCCCTGACATGTCTGTGTACACAGGGGGATGGGGGAGCTGCTGGACATGGACCCCCCCCCCCCCCCCAATATCACATCCCTGACATGTCTGTGTACACAGGGAGATGGGGGAGCTGCTGGACATGCACTCCCCCCCAATATCACATCCCTGACATGTCTGTGTACACAGGGAGATGGGGGAGCTACTGGACATGGACTCCCCCCCCCCAATATCACATCCCTGACATGTCTGTGTACACAGGGGGATGGGGGAGCTACTGGACATGGACTCCCCCCCCCCCCCCAATATCACATCCCTGACATGTCTGTGTACACAGGGGGATGGGGGAGCTGCTGGACATGGACCCCCCCCCCCCCAATATCACATCCCTGACATGTCTGTGTACACAGGGGAATGGGGGAGCTGCTGGACATGGACCCCCCCCCCCCAATATCACATCCCTGACATGTCTGTGTACACAGGGAGATGGGGGAGCTGCTGGACATGGACTCCCCCCCAATATCACATCCCTGACATGTCTGTGTACACAGGGAGATGGGGGAGCTGCTGGACATGGACCCCCCCCTGATATTACATCCCTGACATGTCTGTGTACACAGGGAGATGGGGGAGCTGCTGGACATGGACTCCCCCCCCCCCCAATATCACATCCCTGACATGTCTGTGTACACAGGGGGATGGGGGAGCTGCTGGACATGGACCCCCCCCCCCCCCCCAATATCACATCCCTGACATGTCTGTGTACACAGGGGGATGGGGGAGCTGCTGGACATGGACCCCCCCCCCCCCCCAATATCACATCCCTGACATGTCTGTGTACACAGGGAGATGGGGGAGCTGCTGGACATGGACTCCCCCCCAATATCACATCCCTGACATGTCTGTGTACACAGGGAGATGGGGGAGCTACTGGACATGGACTCCCCCCCCCCCAATATCACATCCCTGACATGTCTGTGTACACAGGGGGATGGGGGAGCTGCTGGACATGGACTCCCCCCCCCCCAATATCACATCCCTGACATGTCTGTGTACACAGGGGGATGGGGGAGCTGCTGGACAAGGACCCCCCCAATATCACATCCCTGACATGGCTGTGAACACAGGGAGATTGGGGAAACTACTGGACATGCTGCCCCCCCCCCCCCCCCAATATTACATCCCTGATATGTCTGTATACACAGGGAGTTAGGGGAACTATTGGATATGCACCCCCCCCCCCCCCACATAGGAGATGGAGGAACTAATGGACATGGACACCCCCCCCCCCCCCCAATATCACATCCCTGACATGTCTGTGTACACAGAGAGATTGGGAAACTACTGGAAAATGACCCCCCCCCCTGATATTACATCCCTGACATGCCTGTGTACATAGGGGGATGGGGGGACTACTGGACATGGACCCCCCCCCCCCTGATATTACATCTCTGACATGTCTGTGTACCCAGGGGGATGGGGGAGCTGCTGGACATGGACTCCCCCCCCCCCCCAATATCACATCCCTGACATGTCTGTGTACACAGGGAGATGGGGGAGCTACTGGACATGGACTCCCCCCCCCCCCCCCCCCAATATCACATCCCTGACATGTCTGTGTACACAGGGGGATGGGAGAGCTGCTGGACATGGACTCCCCCCCCCCCCCCCCAATATCACATCCCTGACATGTCTGTGTACACAGGGGGATGGGGGAGCTGCTGGACATGGACTCCCCCCCCCCCCCCAATATCACATCCCTGACATGTCTGTGTACACAGGGGGATGGGGGAGCTGCTGGACATGGACTCCCCCCCAATATCACATCCCTGACATGTCTGTGTACACAGGGAGATGGGGGAGCTGCTGGACATGGACCCCCCCCTGATATTACATCCCTGACATGTCTGTGTACACAGGGAGATGGGGGAGCTGCTGGACATGGACTCCCCCCCAATATCACATCCCTGACATGTCTGTGTATACAGGGGGATGGGGGAGCTGCTGGACATGGACCCCCCCCCAATATCACATCCCTGACATGTCTGTGTACACAGGGGGATGGGGGAGCTGCTGGACATGGACCCCCCCCCCCCCAATATCACATCCCTGACATGTCTGTGTACACAGGGAGATGGGGGAGCTGCTGGACATGCACTCCCCCCCAATATCACATCCCTGACATGTCTGTGTACACAGGGAGATGGGGGAGCTACTGGACATGGACTCCCCCCCCCCCCCCCAATATCACATCCCTGACATGTCTGTGTACACAGGGAGATGGGGGAGCTGCTGGACATGGACTCCCCCCCCCCCAATATCACATCCCTGACATGTCTGTGTACACAGGGGGATGGGGGAGCTGCTGGACATGGACCCCCCCCCCCAATATCACATCCCTGACATGTCTGTGTACACAGGGGGATGGGGGAGCTGCTGGACATGGACTCCCCCCCAATATCACATCCCTGACATGTCTGTGTACACAGGGAGATGGGGGAGCTGCTGGACATGGACCCCCCCCTGATATTACATCCCTGACATGTCTGTGTACACAGGGAGATGGGGGAGCTGCTGGACATGGACTCCCCCCCCCCAATATCACATCCCTGACATGTCTGTGTACACAGGGGGATGGGGGAGCTGCTGGACATAGACCCCCCCCCCCCCAATATCACATCCCTGACATGTCTGTGTACACAGGGGGATGGGGGAGCTGCTGGACATGGACCCCCCCCTGATATTACATCCCTGACATGTCTGTGTACACAGGGAGATGGGGGAGCTGCTGGACATGGACTCCCCCCCCCCAATATCACATCCCTGACATGTCTGTGTACACAGGGGGATGGGGGAGCTGCTGGACATGGACCCCCCCCCCC
Source organism: Pelophylax lessonae (assembly GCF_965119305.1). NCBI lineage: Eukaryota > Metazoa > Chordata > Amphibia > Anura > Ranidae > Pelophylax > Pelophylax lessonae. The sequence continues at coordinate 526,575,809 of NC_138768.1, forward strand.
CCAATATCACATCCCTGACATGTCTGTGTACACAGGGGGATGGGGGAGCTGCTGGACATGGACTCCCCCCCAATATCACATCCCTGACATGTCTGTGTACACAGGGAGATGGGGGAGCTGCTGGACATGGACCCCCCCCTGATATTACATCCCTGACATGTCTGTGTACATAGGGAGATGGGGGAGCTGCTGGACATGGACTCCCCCCCCCCCCCCAATATCACATCCCTGACATGTCTGTGTACACAGGGGGATGGGGGAGCTGCTGGACATGGACCCCCCCCCCCAATATCACATCCCTGACATGTCTGTGTACACAGGGAGATGGGGGAGCTGCTGGACATGGACTTCCCCCCAATATCACATCCCTGACATGTCTGTGTACACAGGGAGATGGGGGAGCTGCTGGACATGGACTCCCCCCCCCCCCCAATATCACATCCCTGACATGTCTGTGTACACAGGGGGATGGGGGAGCTGCTGGACATGGACCCCCCCCCCCCCCCCCCAATATCACATCCCTGACATGTCTGTGTACACAGGGAGATGGGGGAGCTGCTGGACATGGACTCCCCCCCAATATCACATCCCTGACATGTCTGTGTACACAGGGAGATGGGGGAGCTACTGGACATGGACTCCCCCCCCCCCCCAATATCACATCCCTGACATGTCTGTGTACACAGGGGGATGGGGGAGCTGCTGGACATGGACTCCCCCCCCCCCCAATATCACATCCCTGACATGTCTGTGTACACAGGGGGATGGGGGAGCTGCTGGACAAGGACCCCCCCAATATCACATCCCTGACATGGCTGTGTACACAGGGAGATTGGGGAAACTACTGGACATGCTGCCCCCCCCCCCAATATTACATCCCTGATATGTCTGTATACACAGGGAGTTAGGGGAACTATTGGATATGCACCCCCCCCCCACATAGGAGATGGAGGAACTAATGGACATGGACACCCCCCCCCCCCCCCAATATCACATCCCTGACATGTCTGTGTACACAGAGAGATTGGGAAACTACTGGAAAATGACCCCCCCCCCCTGATATTACATCCCTGACATGCCTGTGTACATAGGGGGATGGGGGGACTACTGGACATGGACCCCCCCCCCTGATATTACATCTCTGACATGTCTGTGTACCCAGGGGGATGGGGGAGCTGCTGGACATGGACTCCCCCCCCCCCCCAATATCACATCCCTGACATGTCTGTGTACACAGGGAGATGGGGGAGCTACTGGACATGGACTCCCCCCCCCCCCCCCCAATATCACATCCCTGACATGTCTGTGTACACAGGGGGATGGGAGAGCTGCTGGACATGGACTCCCCCCCCCCCAATATCACATCCCTGACATGTCTGTGTACACAGGGGGATGGGGGAGCTGCTGGACATGGACTCCCCCCCCCCAATATCACATCCCTGACATGTCTGTGTACACAGGGGGATGGGGGAGCTGCTGGACATGGACTCCCCCCCAATATCACATCCCTGACATGTCTGTGTACACAGGGAGATGGGGGAGCTGCTGGACATGGACCCCCCCCCCCAATATCACATCCCTGACATGTCTGTGTACACAGGGAGATGGGGAAGCTGCTGGACATGGACTCCCCCCCAATATCACATCCCTGACATGTCTGTGTATACAGGGGGATGGGGGAGCTGCTGGACATGGACTCCCCCCCCCCCCAATATCACATCCCTGACATGTCTGTGTACACAGGGGGATGGGGGAGCTACTGGACATGGACTCCCCCCCCCCCAATATCACATCCCTGACATGTCTGTGTACACAGGGAGATGGGGGAGCTGCTGGACATGGACTCCCCCCCCCCAATATCACATCCCTGACATGTCTGTGTACACAGGGGGATGGGGGAGCTGCTGGACATGGACCCCCCCCCCCCCCAATATCACATCCCTGACATGTCTGTGTACACAGGGGGATGGGGGAGCTGCTGGACATGGACTCCCCCCCAATATCACATCCCTGACATGTCTGTGTACACAGGGAGATGGGGGAGCTGCTGGACATGGACCCCCCCCCCCCTGATATTACATCCCTGACATGTCTGTGTACACAGGGAGATGGGGGAGCTGCTGGACATGGACTCCCCCCCCCCCCCAATATCACATTCCTGACATGTCTGTGTACACAGGGGGATGGGGGAGCTGCTGGACATGGACCCCCCCCTGATATTACATCCCTGACATGTCTGTGTACACAGGGAGATGGGGGAGCTGCTGGACATGGACTCCCCCCCCCCCCCAATATCACATCCCTGACATGTCTGTGTACACAGGGGGATGGGGGAGCTGCTGGACATGGACCCCCCCCCCCCAATATCACATCCCTGACATGTCTGTGTACACAGGGGGATGGGGGAGCTGCTGGACATGGACTCCCCCCCAATATCACATCCCTGACATGTCTGTGTACACAGGGAGATGGGGGAGCTGCTGGACATGGACCCCCCCTGATATTACATCCCTGACATGTCTGTGTACATAGGGAGATGGGGGAGCTGCTGGACATGGACTCCCCCCCCCCCCCCCAATATCACATCCCTGACATGTCTGTGTACACAGGGGGATGGGGGAGCTGCTGGACATGGACCCCCCCCCCCCCAATATCACATCCCTGACATGTCTGTGTACACAGGGGGATGGGGGAGCTGCTGGACATGGACCCCCCCCCCCAATATCACATCCCTGACATGTCTGTGTACACAGGGAGATGGGGGAGCTGCTGGACATGGACTCCCCCCCAATATCACATCCCTGACATGTCTGTGTACACAGGGAGATGGGGGAGCTGCTGGACATGGACCCCCCCTGATATTACATCCCTGACATGTCTGTGTACACAGGGAGATGGGGGAGCTGCTGGACATGGACTCCCCCCCCCCCCAATATCACATCCCTGACATGTCTGTGTACACAGGGGGATGGGGGAGCTGCTGGACATGGACCCCCCCCCCCCCAATATCACATCCCTGACATGTCTGTGTACACAGGGGGATGGGGGAGCTGCTGGACATGGACCCCCCCCCAATATTACATCCCTGACATGTCTGTGTACACAGGGAGATGGGGGAGCTGCTGGACAAGGACCCCCCCCTGATATTACATCCCTGACATGTCTGTGTACACAGGGGGATGGGGGAGCTGCTGGACATGGACTCCCCCCCCCCCCCAATATCACATCCCTGACATGTCTGTGTACACAGGGAGATGGGGGAGCTGCTGGACATGGACTCCCCCCCCCCAATATCACATCCCTGACATGTCTGTGTACACAGGGAGATGGGGGAGCTACTGGACATGGACTCCCCCCCCCCCCCAATATCACATCCCTGACATGTCTGTGTACACAGGGGGATGGGGGAGCTGCTGGACATGGACCCCCCCCCCAATATCACATCCCTGACATGTCTGTGTACACAGGGAGATGGGGGAGCTGCTGGACATGGACTTCCCCCCAATATCACATCCCTGACATGTCTGTGTACACAGGGAGATGGGGGAGCTGCTGGACATGGACTCCCCCCCCCCCCAATATCACATCCCTGACATGTCTGTGTACACAGGGGGATGGGGGAGCTGCTGGACATGGACCCCCCCCCCCCAATATCACATCCCTGACATGTCTGTGTACACAGGGAGATGGGGGAGCTGCTGGACATGGACTCCCCCCCAATATCACATCCCTGACATGTCTGTGTACACAGGGAGATGGGGGAGCTACTGGACATGGACTCCCCCCCCCCCCCAATATCACATCCCTGACATGTCTGTGTACACAGGGGGATGGGGGAGCTGCTGGACATGGACTCCCCCCCCCCCAATATCACATCCCTGACATGTCTGTGTACACAGGGGGATGGGGGAGCTGCTGGACAAGGACCCCCCCAATATCACATCCCTGACATGGCTGTGTACACAGGGAGATTGGGGAAACTACTGGACATGCTGCCCCCCCCCCCCCCAATATTACATCCCTGATATGTCTGTATACACAGGGAGTTAGGGGAACTATTGGATATGCACCCCCCCCCCACATAGGAGATGGAGGAACTAATGGACATGGACACCCCCCCCCCCCCCAATATCACATCCCTGACATGTCTGTGTACACAGAGAGATTGGGAAACTACTGGAAAATGACCCCCCCCCCCCCTGATATTACATCCCTGACATGCCTGTGTACATAGGGGGATGGGGGGACTACTGGACATGGACCCCCCCCCCTGATATTACATCTCTGACATGTCTGTGTACCCAGGGGGATGGGGGAGCTGCTGGACATGGACTCCCCCCCCCCCCCCAATATCACATCCCTGACATGTCTGTGTACACAGGGAGATGGGGGAGCTACTGGACATGGACTCCCCCCCCCCCCCCCCCAATATCACATCCCTGACATGTCTGTGTACACAGGGGGATGGGAGAGCTGCTGGACATGGACTCCCCCCCCCCAATATCACATCCCTGACATGTCTGTGTACACAGGGGGATGGGGGAGCTGCTGGACATGGACTCCCCCCCAATATCACATCCCTGACATGTCTGTGTACACAGGGAGATGGGGGAGCTGCTGGACATGGACCCCCCCCCCCAATATCACATCCCTGACATGTCTGTGTACACAGGGAGATGGGGAAGCTGCTGGACATGGACTCCCCCCCAATATCACATCCCTGACATGTCTGTGTATACAGGGGGATGGGGGAGCTGCTGGACATGGACTCCCCCCCCCCCCCCCAATATCACATCCCTGACATGTCTGTGTACACAGGGGGATGGGGGAGCTACTGGACATGGACTCCCCCCCCCCCAATATCACATCCCTGACATGTCTGTGTACACAGGGAGATGGGGGAGCTGCTGGACATGGACTCCCCCCCCCCAATATCACATCCCTGACATGTCTGTGTACACAGGGGGATGGGGGAGCTGCTGGACATGGACCCCCCCCCCCCAATATCACATCCCTGACATGTCTGTGTACACAGGGGGATGGGGGAGCTGCTGGACATGGACTCCCCCCCAATATCACATCCCTGACATGTCTGTGTACACAGGGAGATGGGGGAGCTGCTGGACATGGACCCCCCCCCCTGATATTACATCCCTGACATGTCTGTGTACACAGGGAGATGGGGGAGCTGCTGGACATGGACTCCCCCCCCCCCCCCCAATATCACATCCCTGACATGTCTGTGTACACAGGGGGATGGGGGAGCTGCTGGACATGGACCCCCCCCTGATATTACATCCCTGACATGTCTGTGTACACAGGGAGATGGGGGAGCTGCTGGACATGGACTCCCCCCCCCCCCCCCCCCCCAATATCACATCCCTGACATGTCTGTGTACACAGGGGGATGGGGGAGCTGCTGGACATGGACCCCCCCCCCCCCCAATATCACATCCCTGACATGTCTGTGTACACAGGGGGATGGGGGAGCTGCTGGACATGGACTCCCCCCCAATATCACATCCCTGACATGTCTGTGTACACAGGGAGATGGGGGAGCTGCTGGACATGGACCCCCCCTGATATTACATCCCTGACATGTCTGTGTACATAGGGAGATGGGGGAGCTGCTGGACATGGACTCCCCCCCCCCCCCAATATCACATCCCTGACATGTCTGTGTACACAGGGGGATGGGGGAGCTGCTGGACATGGACCCCCCCCCCCCCCAATATCACATCCCTGACATGTCTGTGTACACAGGGGGATGGGGGAGCTGCTGGACATGGACCCCCCCCCCCCAATATCACATCCCTGACATGTCTGTGTACACAGGGAGATGGGGGAGCTGCTGGACATGGACTCCCCCCCAATATCACATCCCTGACATGTCTGTGTACACAGGGAGATGGGGGAGCTGCTGGACATGGACCCCCCCTGATATTACATCCCTGACATGTCTGTGTACACAGGGAGATGGGGGAGCTGCTGGACATGGACTCCCCCCCCCCCCCCAATATCACATCCCTGACATGTCTGTGTACACAGGGGGATGGGGGAGCTGCTGGACATGGACCCCCCCCCCCCAATATTACATCCCTGACATGTCTGTGTACACAGGGAGATGGGGGAGCTGCTGGACAAGGACCCCCCCCTGATATTACATCCCTGACATGTCTGTGTACACAGGGGGATGGGGGAGCTGCTGGACATGGACTCCCCCCCCCCCCCCAATATCACATCCCTGACATGTCTGTGTACACAGGGAGATGGGGGAGCTGCTGGACATGGACTCCCCCCCCAATATCACATCCCTGACATGTCTGTGTACACAGGGAGATGGGGGAGCTACTGGACATGGACTCCCCCCCCCCCCCCCAATATCACATCCCTGACATGTCTGTGTACACAGGGGGATGGGGGAGCTGCTGGACATGGACTCCCCCCCCCCCCCAATATCACATCCCTGACATGTCTGTGTACACAGGGAGATGGGGGAGCTGCTGGACATGGACTCCCCCCCCAATATCACATCCCTGACATGTCTGTGTACACAGGGGGATGGGGGAGCTACTGGACATGGACTCCCCCCCCCCCCCAATATCACATCCCTGACATGTCTGTGTACACAGGGAGATGGGGGAGCTGCTGGACATGGACTCCCCCCCCAATATCACATCCCTGACATGTCTGTGTACACAGGGAGATGGGGGAGCTACTGGACATGGACTCCCCCCCCCCCCCCAATATCACATCCCTGACATGTCTGTGTACACAGGGAGATGGGGGAGCTACTGGACATGGACTCCCCCCCCCCCCCCCAATATCACATCCCTGACATGTCTGTGTACACAGGGGGATGGGGGAGCTGCTGGACATGGACTCCCCCAATATCACATCCCTGACATGGCTGTGTACACAGGGAGATGGGGAAACTACTGGACATGCTGCCCCCCCCCCCCCCAATATTACATCCCTGATATGTCTGTATACACAGGGAGTTAGGGGAACTATTGGATATGCACCCCCCCCCCCACATAGGAGATGGAGGAACTAATGGACATGGACACCCCCCCCCCCCCCCCAATATCACATCCCTGACATGTCTGTGTACACAGAGAGATTGGGAAACTACTGGAAAATGACCCCCCCCCCCCCTCCCTGATATTACATCCCTGACATGCCTGTGTACATAGGGGGATGGGGGAGCTGCTGGACATGGACCCCCCCCTGATATCACATCCCTGACATGTCTGTGTACCCAGGGGGATGGGGGAGCTGCTGGACATGGACCCCCCCTGATATCACATCCCTGACATGTCTGTGTCTGAGCTTGGTTGAGTGTACTCTAAACACCTCTCCCTCTTCCCTCCCCCCAGTAATAATCCTGATTTGAAGTATTATATTTCAGTGAAAGTTTCTGGAGTGGTAGCCATAAAAGAAGATTCGATGGTGAAGTGGTTAATGAATATGATAGAATTGAGCTCTCACCATGACTCTGAGATTTTCTCCCAGCCAGGTCAGAGAGGTCCCGTCTGAGTCTCCTGTGTTCCTTCCCTCAGCTCCTACTCAGTGTGACTAAGCAGAGCCTCCCCCTCCTCCTCCCATCACTGATATCCAGCACATGGACTTCCGCGTTATGGCATTCAATGTCCCGAGCCGAGGCCTCCGTACAGCAGCACTTCTACTACACCTCCCATCCCCGGGGAGCAGGCACCTGATCCGGCCACTGTATACCGCCATATCATCATCCCCATCCATCACTACACTCCTGTCATCCCGACACCCATCACTCCTCTACAGGACCATGTCCTCTGATAGCCAGGACTCCGGCAGTCACCCGAAGAGGCGGCCACACTGCTCCTATGATTATGTGGTGATCGGGGGAGGCTCAGGAGGACTGGCCAGTGCCCGGAGGGCGGCAGAGCTGGGGGCCAGGGCGGCTGTGGTGGAGAGCAACAAGCTGGGGGGCACCTGTGTGAGTATGAGCTCTGCTGGGGGGTCTATGGGGGAGAGCAACAAGCTGGGGGGCACCTGTGTGAGTATGAGCTCTGCTGGGGGGGTCTATGGGGGAGAACAACAAGCTTGGGGGCACCTGTGTGAGTATGAGCTCTGCTGGGGGGTCTATGGGGGAGAGCAACAAGCTGGGGGGCACCTGTGTGAGTATGAGCGCTGCTGGGGGGTCTATGGGGGAGCACCTCTCATGTCACATCCCTGACAGGGAGATGGAGGAGGAGCTACTGTACATGTCCCCCCCCCCCCCATATCACATCCCTGACAGGGAGATGGAGGAACTACTGTACATGTCCCCCCCCCCCCCCCATATCACATCCCTGACAGGGAGATGGAGGAACTACTGTACATGTCCCCCCATATCACATAACTAACAGGGAGATGGAGGAGCTATTGTACATGCCCCCCCCCCCATATCACATCCCTGACAGGGAGATGGAGGAACTACTGTACATGTCCCCCCATATCACATAACTAACAGGGAGATGGAGGAGCTATTGTACATGCCCCCCCCCCCCCATATCACATCCCTGACAGGGAGATGGAGGAACTACTGTACATGCCCCCCCCCCCCCCATATCACATAACTGACAGGGAGATGGAGGAACAATTGTACATGCCCCCCCCCCCATATCTCATCCCTGACAGGGAGATGGAGGAACTACTGTACATGCCCCCCCCCATATCACTTCCCTGACAGGGAGATGGAGGAACTACTGTACATGCCCCCCCCCATATCCCATAACTGACAGGGAGATGGAGGAACTATTGTACATGCCCCCCCCCCATATCACTTCCCTGACAGGGAGATGGAGGAACAATTGTACATGCCCCCCCCCCCATATCACATCCCTGACAGGGAGATGGAGGAACTACTGTACATGCCCCCCCCCCCCCATATCACATAACTGACAGGGAGATGGAGGAACAATTGTACATGCCCCCCCCCCATATCTCATCCCTGACAGGGAGATGGAGGAACTACTGTACATGCCCCCCCCCCCCATATCACTTCCCTGACAGGGAGATGGAGGAACTACTGTACATGCCCCCCCCCCCATATCACTTCCCTGACAGGGAGATGGAGGAACTACTGTACATGCCCCCCCCCCCATATCCCATAACTGACAGGGAGATGGAGGAACTATTGTACATGCCCCCCCCATATCACTTCCCTGACAGGGAGATGGAGGAACAATTGTACATGCCCCCCCCCCATATCACATCCCTGACAGGGAGATGGAGGAACTACTGTACATGTCCCCCCCCCCCCCATATCACATCCCTGACAGAGAGATGGAGGAACTACTGTACATGTCCCCCCCATATCACATAACTAACAGGGAGATGGAGGAGCTATTGTACATGCCCCCCCCCCCATATCACATCCCTGACAGGGAGATGGAGGAACTACTGTACATGCCCCCCCCCATATCACATAACTGACAGGGAGATGGAGAACAATTGTACATGCCCCCCCCCCCCCCATATCTCATCCCTGACAGGGAGATGGAGGAACTACTGTACATGCCCCCCCCCCATATCACTTCCCTGACAGGGAGATGGAGGAACTACTGTACATGCCCCCCCCCCCATATCCCATAACTGACAGGGAGATGGAGGAACTATTGTACATGCCCCCCCCCATATCACTTCCCTGACAGGGAGATGGAGGAACAATTGTACATGCCCCCCCCATATCACATCCCTGACAGGGAGATGGAGGAACTACTGTACATGCCCCCCCCCATATCACTTCCCTGACAGGGAGATGGAGGAACTACTGTACATGTCCCCCCCCCACATCACATCCCTGACAGGGAGATGGAGGAACTACTGTACATGTCCCCCCCATATCACATCCCTGACAGGGAGATGGAGGAACTACTGTACATGTCCCCCCCATATCACATCCCTGACAGGGAGATGGAGGAACTACTGTACATGTGTGTCGTCCCCCCCCTCCCGATATCACATCCCTGACAGGGAGATGGAGGAACTACTGTACATGTCCCCCCCCCCCAATATCACATCCCTAACACGGAGATGGAGGAACTATTGTACATGTTCCCCCCCCCCCCCCACATCACATCCCTGACAGGGGGATGGGGGGGGAACTACTGGACATGGACCCCCCCCCCCCCCCATATCACATCCCTGACATGAGTGTGTACACAGGGAGATGGGGGAACTGTTGAAATAAAGGGGCACTCTGATGGGGACAATCAATGTAAGAAGGCACTCTGATGGGGTCAGTCAATTTAAGGGGGCACTGTGGTGGGGACAATAGATGTAAGGGGGCACTCTGGTGGGGATATTTAAAGTAAGGGGGCACTCTGATGAGGACAGTTGATATAAGGAGGCACATATTCTGTTATATACCTCATTACCAGCCTCATACATACTGTTTTTTCCTGGTCAGTCTTGCACCCCCTCTGCACCACCAGACGTGAATTGTGGTACAGAATCATGTCAAGTGAACAGGGCAAATTGGCTCCCTGCATCTCTATCATACTGTGACAGACTGTCAGTGACTCTTACACAGTGTTGATATTATGACCAATTACTTTTTCGTGCACCCCCAGATCAGAAAAGCTGAAATCGGCCCTTTCCTGGAGGACATTAAAATTAAGGAAGAGTTTAGGCATGTTTGGATACTAGTCCACACCCGTCTACATTTGTATACACACAGCCCTGTGCCAAGAAATGCCTACTGTTTATGATTGGCACAAGGACAGCTTCCTGGCAGGATAACTTAAGTGGGTTCAGGCTAGTACCTAAACACACCCAAGCTTATCTATGGTTACATAGAGGTAGACAAACACAGTAAGAAATGATCTAATGAAAAACAGATTGCAGGGCCATTAAGTAGAAGATTATTTTTGGAGAATAATGATAGTGTTACGTGTCACTTAAGGCTATGTTCACATGTTAGCATAGCGGATCGCGGGCAGAACACAGCGATTCTGCCCGCGATCCGGAAATCATTGCAAATCGCGGGGTGCCTGTGCGTTGCCGTTGATTAGCAATGGCACCCCAAACGCTGTGCGATGTTGCCGCAATTTCCGCCTGCCGAATCGCGGTAACATCACGTAAACAAGATCGCGGGTCGCATGACACCCCAAAGAAGCTCATTTAAAATAACATACTCACAAGCTGCCTGTGGACTGGTACTTCACTGCTCACTTCCGGGTATAGGGCGCCCCCTTGCCAATACATGCTGTGATTGTACACAATGGGAATCTGTCAGCAGGTCCTGGCCAATGATTCACGGCTGGGATCTGGTGATTGGCTGTGTCCAATCTCAGCCCAGAGCCCTGTATTGACAATCAACACAGGGCTCTGTACTCTGTAAATAGGGGAGGATCCCACTGTTTCAGGGATAAGAAACAAAGAGATCTTTAGTAAAAATCAACACACATTACACATTGTTAGACACACATTTAACCCCTTGATCGCACTAGATGTTAACCCCTTCCAAGCCAGTGTCATTAGTACAGTGACAATGTATAGTATTCTCACTGATTACTGTAATAATGTCACCGGTGATGTTAGTGACAGTTAATCAGTTCCCCCCCAGTGTCAGTCAGTGATCACCGCCATTAGTAGCAAAAAAAAAAAAAAATCAAATATATATTCTATAGTTAGTAGATGCTAACCAATCAATATACTCTTGTTCGGACTTTTTTGCTAAAGACCTGTAGCAAAATCCATTTTGGCCAAAATTTATGAAGAAATTTTATTTTTTATATTTTTTTATTGGATATGTTTTTTTTTTTTTTTTAGCAGAAAGTAAAAAATATTTTTTTCTCAAAATTCAGTCTTTTTTTGTTTACATAATCAAAGAGGTGATCAAATAGCACCAAAAGAAAGCTCTATTTGTGTGAAAAAAAATGATATAAATTTTGTATGGGTAGAGCATTGCATGACCACACAATTTCCAGTTAAATAGTAAAAATTGGCCTGGTCATGAAGGGGGTAAAACCTTCTGGAGCTGAAATGGATAAACACATGTTTGCGTACTGGTGTATGCCTGTACACATTTTTACACAGATTTACAATGTACGGCTATATGCATGAAGAGATTGTCCGGGGTGGCTCTGTGCAAAACCAATGCACAGAGCAGGTAAGTATAAACCTGTTTTTTATTTTTCAGAGAAAAAGTGGGTTCACATCCTCATTAAGTTATAGCAAAGTGAAGAGTTTATTCAACTGGTTGGTATCATGGTCTCGTTTTAAGCATGGCTAACTTTCAATTTTGCCTTTTTTTTTTTTTTTTTTTTTTTTAGGTCAATGTTGGCTGTGTTCCGAAAAAGGTAAATATATTTATTTTCACATATTTGTATGTATTCCTTCACACACAGGGCTATTGCTGTATCATGCAAGTTTAAAATAGCAAGATAGACAGGTGCTTTTGTAATTTTAGACCAACAAGATAGCCAGGCCCCTTTTAAGTTTAGGCCAGCAGGATAGTTGGACCTCTCTTACTGTAAGTTTTAGGTCCACAAGAAAGGTAGGCCCTTTATAAATGTAGGGCAACAAGATAGCCATGTCCCTTATAAGTTCAGGCCAGCATTATAACTAAGCTCATTAGAAGTTCAAGCCAGTTTCAGAGCTAGGCCTCTTATAAGTCCACGCCAACAGGATTCCTGGGCCCATTAATAATTCAGGCCAGCAAGATAGCCGGGCCTCCTATTGATTCGGGCCAGCAAGATAGCCGGGCCTCCTATTGATTCGGGCCAGCAAGATAGCCGGGCCTCCTATTGATTCGGGCCAGCAAGATAGCCGGGCCTCCTATTGATTCGGGCCAGCAAGATAGCCGGGCCTCCTATTGATTCGGGCCAGCAAGATAGCCGGGCCTCCTATTGATTCGGGCCAGCAAGATAGCCGGGCCTCCTATTGATTCGGGCCAGCAAGATAGCCGGGCCTCCTATTGATTCGGGCCAGCAAGATAGCCGGGCCTCCTATTGATTCGGGCCAGCAAGATAGCCGGGCCTCCTATTGATTCGGGCCAGCAAGATAGCCGGGCCTCCTATTGATTCGGGCCAGCAAGATAGCTGGGCCTCCTATTGATTTGGGCCAGCAAGATAGCTGGGCCTCCTATTGATTTGGGCCAGCAAGATAGCTGGGCCTCCTATTGATTTGGGCCAGCAAGATAGCTGGGCCTCCTATTGATATATGCCAGCAAGATAGCTGGGCCTCCTATTGATATATGCCAGCAAGATAGCCGGGCCTCCTATTGATTCGGGCCAGCAAGATAGCTGGGCCTCCTATTGATTCAGGCCAGCAAGATAGCTGGGCCTCCTATTGATTTGGGCCTGCAAGATAGCTGGGTGTAACGCTCCTGCGTTTTTATATGGTGTGGATTTTCAGCTGCAGAAATAGTTCCACGTCAGTAGCCATGTAAGAGATATGCTGAGATACCATTCCCAACCTCAATGACTCATCATGTGTGGAAGGTCTTATTTTCAGCCAGTAAATACACACAATTAGCAAGCTGGTTCTTAGAGTGACTTTATGCATGTGGTAACACAATGATGAAGGTTGAGGGATAGGTTGAGTGGAGGTGGTAGGTGATAGACACTTGAAGGTGAGACAGTAGCAGATGGATGCAGGAAGGTTTAGCAATGTTGTATGATAGCAGATGATAGAATAGCAGGTGGACATACAAAAGAGATCAACCCAGTGCAGAAAAGTAGCAGTAGTCTCAAGAGCTAGCAATCTAGTTTATGCAGATGTGATAAACAGTCTCTACTATGCAGAGCTAGATAGTGTAAGCTTAGTATAAGTTTATAGAGAATTCCCATGCGGGGTACTTAGCACTATTAGCGATACAGCCGAAGGGTGGTTCAGGAGAGGCGGACGATCCAGTAGCGGGATACAGGGATCAGCGCAGCGAGGTTCCGTCAGCGAAGTAAGCTTGCAAGCATGGAAGCTTCAAGCAAGGTTAGCATCCAGATAAGGGTGTTTGAACGAACACATGTGAGTGAGCACCGACGCCTTAAATAGCCATCTAGTCCGGCGCTGAGTGATGACAGCTCCAGTATTAAAGGTGTATGCGCACCTTTCCAAAAGTAAATGGTAAGGCGCATACACTTGTGGAAAGTGTAATTTAGGGTACCAAAAGGTACCGGAACATTACACTGGGCCGCCTATTGATTCGGGCCAGCAAGATAGCTGGGCCGCCTATTGATTCGGGCCAGCAAGATAGCTGGGCCTCCTATTGATTCGGGCCAGCAAGATAGCTGGGCCTCCTATTGATTTATGCCAGCAAGATAGCTGGGCCTCCTATTGATTCGGGCCAGCAAGATAGCTGGGCCTCCTATTGATTCGGGCCAGAAAGATAGCTGGGCCTCGTATTGATTTGGGCCAGCAAGATAGCTGGGCCGCCTATTGATTCGGGCCAGCAAGATAGCTGGGCCGCCTATTGATTCGGGCCAGCAAGAAAGCTGGGCCGCCTATTGATTCGGGCCAGCAAGATAGCTGGGCCTCCTATTGATTCGGGCCAGCAAGATAGCTGGGCCTCCTATTGATTCGGGCCAGCAAGATAGCTGGGCCTCCTATTGATTCGGGCCAGCAAAATAGCTGGGCCGCCTATTGATTCGGGCCAGCAAGATAGCTGGGCCTCCTATTGATTTATGCCATCAAGATAGCTGGGCCTTCTATTGATTCGGGCCTGCAAGATAGCTGGGCCTTCTATTGATTCGGGCCAGCAAGATAGCTGGGCCTTCTATTGATTTGGGCCAGCAAAATAGCTGGGCCTTCTATTGATTTGGGCCAGCAAGATAGCTGGGCCTTCTATTGATTCGGGCCAGCAAGATAGCAGAGCCCCTTAATAATTTGGGGCAGCAAGATAGCCGGGCCCCTTAATAATTCAGGCCAGCAAGATAGTCGGGCTCCTTAATAATTCAGGCCAGAAAGATAGTCGGGCTCCTTAATAATTCAGGCCAGCAAGATAGTCGGGCTCCTTAATAATTCAGGCCAGCAAGATAGCTAGACCCCTTATATAGTAGGTTGAGGTCTGCAAGATGGCTAGGCCTTGTATAAATTCAGGACAGCAAGATAGCTAGGCCCCTTATAAGTTCAGTAAGTACAGACCAGCAAGATGGCTGGGCCCCTTATAAGTTCAGTAAGTACAGACCAGCAAGATGGCTGGGCCCCTTATAAGTTTAGGCCAACAAGATAGCTAGACCTTCTTATATATTCAAGGAAGCAAGATAGCCAGACCCCTTATTCAGTTCAGACCAGCAAGATAGCGAGGCCCCCTCTATAACTATGGAGAATCTGGGAAGGTGGGTTTTGCTGGCCTTCCAGTTTGCTATTGGTGGGTAATATTAGAAAATACAGTATAAAAAATATGACATTTCTTGTTGAAGATAGATTCTACAAATAGGAAAAGTCACTAAGTGCTTGTGTACATAGGTTTTTGTTTGTAGTAGATCTGCTCTTCTACTCATACACGTCAATAGAAATGCAAACACCTGCTGCATTTTTTTTTTTACTTGCCTGCAGGCAAAGGCATAATGTGCTAGTATGTGTCTCATACTAGCACATTATGTTAAACCTACCTGAAACGAAGTGTTCCAGTGATGCATTACCATCGTTGGACGCAGCGTCCATCTATACCCAGTCTTCCTTCCGGGGCCAGTCACAGAGCCAGAGCCGCGATGACGTCACAGGACACTACTCTGAAGAAACGGCACGGGCGGCAGTGATGTAACTGGCTATTAGGTCAGTAAATATCTCCTAAACGGTACATGTTTAGGAGATATTTACACCACCTATAGGTAAGCCTTAATATAGGCTTACTTATAGCTAAAACTTAAAGATGGAAATTTATTTCCTCTTTAACGTATACAGCATAAGCGCTCTAGGATCAATCTAGGCTGGAGCTAATTTTTAAAACATGAGAGCACATGAAGACTCCAAGCATATTGTGTCTGGTGGCAGTTGGTCCCGCCTAGGTATTGCAGGACCACAATGTAAATGACTAAGCTGCAGTTCTTCCCTACTATCTCCATTTCCTATTTCACAACTAATGCTAATGAAAGTTGTTGAAATAATCTTGTGGTCTTTTGGTGTTATTTGCTCAAGTTGAGGTCTGTATATACAGTATGTGACAATTAAACGGTTTGAACTGCGGCTGGTCGAACTGGCCGAGATTCGGACCATATACTGTGTTGACAGGCTGAATGCACTAAGTTGATCGATCAATCAACTTGGGTAAAGCCAACCTGCTGCATTTTCCTTGCAATTACTGCTAGCGGCTGCTATAGCCACTAACAATAATCACTGTATGTACCCTGCCAGCGCTGTCTATGTTAATGGGAAAAACGTGCAAATTTCTTTCCTGCAACCACATTCACACCGTCTATGGCCTGCCTAACTCTGGTCATATAAACCACCACTGTGCTATAACAACGTTTCAGTAAAATATATAGAGGATAGTATGACTGCTTAAAGAAAACCTGTACTGAGAGCAGGGCCGCTGATAGTGGGGGGACCACCAGTCCTCCTGTAGGGGGCCCGGGCACACAGGGGGGCCCCAACAGCATGGGGAATCAGTGTGATTTGGTGGAGGGGCAATTACAGAAGGAAGCCCTGTGTCTCTCTCTGCAGCAGCTGAAAACCAGTTTCTCCCTCTCTTGCCAACTTTCAGCTGCTGCAGAGAGAGACACTGACACAAGGCATTGTTCCTGTAATTGCTTCGCTGACACTGATCCCCCTCCCTGTTATGCCTGTTCCTGAGTTCGTCCGTCCCATGTGCCCCTCTTTCACTGTGCTGTTACCCCCCCCCCCCTCCCACAGCGCTGCAGGCTTCCTTATGCTGTAAAAAAATAAAAAATTGTAAAAAAAAAAAAATAACAATTATACACTGTAATACAAAATTGTAAACATTTTTAAGTTTAAAAAAAACAATTAAAGAGGGCTAATTCACACAGGTTCTCTGTTATGTTTGTGTCCGCTAATATTGATTTTAGTGTATTTTTAGTGAAAATATTATCTTGACATATTCAGGGGGGGCGCTGCCAGGTAGGCTGTATGGGGCCCCATGATTTCTGAGAGTACATGTAGGGCGGTAGTCTTCAATATTTTCTGACCTAGAGCAAAAATATAGATCAGATTTCTGACTTTACTCCATATTGCTAATTTACATATTTATTCAGGTCAGTGACAGAAGAAAAAATTGAAGTTAGTTTTTCAATCTGCGAGTATTTTTTATATAGAGCAGTGGCAGTTAAAATATTTCTCTAAACCTTTTCCAAAATTGCTCTGTGCTGAGTCGCATTGATGTGAATGGGCATCACTGAAAACAATGTGATTTCCATTGTCATGCAATTCTGTGCAACTCAAATTGCATCTGAACTTGCACTAGTGTGAAAAGAGCCTTAAAGACTTTCACGTTGAACTTTGATGTTATACATCACACCACTTTATTTGTTTAATCTAATGTGATGCCTTATTCAGAACAGCCTGAATTTTAATGGAATTGATTCAGCAAGGTGCTAGAAATTTTCCTTAAAGTGGTTGTAAACCTCAGACATGAAATATGAACAACACATATCTCTCTATACTGTGTACTTGTCTCTATCCAGACCGCTAAGTGTCATTTCTGTCTGCTGCTTTGTTCCTCTGCTATCAGCATGAATCACTTCTGACAAGTTTTCCTGACGCCAAGAGAAAAATGGTGACAGGGGTGGGAGCTCCAGCTGATTGACAGCCTCAGCTTTGTTTCTTTGTGCTGTGTGGAGGGGGGGGGGGGGGGAGTGTCTTTTCCCTCCAATCAGCTCTCAGAGCTCTCCTCACTGAGGTTCGCAGTTTATCATTTCAGCTGTCCGCCCCCCTTTCTTCTGACAGCTCAGACAAGCTTGATAAATTCTGTACTTTGAATGGATGTAGAGAAAAGAGCACTGCAGGTAAATGGGTACAACTTATTCAGAGGGATTGGTTTCATCTCTGTGTATCACCTGAGGCCAGTCACCTCGCTGGGTATAGGTGAGGATTTACAACCACTTTTTTTTGTTTTTATTTATTTTCTTTACAGGCACTGTCAGACTTTTTGGTTTTATTTTTTGAATTTTCCATTCTTCAAATCTTGGTACTTTGAATAATTGGAGAAGAAAATGCTAAATGTGATTTACAACCATTTTAAGGATTTTGATCCATGCTGACTTGATAGCGTTATGTAGATTCTGCTGATTTTACCTATTTATGTTAACAAGCCAGTGTTCCTAATATAGTGGTCTCTAAGAGCCGGTTCACACTGGGGCAACTTGTCAGGCGACTTAGTCGCCTGACAAGTCGCACTCCATTCAGTGCAATGGAACCGTTCTAATCAGAGTGACTCAAGTCGCTCCAACTTAGAAAAAGGTTCTTGAATTATTTGGGGGCGACCTCGGAGCGGCTTGCATTGACTTCTATTAACCACTTAAGCCCCGGAAAATTTTACCCCGTTCCTGACCAGGCCCGATTTTGCGATTCGGCACTGCATGATTTTAACGGACAATTGCGCAGTCGTGCGACGCTGCACCTAAACGAATTTGACGTCCTTTTTTTCCCACAAACAGAGCTTTCTTTTGGTGGTATTTGATCACCTGTGCGATTTTTTTTTTTTTTTGATCATGCGCTATAAACAAAAAAAGAGCGACAATTTTGCAAAAATAACAATATTTTTCACATTTTATTATAAGAAATTCCCAAACAAAAAAAATGTAAAAATCAAAATTTCTGCTACATATGTTTGGTAAAAAAAATCACAATAAGTGTATTTTGATTGGTTTGCGCAAAAGTTATTGCGTTTAATATCTAAGGGAAAGATTTTTGTCTTTTTTTTTTTTTTTTTTTTTTTTTTTGAGTAATGGCGGTGATCTGCGATTTTGTTTGTGGGATTGTGACATTGTGGCGGACAGATCGGACCCTTGACTGACATTTTTGACACTTTTGGGGTTACCAGTGACATTACTACAGTAATCAGTGCTATACATATGCACTGTTACTGTAAAAATGACACTGACAGGGAAGGGGTTAACTTTATTGGGGAAGGAGGGGTTAAGTGTGTCCCTAGGGGCATGTTTCTAACTGTGCAGGGATGTGGCTTTACATGTAACAGCAGAGATCTATGATCCTACATAGCAGGACCGTTAGATCTCTGCTGTTACACAGGGAAGAATGACAGACGGCTTTGTTTACATTAGCCGCCTGCCTTTCTCCCTTCTCAGCAGACGATCGCGAGTGACCGGCGGACATCGGGTCCGCCGGTCACACGCGCAAACTTGTTAGGGAACGAGCGGGAGCGAGCGCGCGCTCGCCCCCTATTCGCTCACAGGCTAGTGACGTACCGGTACGTCACTTTGCCTGGTCGGGGCTGACCGCCGCAGTATATGTACTTGGGGCGGTCGGCAAACGGTTAAAGAAGTCGTTTGCAAGCCATGCTGAAGTCGTGCTGCAGGGGGCAGCTTCAGAGTCGGGTCGGGTGGCTTTGAATCCGCCCCAGTGTGAACCGGCTCTTAGACTACTTCTGCATTAAATCTAAACATTACCAAAATATTTCAAATGATTTTCATGTTATGTTATGTGTTCCCTATAGATCATCAATTCATTTATTATTATAATACTGGTTGGTTAATTTGTTAAAGATAAACAAAAGTCACACTAAGAATAATTTACCTAACCAACAGATAATGTGGAATGCTGCCATTCACTCCGAGTACATGCATGATCATGAAGACTATGGATTTCAGGTTTCAGATGTGAAATTTACCTGGAAGTAAGTATTCGATATTGGCAATATGCGTAGAATAGAAAAGTGCTTTGAGTGTAAAAACCATGATGTCTACCTGCTAATATTTCTACTATTATTGATTTTATAAATGGCATGTTTGTTCTGCTTACATGTTTACCGGAAATGTATCTCAAACGGTGTTGTGTAACTTTTGTTTTCTTCCCTTGCTGTAATGTCTGGCATGAAAAACACTTGAGGTTTCAATGACAAATACACTATATTGTCAAAAGTATTGGGACGCCTGCTTTTACACATGCATGAACTTTAATGGCATCCCAGTCTTAGTCAGTAGGGTTCAATATTGAGTTGGCCCACCCTTTGCAGCTTTAACAGCTTTGACTCTTCTTGGCTGTCCACAAGGTTTAGGAGTGTGTCTATGGGAATGTTTGACCATTCATCCAGAGGCACATTTGTTAGGTCAGGAACTGATGCTGATGTTGGACAAGAAGGCCTGGCTCACAGTCACCACTCTAATTAAAGGTGTTCTATCGGGTTGAGGTCAGGGCTCTGTGCAGACCATCAATGTTCCTGCACCCCAAACTCGCTCATCCATGGGGGGGGGGGGGGGCACATATACAGTATAGCTGTGCTGGGCTTTGAATGAAGACTCCCATAGGGTAAGGAAGCTGGACACAGGAGGGGGGGGGGGGGGTAACTGTCTGTGTAGCTGGAATTGCTGTGGAGTTTCAGCTCGCAGCCTACAATGATCATATTAGAGGCAACTACACTAGCTGGATACACGCTATACAACTTTTGTTGGTTGATTTCCTTTAGATTTACCTTCCACTATGTAGTGCAAGGGCCTGCCTGATTGCATTCAAATTGAAAGTGTTTGGGTTTGACCTCATATTATATGGTTTTGGTAAGTATAAAGGAAAAAATCTATAGAAAATTGTATAGTGTAGAAATTCGGCCGGGAATTTTCGTCCGTCGACCGCTCTGCCGATTTTCGGCTTGTTAGTATGATGCTTCCGAAATCCTGGTGTGCAGGCTATAAAATTTTTGTCGACCATCAAAACACGTCCGATTTTCGTCTCATTAGTACAGATTTTGATGGGAAAAAATCTTATGAGCAAGACTAGGCATGCTCAGAGATGAAAGAACACAAAGAAAGCAATCCAACACATGACATAATTTCTGAAGTAGAATTTTGTCGTGCGGGAAAATTTGTGTGCAGTCTAGAGCACATTCCAACCAACAGACACCGCTCTGGACAAAAGACGGACGACCGGTCGGTGGAAATTCGTTGCATATGTACGGGGCTTAAGTCTACGTTTTCACTAGTGCAACTAATTACACTCGTTCCCATCTATGCGACTTTGAAAAGGTACCTGCAATACTTTGATGCAACTTTTGATGCGACTTTGATCCAGAGAGTGTAAAGTTGGACCAACGTCACATCAAAGTCACACTCTCTAAATCGCAATAGGGGAGACGTAGACTAAAGTTCCATTTCCACTAGTGCAACGTATCATGCGACTTTGGACACACAAATTCGCATGACAAGTCACAGCCCATTAATTTCAACGGCACCCGTTCCCATCTATGTGACTTTGAAAATCAGCGACTTTGAAACGGTGCCTGCACTACTTGGATGCAACTTTTTATGTGACTTTGATTCAGAGAGTATAAAGTTGGATCAAAGTCGCACTCTAAGTCACAACTGGAAACGTAGCCTAAGGCCCCTTTCACACTTGTGCAACTTGTCCTGCGATTTGGGACTGCAAAGTCACATGACAAGTCACACTCCATGATTTCCAATGAGTACCGTTCATATCTGTGCGACTTCAAATTGCAACAACTTCAAAGTAGTCCCTGCACTACTTTGGTCTGACTTTGATGCGTTTTGAGGTCCAAAGACAAAGGGATTGCTTCAAGTCCAGACAAAATCGTGGCAAAAAATTGCGGCAAAATCGTGCGACTTTTAGGTCGCACAAGTGTGAAAAGGGCCTTCAGCTCAGTTTCCACTGCGACAAATCAATGACACCTGTTCCCAGCTATGCGACTTTGAAAATCAGCGATTTTGAAAAGGTGCCCGCACTACTTTGATGCGACTTTGATCCAGAGAGTGTAAAATTGCATCAAAGTTGCACTCTAAATCGCAATAGTGGAAATGTAGACTAAAGCTCCGTTTCCACTAGTGCGACTAATCAATGACACCCGTTCCCATCTATACGACTTTTAAAATCAGCGACTTTAAAAAGGTACCTGTACTACTTTGATGCAACTTTTGATGAGATCCAGAGAGTGTAAAGTTGGATCAAAGTTGCACTCTAAATCGCAATAGTGGAAATGTAGACTGACTTGTTATGCGACTTTGGACACACAGTTGCATGAAAAGTCACAGCCCATTGATTTAAACAGCACCCGTCCCCATCTATGCGACTTTGAAAATCCGCAACCTTGAAAAGGTATTGAACTACTTTGATGCAACTTTGATCCAGAGAGTGTAAAGTCGGATGAAAACTGCACTCAAAGTTGCACTCTAGCCTAGTGGCTATGTTTCCTGTGGTGCGACTCTTAAGTTGTGTGATTTAGAGTGCGACTTTGAGTGCAGCTTTGATCCAACACTCTCTGGATCAAAGTTGCATCAAAGTAGTGCAGGCATCTTTTCAAAGTTGCTGATTTTCAAAATCGCATAGATGGGAACGGATGCCATTGAAATCAATGGTCTGTGACTGGTTATGTGACTTAATATGTCCAAAGTCGCATGACAAGTCTTACTAGTGGAAACGGAGCCTAAAACTCATTACTCGCATGTAATGAGGAATAGAAATGGATCTGTATCCTTCTAAACTTTCACAAATGTTCCTTGGTACCTTATTTCTTTCATATATTGCGCCGGTCACGTGACTCTTTCCCTCTCTCTCAGGAGAAGCTGCTAGCTTAAACAAGGCTATAAAGACAGGAGGAAGGCATGGTGAAGGATAGGAGGGATGGGGGTGGGGCTGGGCAGGTCAAGGCATGCCTGTCTAATGGGCCATACACACTATAAGATTTTCTGAAGACTTTTTCCTTTAGACTTACCAAAACCGTATAATATGAGGTCAAACCTAAACACTTTCAGTTTGTATGCAATCTGGCAGGCCCTTGTACTACATAGAAAAGGTAAATCTGAAGGAAAAAGTCTTCAGAAAATCTTATAGTGTGTATGGCCCTTTAGAAAGGCCGACAACCTTTTTAGGAAATGAAAGACAGCTTAGCAAATTCAGATACAGTGCCTTGCGAAAGTATTTGGCCCCCTTGAACTTTGCGACCTTTTGCCACATTTCAGGCTTCAAACATAAAGATATATAACTGTAATTTTTTGTGAAGAATCAACAACAAGTGGGACACAATCATAAAGTGGAACGAAATTTATTGGATATTTCACATTTTTTAACAAATAAAAAACTGAAAAATTGGGCGTGCAAAATTATTCAGCCCCTTTACTTTCAGTGCAGCAAACTCTCTCCAGAAGTTCAGTGAGGATCTCTGAATGATCCAATGTTGACCTAAATGACTAATGATGATAAATAGAATCCACCTGTGTGTGATCAAGTCTCTGTATAAATGCACCTGCACTGTGATAGTCTCAGAGGTCCGTTTAAAGCGCAGAGAGCATCATGAAGAACAAGGAACACACCAGGCAGATCCGAGATACTGTTGTGGAGAAGTTTAAGGCTCCATGCACACAGGGCGTCATATAAATGAGCTCCAAAGCTGTTTCTTGACGCCAGGAAAAAGCAGCTGTAAAAACATGCTTTTAGTAGCTTTTTCCATTAGCTTTATTACACGTTTGGCCACGTCGCTTTTAGCAGCGTTTTTTCTGCCTCCATTCAAAATCAATTGTTCCCTATGGGAGCCTATTGATTAGAATGGAAGACGCATCGCAAGTTGGATCAGGATGATCCGACTTGTGGTGCGACTTGCGCCGTGAGAATCTTGAGGGGGAACTCCACGCCAAAATGGGGAAAAAAACGTTGCGGGTCCGGTATGGAATTTGAGGGTAGCCCCACGCCGAAAAAACGGCGTGGGGGTCCCCCCCAAAATCCATACCAAACCCTTATCCGAGCATGCAGCCCAGGAAAGGGGAGGGGACGAGCGAGCAGCCCCCACCCCCTCTGGACCATACCAGGCCACACACCCTCAACATGGGGGGTGTGGGTGCTTTGGGGCAGGGGGGGGCTCTGCACCTCCCACCCCAAAGCACCTTGCCCCCATGTTGATGAGGACAAGGGCCTCATCCCCACAACCCTGGCCGGTGGTTGTGGGGGTCTGCGGGCAGGGGGCTCATCGGAATCTGGAAGCCCTCTTTAACAAGCGCAGATCCCGGACCCCCTCCCTATGTGAATGGGTATGGGGTACATTGTACCCCTACCCATTCACCCCATAAAAGGCAGTGTATGTAAATAACGACAGGAGACGTTTTGAAAAGTTTATTAAAAATCTTCATCCGGTCTTCTCCGCTCCGGTCTTCTCCTCTCCGCTCTTCTGGTCTTTTGCCACCTCTGGTTCTTCTTCTTCTTCCTCCGGGTCCTCCTCCGACGCTGTCCCGGTGATTATGCCGATCTCCGATCTCTGCAGCTTATTATATAGCCATTAGGGGCGTGGCCTCCCAGTGACGTCACCGGGAGGCGACGCCCCTTATGTCACCGACGACCCCCCTCGTGGGATCGCAGTTGGCAGGCTCCCCTTATGGTTATGCTTTTCAGGGTGAGCTTAGTATATAGCAACCCCACTGGGTCTGCTTCCACGCACTCTGAGTGCTCAGAGAGTGAGGATAATTCCTCTGCTCATCTAGCTGCGCCTAAATAGGCGCTGGTGGATGCACTGTTTGTGTCAGTGTGTGAAACTTTAAAAATGGCGGTTACGGCTGATGCCGCGTTGGAGGCACTGTGTTCTTTTGGCACCCACAGGCCCTCCAAAGCAGCAAGGGTGTTCCCCTTTCCATTTACCTTGACAACATTGTCAGAAAATAGTGGGGTTGTCCAAAACGCAGTAGTTAAGCGTTTTTTCTTGTGGTATCCTTATGAGGATTAACTGCGTTACAGTTGGATGGTTCCATCAGTTATGGACTCGCCGGTTTCATTCTGGAACAGGCACATATATATTTTTTTTTTTTTATATTCGTTTTTATTGAAATTTTCAAAGTTTATAAATGTACAAAACAATAGCACAAGAAAACATAGGAAATCTCAACAGGATGAGAGAAATGCATATAACAAGATACCGAACAGCATCATAATAGTAACAATCTCAAATGTGTATCAAAAGGTAAGTATATACCTGAACCAAAGCAGGGGTTTAAAGCGTATATATGGTGAATACATTAGAATGCAATGCACGGTCTAATCACAAGAAAAGAGTGGACAAAACGAGAGAAAGTGAGGATGGCAAACGGTGAGGAGAAAGAAGGGGGGGAGGCAGAGGGAAGAGGAGGAAAGGAGAAGAGGAGCACAGGGGTAACGGGGGTATGCATGTATGTGTCCAATGCATGATCAGAACTATCATTAGGATGTATGACTTAAGGGAGATCATGTTAAACTTGAGACTTAGATCACCAGTGTGTGGTGCCCCACTTTCCAAGCCTTCTATTGAGATTCTAATTTTCGTCTGCGACCACAGCTTGTGGCCAACATGGATTCATAGAGACAATGGGTGCAGACGATGTCAAGAACCTCAGATAAGTTAGGTATTCTAGTGGACTTCCAACCTCTTGCAATGGAACAGGCACACTTTTGCTAGTACTACTTTAAAGTGGACCAAAAAGCGCAAAAGATGGAAACCATCCTGATTACAGGTAACTTCTGGCCAAATGACTTTGTGATGTCAACTACAAGAACCTCGTTGAAGTGGTGTATTTTGGTTTTGTGCGGCCCTAGGCAAGACTAAAATTGGGCGTCCCCTCTCCCCCTCGTATGTCAATTTGCCTATCCCTTCCTGTTTAACGGATGTGACTTCCTCCCAGCAAGAACCCCCGAGATCTTATGAGAGGGGGTGGAAGAGAGAGGGTGAGAGAGAGATGGAGGGTGGGGGTGGGGGTGAGAGAGAGGGGGCGGGTAAGGGAGGATGGGGGGGGGTGAGAGAGAAATAGTGGTGCGCTAGAGAAATAGTGGTGGGCTAGAGGGGAGGTGGTGGGCGAGAGAGGGGAGGTGGTGGGGTGAGAGAGAGAAGGTGGTGGGCGAGAGAGAGGATGTGGTGGGCAAAGGGGGGGGGGTGAGAGAAGAGGGGGGGGGGAGAGAGGAGAGGGGGGATGAGAAAGAGGGGGCAGGGCCTGGGAGTCACAGGTCTGACGTCACTGGTTGCTAGACGCCAGGCGGCTCTAGCAACCAGTGGCCAATAGAGTCTCAGGTGGAGGCAGGGGCGGCTATTTTGCTGCCCCACTGCAAAGTGCTGCCCTAGGCCTGGGCCTTGTCGGCCTAGGCCAAAATACAGCACTGCCTCGTTGACACTCAAGTCTTTGACATTGGGAAGTTTAATAACAGGTGATAGGCCTTTGTGCTGGGGGACTAACAGTGTTTTTGGCCAGCTTTAGATAGTTTAGTTAACCTTAAAGTAATATTGTAATTATTAGTGGACTGAGCCTTACAGTGGCTTCCTATTTGCTTGGTGACTTCAGTGGTGAGATTTCTGGGTCACAGTTCCCAACTGTTTTTGTGCCGCTTGAGACCTCACTCTTGCTACAGAATGAATGTTCCCATGCCTCTAGCTGTAAAAATTGATTAGAAAACCAACAAGGACAGTATGACTCTTTCAAATGTGCAAGTCTCTGTTCAAGAAACATTAAATAAACCATTTGTTGGTTCCACTATAGTGTATACCCGTAACTGATATTTAATACTAAATATATAGTCAGTAAAGTGATTTATTTATGCAAGAAATTAATAGAAAATGGAAGTGAAAATAGAAACTGTGCTTTTTAATATACATTTTTTTTTTAATATCTGGGTTTACTTGTGTTAGATAGTGATGTTAATAGTCATTTTACAAATGTCTGTTTTTTTTTTTCTTCTTAGGGCTATTAAAGACAAGCGAGATGCCTACGTAAGCCGCCTCAATGACATCTACCAAAACAATCTTAACAAGGTATTTTTCCTTCAAACACTTAGCTGGTCAAATATTGGCTGCATACCGATTCATGCGTCTGACCTGCATGTAGACTCCAGGATGAACTTAGGCCGGGTTCACATATGTGCGGCTGCAGTTTACAGGTCGGGTTCTGGTGTGTTTCAGGGGACCCAAAAAACGCACAGGACCCTTTTTGAATCCGCACTGTGGCCACCCCAGACATGTGTGGACCGGCTCCATTGAGAGCTGGTCACATTCACATGTCATTGTGAATTAAATGCGGTTTAAAGCACATTCAATTTGCAAATATGTGAACTCAGCTTTAGAGATTCATGCAGCAAGTTGCTGGTCATTGATTTGAATGGGCTGCTGCTCTCATAGGTCTGCACAGAACACCTGTGAGAATGAAGACGAGCCTTCACATGGGTGTACAGATTGGTATGTCCGTGTGAATGAGGCCCAAGGGTATATACTCCAGGGCAAATGTATAGTTTAGTTTTGGGTCCAGTGGAAAAGGGTCTGTGTACCGGTTGATGGAAATTCCCTGTAAAAAAAAAAAAAAAAAAATGTTTAATGTTCACTGAACTGTTGCAATAATGGACTTCTTAGCTGCTGTAAATTAGCTGGGACTGAGGAGAGTTGGTGTGGGACACTCCCTTCCAAAGTTCCTGTGTGGTACAAAACAGGCAGTTCCTAAAGCACCTTCTTGCTGTTGATCTGTTATGTAAGACTGTATGTAGTTACAATACATTGATCTTTGCCAGGCAGAACATAATGTACACACAGTTACCTTTTTCTCTTGTGGAGCGCTTGTGGGGTTATGTCTCTGGTGTATAGTCCTTGAGATGATCATGTATAAGGACTTGGCTGAAAGTTAACCCAGTGTTTTCTGTCTGTGGCACAGGCTCAAGTAGAGATAATCCGAGGTTATGCAACATTTACATCTGACCCAGAGCCAACACTAGAAGTGAATGGCCGGAAGTACACAGCCCCTCACATTCTCATTGCCACAGGAGGCAAACCTTCAATGCCAACAGATGAAGAAGTACCAGGTATGTACACCATATTCAGTGATCAAGATAGCCAGTCAAAATATAGTCATGATTGTGATCACACTTTATTTAACATTCTTATCAAAGTTGGCCTAGTTATTGGGGTCAGAAGTCCTTTTTAAGTGGAGCAATCTTGCCTATCCCTTTTGTTATTACAGTATGCTAAATGCTTGATAATATCTGCTCTTTACCTAATGTTGCTGTGCCTCCTTTGAAAATGTTCCCTCACTTCCTGCCCTATGTTATTGATTATGTCAACAGTTCAGGAAGTGAAAGGGAAAAAAAAAGGTAAAAATACTTTGTCATTCATTTCAGGGACACAGACATTCTAATATAAGGGTTATACTGTTACCTACAGGAAGTTTGGACACAAACAAAAAAAGTGTTGGCCTTCCCCAGGATATCCCCTCCTCTATCCAGCATGCCTCCATTTTTCCTAGTGTTTTAGGGAGGAAGGACATCTTTTCCTGAGCTCTGCAGAGAAAAGTCTTATCAGCTCTTCCCCCCTATCATTTGAGGCATAGTCTCCCTACATGGTGTCAGAGGCCTCCACAGCAACTTAGGACTTGGTGGTCAAGTTTACCAAATTCCTTTTGGAAACTTAAAGCAGAGGCTATAAGCCTCCTCCAGTGTCATTCCCTACAAAGTCTATCTGTGACCTTCCTGGGGCCACTAAGCAATAGTCCCAACAGTTTATCTCTGAGGTGTGCAGTCTTCTGCCATCAACTCAGAAATGCAATGAATCCTTTTGGGTTTTATTAAAGCAGTGTGCACTACCCTGCATTTCGAAGATAAGCCTGCTGTCTCCATTATACCCTCTATTTAAGGTGTCCATACTGGAAGCACCCTGAATAACTTGGGTGGGGCCCAAGACCAGAGAGTTTGAAATGTTCCCTTTTAGGAGGGAATTTGTTAAAGAGTGGTCTTTACCTACTGTGCATCCATCCGTAACCCAGACATGTAGAGTGCCGGATTACCTTAAAGGATTCTACTGACAGGCATTTGGAATCCCTCTTAAAATCACAGTTTTATCTGATGGGTTGTGTGACTTTAGTCTGTCAACTAGAGGCTAGATCCCTCAAAAAAGATCTCTCCACCACCAGGGTAGACCCCTTTTTTAATTGAGAGCATAGAACAGATGTTTGGTTTCTTATGCTTCATTTGTGATAGCGTGTTACAAGCATCTAAACTTGTGTCCTGCAGAGGTTTAGTGTTAATACAGATGCATAGAGCACTCTGGTTAAGGTGCTGGGATGCAGATGCCATTTTCAAAAAGAGAATTTGACTCACTTGGCATTCATGGGATGTTGTCTCTTTGGTCCCACACTTGTTACTGTGATCAGGAATACCATAGGAGGCCAGAGTCTACCCCTGCCTTGACATAGGAGGTCTGAAGAGAGGTTGACTCAATTTCATCCTTCTCCTGCATCTACTTCTGGAGTATGCACCCTCTGGCCCTCAAAGCCTGACCCACAGACAGCCCATAGGGCTTAAAGTCAGAGGAAAGCCAAGCCTTCTGATAAGTATTATGTATAAAGGTGTGTCCCCACTTTGACAAATGTGGAGCTGATTTTGATTACTGGGATGTTTCTGGGTAGTTTGCATCTCTTGCATTCAGATTTAGAGGGTATCCCCTCCAGCAGCTCATATTTATTTTCCCTGTGCCACTGCACAGATTATGCTCCTTCCCCAGTCCCACTGGTTCATCCCACCCCTGAAGTTCTTGTCTCTTTTGGTTCTGGAGGATAAGGGTGAAAAGGTCTTAGGCCTTGTCTGGTAGACCAGTTGGTCTTTATTACCTCATCTAGGTCCTTTCTTGGGCTTGTTAGCGATTGTTGCTGTGTTGCCCAGCCATCAGTTAGATTGCTTTCAGTTGTCTCAGTAGCATCTGAATTCCTGTGTTTCTTAATGGATAAAAAAAAAAAAAAAATGTTATCACCATTAAATCTAATTTTTGGAGTCCATTGATCGACACCAGTCCTACCACTCTGTATTTCTGTTTACGTTCATGGTACCGCTTGCTACAAACTAAAGCATCCTGGGTAGAGGAGGGGTTATCCTGGAGCTGGCCTACTTTTGTTTTGTTTGCCAATCTCACTGTAGGCGGCAGTATAACCCAACAGTATCTGAATTCCTATGTCCCTCAATAGACTCCAGGAAAATGGAAAATTAAATACTTACCTTTCCGTAATTTTCCTTTCCTGGTGCCAGTCCATGGCAGCAAACACATGGTTGATTGCTCCGTCCCCAATCAGCCCACAGGACCACTTTAACTCTATAAAAAGAGTCAGCCCCCCCACGTCATTTTTGTAACTAGTCTCAAAGGTGAAGGATTATAGCAAGGGAGGGCATATGCTGCCATGGATAGGCACCAGGAAAGGAAAATTATGGAAAGGTTTTTAATAATCCGTTTTCCTGGTACCTCCATGGAAGCATACACATGGTAAATAACTTGCTTACAGAGAGGGTTGCTGGAAAAAATCTTATTTAATTTCGATTACAAAACAGACAACTGTAAAGCTTTTTTCCCCAAAGTCGTGGGAAGTAAGTGCGGCTGGATCCTATCGATAGTGTGTCATAAAGGTGGTAAAAAGAGGACCAACTTGCCGCACGGCCTATAGTTTCTGGAGAGGTCATTCCCCACGTCGAGTGCACATTGATTGTTGTTGGAACTGGAAGACCACTAGCCCAATATGCTCTTTGTATTAGGTGTACGATCCAATTTGCTAAAGTTCTCTTGGAAGCTTCCAGTCCCCTTCTAGCTCCATTAGGGATTAGAAGGAGAGGACGATCTTTGCGAAAGGGCTGCGTCAGCTCAATATATTGGAGAGTCCTTGCCATGTCCAGCTCCATGTAGTTTTGAAACTGCTGGGTCTTCTTCGAAAGTTGGGAGGACCCATTCCTGATTAAGATGGTATATCGAGAGGACCTTGGGGATGAACTGGTGTATTAGTTAAAGGACCACCTTGTCTAGAAAAAATGTAATATAGAAGTCTTGAGTCCCTAAGGCTTGGATCTCTGAAATACCTCTGGCCAGAGGTGATGCCAATTAAAAAGACTGCTTTAAGGGGAATATCCTCTAAAGAGCATTCTTCTGTTTTTGCGAATGGAGGAGCTGCAAGAATATTACGCACCAAGGGCAAATCCCACTTTGGGTACAAAGACTTTCTCTGAGGCCTTAACCTTAGGACTGCCCTCTGAAAGAGGGTTTAGAGCTCATCTGCTGTCTGTTAGGGTTGAAAGAGCCGAGACTTGCACCTTAAGGGTACTAAGCCCCAGACCCAAATCTATCCCCCTTTGCTGAAAGAGGAGAATATCGTGAACACTGGGTTTTAATGGGTTGAACTGGTTGGTTTCCGCAAATTCTGAGAATTTTTGCCATACTTAATAGTAGGTATTGGTGGATGCTTTTCTGGCCTGAAGTAGTGTCTGGATTACTTTGTGTGAACTTTCCAAGATTTCCAGCCTCTTCCCCCCCCCCCTCAATTTCCAAGCCCTCAAATCCAGGATCTCTGGATGTGGATGAAAGCAGGTCCCCTGAGACAAAAGGTTGTGCTTCGGTAGTGTTAAGGGGTTGCACAGAGATAGCTTGGTGAGGAGTGTGAACCAAGATCTTCTTAGCCAGTAAGGAATTACTGCCAGGATGGTTACTTTTATATAGTTAGTCAGCTTGAAAAAAGACACAAGTCCATCTGGTTCAACCAATAAAAAAACAGTAAAGAAAAACCAACCATACAATCTATACACAATCCTATACCCGCAGTTGATCCAGAGGAAGCTGAAAGGGGAAGAAAAATCCTTCCTGATCCCCCGAGAGGCAATTTCCCTGGATCAACTTTACCTATACATATTAGTACCCATTTATATTATGTACACCCAGGAAAATAATCCAGGCCTTTTTTAAAGCAATCTAGTGAGCTAGCCAGAACCACCTCTAGAGAGAGTCTATTCCACGTTTTCACAGCTCTTACGATGAAGAAACCTTTCCGTATTTGGATTTACTTGTTCCTCCGTCAGGCACTGAAGAAATCTCATTATCAGAGGCATCGGAGGGAAAGTTGTATCCCATCTGAAATACCCATGGCTGGACTAGGGCATCCACTCCCGCCGACTCCTGAGCAGAATATCTGGGGAAAAATCGAGGAGTTTTGGTGTTGAGTGTTGACGCAAAAAGGTCTATTTGAGGCCTGCCCCATTTGTGGCATATCCACTGAAAAACACTCTGGTCCAGTGACCATTCGTTGCTGTTGGCGAACTCTCTTGTTAGGCGATCTGCCAGTTAAATTTGGGATATAAGATGCTCTGAGATTGGTCAGATTCAACACGGTCCAAGATGAAATCAGGGCTACTTTATTGGAAAATAACCTGCTGTGTGCCCCCCCTTGGTTCTGGACATAAGCTACTGCTGCTTTGTTGTCTATTTGTAGCAAGATGTAGTTGCTTCTCAGAAAATATGCCCAGTGCGATATCGCCATCCATGCTTCCCTTAGTTCCAAAATAATGGACACTATGCCCTCTGCATTAAACTGCCATCTTTCCTTAACTAACTGATCTTTGCAGTGGGCGCCCCAACCTGACTGACTTGCACCTGATGTAAGAGTGATCCAAGAGATTGGGCCAAGATGGCAATAATTTAGAAGGTTGGAGGGGTTTCATCCACCACAGGCTTGATTTCATTGAAAGAGTAATTCGAATCCTCTGCAATAAGGACCTCCCCCCCACCCCCCTCTCTCCACTCGCACGAGGAAAAGTTTCAGAGGAGACTTAGACATTCTGCTGCCGACCTGCTCCTGCTCGCCAGTGCTTTTCCTACTTTCCCATTGATCATAGGGATCTTCTCTGGTGGGAGTGATGCTGCTCTTTTCGGGTATCAAGCAAAGACCCCAGGTATGTCATCCTCTGTGCTGGCTCTTTGTAAAAAATTTTAGACATCCGTAACTGTTTAGTGTGTCCATGACCTCCTGTAGGTGGTTCTGCAGAGTTCCTCTGTCCTGATATAGTATCAGTATATTGTGTAGATAATGTAGAACGCGGATCCCCCTTTCTCAAAGAGGGGCTAGAACTGCCACTAGTACTCAGAGCTGTTTATATGCCAAAAGGCAGACATTTGAACTGCAGATGAAGATCCCCTACTTTGAATCGTAGAAAAGACTGGAAATCATGATCGATTGGTATGTGTAGATAGGAGTCTTTGAGGTCTATCGAGACCATCCAATCTGCCGGCTGCACCGCTAGGATTACCATGTTGAGGTATTCCATCTTGAAATGTTCCAAGTGGCTAAATTTTTTAAACATTTTAGGTCTAGAACCGGTCTCCAGTCTCCTGACTTTTTGGTAAAAAGATTGGCAAATAAATCCCTAAGAATTTTTTAGATTCTGGAACTGGAGCTACTACTTCTTGATGTATCAATGTCTGGACATACTGGAGAAGAATCTCCCACTGGAGAAGAATCTCCCATTTTACTTTGGAGCCAGGGATCTTGGTGGGTAAAAGAAGGACGTGGATGGTGCTTAAATCTACAAAAAATGCCCCTGACAGATCGTGGACATTACCCACTGATCCGAACAAGTTTCCACCCAAACCTGAGAGTGGTGGGCAAGAAGTCAAAACGATTCTTGATTTTTGTGAGAAGTGGTTGCAGACTTCTGTTTCCCATCTTCAAAAAGGTAGCCTGGGAGCCTCTCCAGCCCCTCCTTTATTCTCTTCCTGGTCTATATGACCTGGCATCTTTTGCCTTCTGCTGAAAAGCCGGCCGAGATGTAAACTTTCTCCTCCGGCTCCTATCTTGATGAATCAGGCCCTTTTCCCTCCTGTGACTATTTATTGCAGCATCCAGCTTTTCACCGAACAAGGCTTTTCCGTCATAGGGTATGCGGCAACATGTTTGTTTGGAGGAAGGGTCCGCTGACCAAGGCTTCAGCCAAAGCGCCCTTCTAGTGGTAATAGAATATAGCATGGCCCGAGCGGAGCATCTTAGAGTATTGATAGCTGCTTCAGCTATAAAATCCGATTCCAACTTTAACTAATCAAGGGTTTTAATAATCTGGTCAGACTCTACACCTTGCCTGAGGGCTAACTCAATATTATCGGTCCCTGCCCTTGCCACCCTGAAGAATGAAGTTAAAGATACTGCAGGTTTACAGGCTCCTCCCACTGCCTGATATGCCTTTTTAGGTCTGAGTCGATCTTACGGTCTAGCACATCTCTAAAGGAAACTGCATCTTCCAAGAGCAGTGTTGTATTCCTCCCTAGCCTTATGACAGAGGCGTCCACTGCCGGCATGGAGTCGAATAACTGCGCATCGGATTCTGTTAGGAGGTATCGTTTGTGGAAATGGTTATAGGCGATCGGCCTCCTTTCTACCTTCCGCCATTCTTCTGTCACCACTTCTCTTATTTCTTCCATAAGCGGAAAGGTCAGGTACTTTTTCTTCAAATGTGGGAAGTATTTCCTGGATTTGGCAGGGGGTTCAGATGACTCCTCTGATTGAATCACATATTTTACTGCGACTACAAATGGTTCAAATAAGCCAAAATCGAAAGAACAGTTGCCTTGCACACTAATTTTTCTGGAAGCACCCGATTTCCACAGACCCAGAAGGCCTTGTCTATGGGACGATTGGAGCTATGCGGAGGAGTAGCCCTCCTAGATTTATGCCGAGGCAATACAGGAGGCGAGCGCGAAGTGCCGCCGCCACAGAGGAAGGGGGGGGGGAGGAAGGAGCTGGCATGGAGCAGCCATGGGGAGCCCCAATATGTATGCTAGCACTGCTGGAGGAGGGGTAAGCAGAGAAGAAAAGCATCCAGGTCAAGGCTGTAGCATTAGGCAGGGACTCTGTGCAGCCCACTTCATAGTAGGAGAAGGGGAAAGGAACAATAAGTCCCCGGCAACTAAGCCCACAAAAAGATCCACAGAAAAAAGGGCTCCCATTCTCACTGGCCCCTTTAGCAGCCTAAGTACTAGGACTCCACAGACAGGAGAGCATGAACCTGTAATGGTTGCACCACGTAGTGGTGTGTTAAGGGCTGTTCCAGGTGATCCATGATCCTGCAGGCTTGAGGACAGAAAAAAGAATGACGTGGGGGGGGAGGCTGACTCTTTCTTTTATAGAGTTAAAGTGGTCCCGTGGGTTGATTGGGGGTGGAGCAATCAACCATGTGTTTGCTGCCATGGATAGGCACCAGAAAAAGGATTTCAAAGTAAATGCAAAAATCCTCTATCTGCTTTTAAATTGTTGTCTGTGTCCCTGATTTCTAATCCTTCCCTGTTATATCCTAAACTAAAAAAATGTTGGCTTTAGTTAGAAATGATTGATATTTGCAGCATTTTGATTACATCATTTAACTGATTTGTGACATTTTATTTTATTTATTTTGAAGGAGCAAGTTTAGGTATCACGAGTGATGGCTTTTTTGAACTTGAAGATTTGCCTAAGTAAGTACTTTCATTTATAAATTTGAAAAAATATTTACCTATATTGTGATATTATTCAAAGTCAGAGTTTTGTATTTTAGGAGTAATGTAGCCATAAACGGCCTGCTTTTTCTAGCACACCCTAGTACACATGGACTGAATGTTGGGGGCATCTCCCGGTTCAATAGAAACCGGCTGACATTCGGCCCATGTGCAGCTGGTCCGACAGTAGCCGACTTCTGTCGAAGGGAGATGGCCAAAAAAGGTCAGCCAACCGGCTCCCAATCAGCGCTCTCAGCCAATGGCGGGGGGTGTTGTTAACTTCATGTACGAGGTAATGTAATATCGCGAGAGTCTACGTGACCGGAAGTTTAGTCTGTTTGGTTTCCGGTGTTGTGGAGTGTGCGGGAGAAGGGAGGAAAATAAAGCGAGTGCAGAACCACGTCGTGTCTGTGGAGTTTTTACATGGTAGCAGAGGATGGTTTCCAACTATAGAGTACCGCCTAAGCTTGACGAAGCCAGACCATACGAGTGCTGGAAAAATGAAATTAGTATTTGGAAACTTGTTACGAATTTGGACAAGAAGAAGCAGGCACTCGCGGTGGTGTTGGGGCTCGAGGGGCGAGCCAGAGAGACCGCTTTGGAAATACCCGCGAGCGATCTGAACGAAGACAATGGTATGGAAACCTTGCTAGCTAAGCTGGACTCTGTATTCTTGAGAGAAGAAAAAGACCGCGCTTATGAAGCGTACTCTCATTTCGACTCGATTTCCAAAGACAGCGCGGTGTCCATGGCAGACTATATCATAGACTTTGAGCAGAGATACAACCGCATGAAGAAGTACAACATGACCCTGCCTGACGCTGTGTTAACGTTTAAACTACTGGACACGGCTTGTCTTGAAGAGAAGAGTAGGCAGCTAGCACTTACAGCGTGCACGGATTTAACATTCGCATCCATGAAGTCAGCGTTAAAACGGATTTTTGGAGGAAAAACCAGTGGAGCAAGCGGAGGCAGGGAGACTCAAGATGCGGCGTTTTTCACGGAGCAGAGGCCACCGGGTAAATTCAGACGGAACAACAGCCAGTCACAGAGCAGACAGTGGCATCCACAGCAAGGTACAAACCCACTCGACAAATATGGTAAGCGAACAAAATGCGTAATTTGTCAGAGCACGTACCATTGGGCCAAAGACTGTCCTCATCGGAGAAATGAAGTAAAGCTAGCAGAAGATGAAAATGTCGAAGAGTGTAACATTACACTGTTTACAAAAGTTATGACGGACTCTGAGATTTTCCTAACTGAATCACTGGGATCAGCTATCATTGACACAGCATGCACACGTACTGTTTGTGGTGAAAAGTGGCTGGATAGTTACATGAAAGACCTGAGCCAAAGCCAAATAAACAAACTGATGCAAACAGAATCTTCAAGCTGCAGACCTTTCAGATTTGGTGATGGTCAGGTGGTACACTCCAACAGAAAGATAAAGCTTCCCGCTAAGATCGGACCAACAAAATGTCACATTGAAACGGAAGTTGTTCCTGTTGATATTCCTTTACTGCTGAGCAAAATGGCTCTAAAGAGAGCAGGAACTGTTTTAGACATGGAGAATGACAAAGTTGTCATGTTCAAGCAACCAGTGCCTCTTGAGCTCACTAGTTCGGGACACTACTGTGTCGACATTAGAGATGGTAATACTGAAGTGGACACCAATGAAAGTGAAGTCCTTGTCATCACAGCAGAGATGTCTACAAAAGAGAAGTGTAAAGTTCTCCTGAAGCTTCACAAACAGTTTGGCCATGCCTCTGCAGACCGGCTGCAGAGGCTTATCCTCAGCTCTGGAAATACTGACAAAGACTGTCCAGTTATTCTGCAAGAGATCATCCGTGACTGTGAGGTATGTCAAAGATATAGCAGGACCAAGCCCAGGCCTGCTGTTGGTTTGCCTTTAGCCTCAGAGTATAATGAGACGGTGGCAATGGACTTGCATGAGCTGGAACCTGGCATATGGTACCTCCACATCATCGACCATTTCACACGCTTCAGCGCTGGAAACATTGTGAGAACATAGAAAGCCTCTGAGATTGTCAACTCTTTCATTCACTCGTGGATAAGTGTTCATGGTGCCCCAAAACGGATATACACTGACAACGGTGGTGAATTCAACAATGAGGAGATGAGAGAGATGGCAGAAAAATTCAACATTGAGTTGAAGACTACAGCGGCATACAGTCCTTGGAGCAACGGGCTGCTGGAGAGACACAACATGACTCTGACTGAGATCCTCCTGAAGGTGAAAAGGGAAAACGAGTGTGGCTGGCAGATTGCTCTAGACTGGGCTCTAATGGCCAAAAACAGTATGATCAATGTGCATGGTTATAGTTCACACCAGCTGGTGTTTGGTCACAGTCCTAATCTTCCCTCTGTTTTGGTTAATAAACTGCCTGCTCTAGAAGGCACTTCTATGAGTACTAGAGTAGGACAGCACCTAGCAGCATTGCATGCTTCCAGAAGAGCATTCACAGAGGTGGAATGCTCAGAAAGAATAAAAAGAGCTTTACGAAAGCAGCTCAGGCCTACAGATGAAAAGTATGAGACAGGAGACAGAGTGTACTACAAACGAGCAGACAGTACAGAGTGGAAAGGTCCTGCTGTAGTTATCGGTCAAGATGGCTCTGTAGTGTTTGTCAGACATGGTGGTATCCTTGTCAGAGTACACTGGTCCAGGCTGAATAAAGTTAATGCACAGGATGAGGATACACCTGTACTACCTGATATCCCTGAAAATAGTAAAGAAAAATAAAATGTAATACACACTGATGTGTCAGAGAATTCAGATGATGAAATGAGTGTTAATAGAGAAGTGCAAATCCCTGAAAACACAGAAACAGATGATAGAGAAGATGTGAGACAAACTAATGAGACAGAGAGGGATGCTACCAATACAGTGGGTTCCACTGGTGTCAAACTGAGAACAGGTCAGACAGTGACATTTACAAACAGATGATGATACTAAACACACTGCCAGAGTTTTAGGCAGAGCAGGGAAAGCAAAAGGGCAATATAGAAACTGGTACAATGTGCAGTATCTTGAACCAAATGGCAGCGAGGGTCAAAAGGAAGCCTTAGACATGTCACAAGTTGATGATCTTCTCACTGAATGTGAGAACACCGATGGTGATGTACTTATTACCAAAGACATCTCTTTTGATGCTGCTAATCAGCAAGAGATTGAAAACTGGAAAAATAATAATGTTTACGAAGAAGTCACAGACCAAGGTCAGAAATGTATCTCTACTAGATGGGTCTGTACGTTAAAGGAAACTTCTAGTGGTGGTGTTCACAAAGCCCGCCTTGTGGCGAGAGGTTTTGAAGAAGTCAATATGCATGAATTACAAAAAG
Organism: Pelophylax lessonae; assembly: GCF_965119305.1. Taxonomy (NCBI): domain Eukaryota; kingdom Metazoa; phylum Chordata; class Amphibia; order Anura; family Ranidae; genus Pelophylax; species Pelophylax lessonae. The sequence goes on from NC_138768.1 coordinate 526,614,525, forward strand.
ATTCTCCCACATGTGCATCAGAGTCACTCAGGCTGCTGTTAGCTGTTATTTGTCAAAACAAATGGCAAGTGAACTCTATGGATATTAAGTCTGCTTTTTTGCAGGGAATGGAACTCTCAAGAGACATTTACATTCGTCCCCCACCAGAAGCGACCGTGGACAATGTGTTGTGGAAACTAAAGAAATGTGTGTATGGACTTGCAGATGCTTCCCTCTACTGGTACAACAAGGTCAAAGAACTCATGCTGAAAAGTGGGGGTAAAATGTCACGGGTTGATCCTGCAGTGTTTTATTGGCAGAATGAGCAGTCTGAGGTAACAGGAGTACTGGCATGCCATGTGGATGATTTTTTTTGGGCAGGTTCAGAGCATTTTGTAACTAATGTCATCCCTGTACTTAAATCTGCATTTCACGTGGGTCGTGAAGAGCATGAGAGTTTTTCATATGTGGGGATGAACATTGCAACTGTGGGTGGTGTAGTGCAGGTGCATCAGCACAGTTATATTGAAAACCTACAACCAGTTCACTTACAGGCAACACGTGCTGTACAGAGAGAGGCCCCACTGAATGAGAAAGAAAGAGAACAACTCAGATCCAAAATAGGACAGGTTCTGTGGGTTGCTAAACAAACAAGACCAGATGTTATGTTTGACACATGTAGCCTTGCATCCAACATTAAGAATGCTACTGTTCAGTCCATACATGAAGTGAACAGAGTGATCCGTAAACTTAAGTCAGAGAAGGTAACACTTAAGTTTCAATACTTGGGCAACAGTGATGATTTGAGTTTGGTGGTATTCAGTGATGCTTCACTGGGCAATCTTCCAGATGGAGGTACACAGGGTGGGGCTCTAATTGCCCTCATGGAAAAATCAGGAAAGTTCTCCCCACTGTTTTGGCAATCTAAAAAAATTAGACGTGTGGTAAGAAGCTCACTGGCAGGAGAAACCCTTGCCATGTCAGATGGTATTGACAATGCTATGTTCTTGGCTATGCTCTACTCTGAACTCACTACTGGTAAAGCTGATCTTAATGCTCTTCCTCTTATCTGTGTTACTGATAACCATTCCCTGCTTGACGCTCTTAAGTCTACAAAACAGGTCACAGAGAAGAGACTAAGATTAGAAATAAGCGGTGTCAAAGAGCTCATACATGCTAACAAAATCAAAGAAGTGCGTTGGTCAAAAGCCAAGTCACAACTTGCTGACTGTTTGACGAAAAAAGGTGCTTCCGCTCTTATGCTTCTTAAAGCGCTGTATGAGGGTGTATGGAAACTGTAAAATCTGGTCCATTGAGCATATATCTTGTTTTTTTTGTTTAAATACGCAAACTCACTTAAATGTTACTGTGTTATGAAAATCATTTTATGTGTGACAATGTTTTATGTCAAAATCACCCATTCATTTTTTTATTTAAAGAGAGTGAGATTGTTAACTTCATGTACGAGGTAATGTAATATCGCGAGAGTCTACGTGACCGGAAGTTTAGTCTGTTTGGTTTCCGGTGTTGTGGAGTGTGCGGGAGAAGGGAGGAAAATAAAGCGAGTGCAGAACCACGTCGTGTCTGTGGAGTTTTTACAGGTGTCCCGTGTCCCCCGTCCCCCCTGTCAGAACACAGTAGCACAGCAGGGGAGATTTCTGTACTAACATCAGATTGTTAGAACAGAATTAGTTAGTACTAAAGTGAAGTGCCACAGCACTGCTAAAATGTCAAGATTTGACTTTATTCCAATGCTTCAGAGGGACAATCCATAAGAAAATTATTTGTGTCTTCCTTGGTCTAATAATGCTGGCTATAAATTAAAATTCAGTTTTTTAAAGTGGTGTGTTTTTCTTTTTCTAAAAAAGCTTACATTTCATTGAGACTAAAGAGATGAGACAAAACAGGGAGGCATGATCTAAATATAGCAACTGAAAGAAAAGATTTGTTTGTTTCCCAGAGCAACCAATTTCTAATTTCATTCTTCCACTGCTGATGAAATGAATCAAGGTTTTTTTATTTTTTTGTTGTGTATCAGTTAAAGCAAATGCAGACACAAGCTTCCAACAATGGTCACTTTGTCACTGCTGCTTTAATCATTTGTGAATATTTGCATTTGTTCTACTGTAACTCAAATAAAATGGCAAATACAGGTGCCAGTTTTACTCAGCATCTTCTTTGTTTCTATTCTAGACGGAGTGTCATTGTGGGTGCTGGTTACATTGCTGTTGAGATAGCTGGCATTCTTTCAGCTTTAGGATCTAGAGCTGCTCTGCTGATTCGCCAGGACAAGGTAGAAATGCTTAGCCCTCTCGGATTTATTGAAAAAAAAAATTTTTTGGAATGTGTTTGGAGGTGTTCTCTGTAATATGTCATGACGCCATGTTTCAGTTTCAGATATCGGTGCATTTACGGTGCATCTTTCACTTTTCACAGCGCTTCACTTTTTACACATTTTATGTTACAGCTTTATTCCAAAATGGATTAAATTCATTATTTCTCCTTCATTCTCTGATGGACACAGCTCCTTAACTTCTTGACCATTGGGTTATACTGCCCCCTACTGGAGTAGGACACTAGGCAGGAAAAAGCTTGACGCCTACGGGGCAGTCCCAGGGGGTATACTCCCACTCTCCGCTATAGCCACTCAGTTGTTTTTTTCTGCCTAGTCAGGAGTAAGAACCTAGTTCCTTGCTGGGATCTCTAGTCCTGGCAATTTTTTTCCTTTTTAAATAGAATTTTGTTCCTGTGAGAATCTACTATCAACTGCCGGACTGGGCGAGGGACATGATGATGTAGATCCAGAGGTTCCCCCCAGTCTGGCCAGCGAGCGCGCGTAGGTCTCGGCTCTGCGCTAGGTCGGCCACGACATAGCCCCAATGGATGGGGGCTGGCCTGTGAGTTAAACATCTCACGAGGGCTCACATGACCTAGCCTCAGCCTGAGTCCCAGCCCTTCAAGGCCTCCACTGGAGGTTCCAAGAGGACCTGGTCTGGCAAGCCACAAGCGGGCTCTTTCAGACCTGTGGACAAGGCTTCCTCTGCATGAAGGGGCACCCTCATCCGTATCGGGGGTTGGGGGGATGCCTTTGCTGGTTTCCGGATCTGTGGACCTCCCTGGTACAGGACAAGTGGGTCCAAAAAGTCATTCGGTCTGGTTTCAAGAGAGTTTCGGTCTTATCCTCAGGAAAGATTCTTCCTGACTGAACTTGTCCCCAAATCGCTTACGGGGGTCTCTTTGGGGCAGTGCAAGACTTGTTACTTCCAGGGGTGATTGTCCCAGTTCCGACTTTGGAACATTTTCAGGGGTTTTACTCAAATCTCTTTACAGTTCCCAGGAAAGAAGGCAAGGTATGTCCACTTCTGGACCTCAAGGCGCTAAACTCCTTTGTGCGGGTACAGAAGTTCCGAATGGAGTCCATTTGCACGGTAGTGGCGTCCCTACATCAGGGGGATTTTCTTGCTTTTATCGCCATCAAAGATGGCTACCTTCATATTCCAATATGTGCCGGTCACCAGCGCTTCCTCCACTTTGCAGAGGGCAAGGAGTATTATCAGTTTGTGGTGTTACCCTTTGGTCTCGCCTCTGCTCCTCGTGTCTTCACAAAAGTGTTGGTACGGTCCTAGCATTGTTGCATCAGCGTGGGGATCGGGTTACTGGGGGTATCTGGACGATCTTCTTCTGCGAGCAGAGTCTCCGATTGCTCTGATGGACAACTTGGATTACTCTGCATACTCAGAGCAGACTTCTAAAGGTTCAGAAACCAACCGAACTCCCTCAGTTTCCATCTGCAAAACTGGACTATCTGGGTCTGATTCTGGACTCGGCCTCAGCCAGAGTGTTTCTTCCTTTGGAAAAACTCCAGAAATTGCAGGAAGCAATTCAGCTTCTGTTGTCCAGCAGATGGTCATCCCTCTGGGCTTGCATGTGGATGCTGGGCCTGATGGTGTCTACCTTCGAGGCAGTTCAGTTTGCACAGTTCCACACAGGATCTCTGCAAACAGAGATTCTGGGGAAATGGAACAAGAATCCACAGTCTCTGGAGGTGACTTCATTCTCCGGCATCTTGACAGGGAAAATCCTTTCTTCCCCCCTGTACTGGATGGTTGTCACCATGGATGCCAGCCTGTCCAGGTAGGGAGGCATCCTCAGCATAGTTTGTGCTCAGGGGGTCTGGACTCTGGAAGAGTCTAGACTGCTGATCAATGTACTGGAACTCCGAGTGATCCGACTTTGTCTGGATCATTGGACAATTTGTCTTCAGGGGTGTCCGGTACGAATTCAATTAGATAATGCCTCGGCCATGGTCTATATCAGTAGCCAAGGGGGCACAAGCAGTGTCCTGGCAGCCCGGGAAGTAGCCGACATTCTAAGGTGGGCAGAACGATATGTTCTAGCCCTCTCTGCTGTACACATTCCAAGGAAGGTACAGAGGTTTGTGGCACGGTCTCGGGATCCTCTGGCCGATGCTACGGATGCATTAGTGGCTCCTTGGTGTCTGATTTACAAGGGCCTTCCTAGCTCTCAAACTTCTGCCAAGACTCCTGTGCAGGATCGAGGCAGATGGGATTCCGGTCATTCTAGTGCCTCCAGACTGGCCAAGCCGATCGGGTACGGCTGGTCGCCGATGCTTGGAGACTTCCCCCTCGGGGAAGATCTGCTGTCCCAAGGGCCAATCTTCCATCCTGCTTTTAAGTTGCTGGCTTTTATAAAGGCTAGAAAATCTACCTCTAGGAAGATCTACCATCGCACTTGGAAGACGCACATTGCGTGGTGTGAGTCTCTTGGGGTTCTCCCTCGCTCCTTTTCAGTGGTTCGGATCTTGGCTTCCCTCCAATGGGGGTTGAGCAGCGCCTTGGCTTCGAGTACCATCAAGGGCCAGGTTTCGGCCTGGGCAGTTTTTTTTCAACATCCATTGGCCACATATTCCTTGGTGCGTACCTTTTTTATCCAGGGAGTTTCACAGTTGGCTCCTCCAGTTCGGTCTCCATTGCCTCAATTTGGTGCTGTCGGTTCTTTATAAATCTCCATTCGAAAGTCTACGGGATGTTCCCCTGCTTACGTTGTCCCAGAAGGTGGCTTTTTTAGTGTCTATTACTTCTGCGCGCAGGGTGTCGGAGCTGGCGGCGTTGTCTTGTCGTTCACCTTACCTGGTTTTTCAGTAATAAGGTGGTTCTTCGTCCCTGTCCGTCATTCCTTCCAAAGGTTGTCTCTGACTTCCATTTGAATGAGGACATTATGTTGCCTTCCCTATTTCCCAGGCCTCAGCATCCTAAGGAAATTGCCTTGCTTTTCCTGGATGTGGTTCGGGCAATCAAGGTGTACCTGGCAGCTACGGAGTCTTTTCAGAAGTCAGACTCACCGTTTGTACTCATGGATGGACCTCGAAAAGGGTTGGCCGCTTCTTCTGCGACCATTTCCAGATGGATCAGACAGACAGTGATTCAGGCATATTCAATTAAGGGTCAGAAACCTCCATTCCCTGTTAAGGCGCACTCTACTCAGGCGCTTAGTCCCTCCTGGGCCTTCCGTCATCAGGCGTCAGTGATGCAGGTTTGCAAGGCGGCCACCTGGTCATCTGTGCACACTTTCACAAAGTTTTATAAGGTGGATGTGTTGGCATCTGCGGATGCTTCTTTTGGCTACAAGGTTTTGCAGGCTGCTGTTTAGAAGACCTGGTCCTCTTTGAGGGTGTATTGTTTTTTTCAGGTGAGCTCCAGTTGTTTATGGTTGAGCTCCATGTTACCTGGTTGGCTACGGTTTAGCCTTAAGAATTTTTTCTTGCTGTTCCCACCCCTCATGTTTGACACTGCTTTGGGATGTCCCAATGGTCAAGAAGATAAGGAGCTGTGTCTGTCAATGAACATCAGAGAAATAGATTTTACAGTAAGTCAAAAATCCAATTTTTTCTCAAAATTCCCACAAACAAATACCCCATAATGACCATGTGAAAGAAGTTTGAAAAAAAAAAATCACATGTACATAAGTATTCACAGCCCTTGCCATGACACTCAAAAATTGAAAAGATGCAACCTGTTTCCACTGATTATCCTCGAGATGTTTCTACAACTTGATTGGAGTCCACCTGTGGTAAATTCAGTTGATTAGGCATGATTTGGAAAGGCACACACCTGTCTATAAGGTCCCACACATTACAGTGCATGTCAGAGCACAAACCAAGCCATGATGTCCAAGGATGTTTTGTAGACCTTCGAGACGGGATTGTATTGAGGCACAGATCTGGGGAAGGGTACGAATACATTTCTGCAGCATTGAAGATCCCAATAGGCACAGTGACCTCCATCATCCATAAATGGAAGAAGTTTGGAACCACTAGGACTCTCCCTAGAGCGAGCCGTCCAGCCAAACTGTTCGATCAGGGAAGAAGAACCTTAGTCAGGGAAGTGATCAAGAACCCGATGGTCATACTTAGAGCTCCAGTGTTTTTATGTGGAGAGAGAACCTTCAAGAAGAACAACCATCTCTGCAGCACTCCACCAATCAGGCCTGTATGGTAGAGTGGCCAGACAGAAGCCACTCCTCAGTAAAAGGCACATGGCAGCATGCCTGGAGTTTGCCAAAACGACTCTTGGACCATGAGAAATAAAATTCTCTGGTCTGATAAAACAAAGATTTAACTCTTTGGTCTGAATGGCAAGCTTCATGTCTGGAGGAAACCAGGCACCGCTCATCACCTGACTCATCACCTGGCCAATACCGTCCCTACAGTGAAGCATGGTGGTGGCAACATCATGCTGTGGGGATGTTTTTCAGAGGCAGAAACTGGGAGACTAGTCAGGATCAAGGGAATGATAAATGCCATAATGAAGAGGCCCACTTGATGAAAATCTGCTACAAAGCACTCTGGACCTCAGACTGGGGCGAAGGTTCATCTTCCAACAGGGCAATGACCCTAAGCACACAGCCAAGATAACAAAGGAGTTGCTACAGGACAACTCTGTGAATGTCCTTGAGTGGCCCAGCCAGAGCCCAAACTTGACCCCAATTGAACATCTCTGGAGAGATCTGAAAATGGCTGTGCACCAACACTCCCCATCCAACCTGATGAAGCTTGAGAGGTCCTGCAAAGAAGAATGGGAAAAACTGCCAAAAAATAGGTGTGCCAAGCTTGTAGCATCATACTCAAAAAGACTTGAGGCTGTTATTGGTGCCAATGTTGCTTCAATAAAGTATTGAGCAAAGGCTGTGAATACTTATTATGTACATGGGATTTTTCCTTTTTTAATTTTTAATAAATTTTCAAAGATTTCAAACCAACTTCTTTCACAATGTAATTTTGGGGTATTGTTTGTAGAATGTCAAGGACATTAATGAATTTAATCCATTTTGGAATAAGGATGTAACATAACAAAATGTGGAAAAACTGAAGCTCTGTGAATACTTTCTGGATGCATGGTACTTGCCTGTTCATAGGACGACTCTTTTATATTATATTTCCCAGCTCTTTACATATGAATTTTACATGTAAAACATTGCAGTATCGCAGCTATATTACCACCAAGGATAACATTACGTATAATTAGTATTGCTTGAATACATTGGTGTTCAGTTTACTGGCAGTTGGGACGAACAGGCCAAAATCGATTTTCATTTTCGACTTCCATTTGAGCTGCCTCGAGCGATAGATTCTGCTCTCCCCTTCATTTCTTGCAATCTTTTGGTACATGTCCCAGAAGATTTGTCGACCAATGGGGAGGCGTTGCGCAGTGCGCACCCGGCTGTGATGCTTCAAGCGGTCGTAGCCGGGTCCCATCACTTGCCTTGCCAGCGACACAGAGAGAAGAGGGAGAGAATGGAGGCTTCAGGCGGCCACATCGGATAGGTGATTGTGTGTTTATTAAAAGTCAGCAGCTGCACTTTTTGTAGCTGCTGACTTTTAATAAACACAAAAATGAGTGGAATTCCACTTTAAGGGGTACTAATGTACATCTGTGCTCATTTCCCTGAGAGGGGGCGAATATCCAGTCTGATTGTGGTAGTGATGATGTGCAATAGTTTTAGACGTCAATTCGAATTTCAGAGATTTGACTTCAGAAGATTAATGATTGACTGGTTGCTATTGCCTGCTGTACTTTGCACAGTCTTAGTAAAGCCAATGGTTCATGGGAAAAATGTAAAAGACAACCATATTCTTCTAATGGGTGAAACAAGTCTGAAATAAGTAAATATGTTATTGTTTTTTTGTCATTGCCCATGTATTCATGTACTATCGTAAAGGCTTTAGAAGGAGCATCATAGTTTATAATAGGGATCGACTGATTATCGGCAACACCGATATATTGGGGGCCGATATGCACTTTCCCCAATATCGGAATCGGCCCCTGAGGTTACCGATATTGCCGATATTTAGGGAAAGTGCATGTACCGGGGTGATGCCTTTAGCTAGTACTGGTGTCCATAGCCAACGGTCGGCTGACTTGTAATGACAACCGGTGCGGCTGAGAAGCCGCTCGGCTGTCATTACAAGGAGTGGGAGGGGACGTCATGACATCACTTCCAGGTACTCGGCGCCAAATTTAAAAAATTTAAAAAACTGACAGCTTTCAAAACAGCCAAACTTGGCGTTTTGAATGCTTTTCAGTGCCGAGGAGGAGTTTGGGGTCTTTTTAGACCCCCAGATCCCTCCACAAGGAGTACCTTTTAGAAAACAAAAAAACTATTTTTTTACATGTCCGAAAATATCGGCCGATCACTAGTTTATAAGTGCTTACATACAGCACCCTTTGATTTAATTATTGAAAACACTCCATAATTACCAAGCTATCAAATGATTGATGTAATTTTCATGTTATTACAGGTGCTTAGGACATTTGATTCCATGATTAGCACAAACTGCACAGAAGAGCTTGAAAATGCAGGTGTTGATGTCTGGAAATATGCAGAGGTAATTTAAGACCTAGATTGTTTTTCTATAACTTTACATTGTGAAACAATTGTAACAGTAATACTAAAGTCTTGTTTTTTTTTTTTTTCTTCTTTAACCACTTCCATACCGTTAAACGTCATATGATGTCCTGGGCTTTCAGAGGAAAAAATTAAAAATTGCAAGGAGCGCCATTTTATTCCCTAGGGTCTCTGCTAAATATATATATATATTGTTTGGGGGTTTTGAGTAATTTTCTAGCAAAAAAATGATAATTTTTACATGTAGAAGAGGAATGCCGGAATTTGCCCAGTATGGAAGCATTTAAAACTAACAAACATGTTCTACTTACCTGCTCTGTGCAGTCGTTTTGCAAAGAGAAGCCCACATCCTCCTCTTCTCAGGTCAGTCGCTGGAGCTCCTTGCCCCTCCCTCCTGTCGATTGCCCCCACAGCAAGCAGCTTGCTATGGGGGCACCTGAGCCGAGCCTCAGCTCTGTGTGCCCATTTAGACATGGAGCTGTGGTTCGGCCCCTTCCCCTCTCTCTCCCCTCATTGACTAACTGACTTTGACAGCAGCGGGAGCCAATGGCGCCGCTGCTGTGTCTGTCAATCAGCAGGGAGAGTCCCGAACGGTCTGAGGCACTTGTGTACATCGCTGGATTGAGATGGATCTCAGGTAAGTATTAGGGGGGCTGAGGGGAGGCTGCTGTACAAAAAAGGTTTTTTATCTTAATGCATAAAATGCATTAAGATAAAAACATTTTGCCTTTACAACCACTTTAAATTACTTTACTAGTAAAAATCTGAAAATGTGATCTCACATATTTTCCTGCAATGCAATGTGCAATTTCAGTCTTCCTTCAGAGGTTGTCCATTTAAAGAGACAATGTCAACTTGCCAATGCAGGGCAAAGTGACCGTATCTCTGCAAAGAATATACCCTGATCCTCTTTCCTCTTATACTAACCTTGCCTGTGCTCTCTTGCTGCCCTTTTTTCCCCTGCAGCTGAATTACTAAAACTGCCTTGAATGCTGGTAAGAGGGTAGCAGGAGTCAGATTTATGTATTTTACACCTAAGGTCTAGTACTCTGTAAAGTACCAACTTAATGCTTCTGAGACAATTCTATTAGACCAGTGTTTCTCAACTCCAGTCCTCAGCGCACACTAACAGGCCAGGTTTGCAAGAAAACTGAAATACATCACAGGTGATCTCATTTGCTGCTCAGTGATTGCAGTATTCTAGTCTGCATCTCCCCAAGGTCATACTTAAAATCTGGCCTGTTAGTGTGCCCTGAGGACCGGAGTTGAGAAACACTGTATTAGAAGATATATAATTGGTTTGAATTAGGTCTGTGCCTATTAACAGTTCAACCAGTCTTTCTCAACTGTTTTATCCAAGACAAACCCCTAAAAAATATTCAGGTGTTTAGGAACCCCTGCTGACATGAAATCATGCAATGGTGGGAAGAATGCCCACCTTTCAGTGGTGGTTGGAATGCCACCCTTACAGATGGCTAAAAATATCATTGATAATTGGTAGCTCTGCCAAGTGGTGTTCCTGGCCACCCAGGCTGCTTTCCTGGATTAGGGTCTGGTTGCACCAGGCTGCATGCCAGAACTATGCAGGCACCATCAAACGGAAGGCCAACTAGCCACAGATTAAGGAAACCCTGGCAGCATCTGGAGGAACCCTGGTTGAGATTGCAGGTTTTGCCAGATAGTTGGGGGTGGGGATTTAAGCTGGATACACACAATCCTACTTTTGTTGTTAGATTTCCTTCAGATTTACCTTTTCTATGTAGTGCAAGGGACTGCCAGATTGCATACAAATTGAAAGTGTTTAGGTTTGACCTCATATTATATGGTTTTGCTAAGTCTAAAGGAAAAAGTCTTCAGAAAATCTTAGTGTGTATGGCCCATTAGATGGTTGTGATCATTGTGGTTGAGGTGTTTTAATTGTTGTTTTTTTTGTTTTTTTTTTTTTTTTTTTTTGCTACATACTGTATAGTTGGAAACATGCAAGTTTTAACAAAACAGAGCTTTATATTCCTCTACTTTTTTTATTTGTCTTTTAAAAACATTTGGGGCTTTGTTTTCTGTAGGTAAAATCTGTTAAAAAGACTGATAAAGGTCTAGAGATCAATGTACAGTGCTCTGTGCCAGGGCGCAAGCCAACAGTGAGAACAATCCAAGATGTTGACTGCCTACTGTGGGCTATTGGAAGAGATCCAAATACTGAAGGTTTGAACCTGAACTACCTGGTAAGAAACTACTTATGGAAATGAAAGCATGTAACACTGAAACTATTTTGGCATTTCTTAGTTCTTTTTCTGGCAGATAATATTAAAGTTAATATTAGTTATATGTTTTATTTTGGCAGTTATCAAAAATAAAATTACTTTGAGGGCCTGTTCATACCAGAACGTGGTGCTGGAAATCTGTGTTTTCCACACCGTGTTCAAAACTCACTGGGTATTCGATCTGCTGTGGGTGTCAATGTATTTCTAACAACACCCCAAATGCAGATTGCCAACACAGTGTGCTTGCCTGCACTGGATGTGAGGTACAATGCAATCTGGTTGCAGTGTGATTTTAAAGAAACGCATGAATGGGCTGAAAATCGCACCATACTGAATCGCACAGGATCGCAGACCATGTTCCTGCGTGAACTGACACTGAATGTATTAGTTCCAGTGAAAGATATACTACCTCCTTTGTGTTTATTTTAAACTCTCAAAAAATAAACTAAGGCCTGATTCTCATAGGCTTCAGGTTGTATAAGGGCAATGTGAACAGCAAGCTTTGACAAAACATTTGCAGAGCTTTCAGCAAGCTTTGTTGAAGCTTTTAAAGTACCATTCAGCTCCAGTTTGTAAATGATGAACACAAATCCTAATGGGAGTGTTGATTGCTACTTTAAACAAGCTGCCAGCAGGCTTCAGTGCTTGTTGAAAACCTGCTGAAGCCTGCTATCAGTTGCTTAAAGTGGCAATCAACACCACCATTAGAATCTGTAATCAACATTTACACACTGGAGCTGAATGGTCTTTTAAAGTCTTCAACAAGGCTTGCTGAAAGCTCTGCAAATGCTTGCTGTTCACACTGCGCCTATACAAGCTGAAGCCTGTGTAACATTGTTTAGAGGATATTTTCTTTAAGATGTGTTTTGCATAACTATAGCATCTGAATGTTGGTTCAGTGTGTGATTTGTTTTATCCTATAGGGTCTTCAGTTAGATGATAAAGGTCATATTGTAGTGGATGAGTTCCAGAACACCAGTCGAAAGGGAATTTATGCTGTAGGGGATGTATGTGGAAGAGCACTATTGACCCCTGGTAAGAATTCTCTTGTATTTATGCAGCACATTCCTTTTATCGAATATATGTATTTATATGTAGTATTATTCAGTACGCTATGTATTTTGGCAAATTTAAGTTCTAGTAAAGAAATGATTTGATCAAATACTGCTTATAGAAGGTACAAGAGATGTGTGTGACCACAGATAAAGATATTTTTACCATATTTATTGCTCTTCTTTTTTTTTTTTTTTTTACGGACTGTGCCCAGCTGACAAGATCACAAAGCATTTTTTTTCTACAGCTGTGTGAGGAAGCATTGCTATACAGTTAAAGTGGTTGTAAGGCCACTGTGTGATATTGCTACAATCTCCTCTGTTACATTAAATTATGTGCCTAGTGTATGTTTATTTAAAAAAATAAGCTGCCGTGTACCTTTTTTCATAGCGCTGCTTGGCTCTCATGTGACCGCCCATCGTTCTCCCCTCCAGGTCTGATAACTACAGCGGGCGGGGCTGAGAATCCCCTGCTGACATCAGCCAGGAGAAGGAGAGAGACGAGCGGTCACGTGAGCGCCGCTATGAAATAAGGTACACAGCAGCTTATTTTTTTGAAAACACATACGCTGGGCACATCATTTTAATATAACAGAGGAGATTGTAGCAATAAGTCCCGGTTCACACATATGCAATGTCAGACATCGCATGTGATTTGCAGCGCACTGCTCTGCAAATCACATGCGGTGTCTGTGCGTTGCAAATTCAGCCATACAGATTGTATGGCTGAATTTGCATCGCATTCAGACCAAACTCGCACAGGACCCTTTTTTTTTTGGTCCGCACCAGAATCAGATCGCATGGGTGTTCACACCTATGCAATCTGATTCATGTTCGAACTGACAGTTCGCACTGCGATATGCAAACTGATCTGGGGGTGTCGTTAACTTTGTATTGACACCCCCAGCGATTTGCATATGGCAGTGTAAACTGCCTGCGAGTTGAGTGCGATGCGGGAATCCCCACTGATGAAGTCCTGCCCACACAGGACGTAACGCGTACGGGGGAAACCATGTGACTCGCACCCATCTTGGTACACCAGGAACATGCAGATGCACACCCTTTCTGCTACATGCTTGATTTTTATCATAATGTAAGTGCTCTGGTTTTACTGCAATAAAATCCTTTTTAAGTTTACGGAGAGCACTAGATTCTTGCTTCCTTTCCCCCTACATGTGCAAATTGTGGAAGAGGTCCAGAATAGCCATCAATAAGTGTCTGAAGATTGGAGCTCTCGGATCTTTGTTTTCATGCTGTCTGACCCTGCAAGGTCTGGGTCTGGAGGTGAGAGGCAGATAATGCCTTGGTGATGGGAATGTAGGAGCACTTAAGGAGTCATCATATGTATTGATATTAACACCCTGATCCTCGTTCTATCTGTCTCTGAATTCTATGGATTGGAACTCTGCTTTCCTATATTAGTGGACTTGCATTTATTTATACATCATCGTTTTAACACATCCATTTTATGGTTCATTATGTGTGCTTTAATATGATTGCGCTGTACTTTGTATTTATGATTTCTTTACAGGCTTTATGAGATTGTCCTTTAGTGTTCAGCAGTCAATCCCAATTTAGGTATTCATTATTGGGAGTTCAGCGCTGAATACTTACTATTCTATCTGTCAGCTTTTTTACTTTACCTGTATATTTATTTAATTTAGCTAAACCTCTAAAAATAATAAAGGAGCCACTTTGTAAAGGACACAACTTTTTCATGCTAGCACTCTCTGTAACACTCAACCCAATGTACAGTACACCAAGCACATCAAGATTCACATGTCTCCTGTATTTAGACAATATTTACTTATCTCAGAGTCCACTTTTCTGTCACAATGGTCTAATTATTATTTTACAGGCTTTATATAGCACCAACAGTTTGCGCAGCGCTTTACAATGTGAGAGTCCACTTTTCTGTCACAATGGTCTAATTATTATTTTACAGGCTTTATATAGCACCAACAGTTTGCGCAGCGCTTTACAATGTGAGGGAAGACAATGCAGTTACAATACAATTCAATACAGGAGGAATTAGAGGGCCCTGCTCATTAGAGCTTACAATCTAGAATTATGACAGGGCAGTCCATGGAGAGTTGAACTCCGGGTATGGATTGTATTGCATAGTTATAATGGTCCTCCTTGGACCAATGTAAGTATGCATATACCATTCCCTTAGGGATCGCTGTGGAAGCAGAGAATCACTGTAGTAGTAGCAGCTACTACAGCAATCGTTGCTGTTCTCCAGGTCCCATGCCTACTGCATAGTAACCACAGAAGTCACTCGCTTGGAATAGACCACATTCAAAAGAGCACCATGCATTTCTCTCAATAAATGCAAGGTGTTCTCAGATTGGAAGTGGTGAAGATTGTGATGTCACCCTTGTCGAATCAGAGAAGGCTTTGCAATCAGTGAGAAAAATGCAAGGCGTTCTGTGAATGGTGCCCATGCTCAGCGCAGGACCCAGAAGACAGCAGCGATCACTATAGTAGCAGCAACTACTATATCGATTCTCCACTTCCACAGTAGCTTTTCAGGTATGGCATATGCACACTTACATTGGTCCAACCTGGACCAATTTACGTAACCATGCAATAAAATCCATACCTTACGTTCAGCTTCAATATAATCAGAGCTGTGTTCCTTAAGGGTCTCTGAGAAAAGGATTTTACATTGAGTAAAAAAAATTCTATTTGTTCATTGAGGGACACTGCTCTAATGATAGTAAGCACCAAAGAGATATACAGTATATCTTCCACATCTGTGCAGTAATCCAATATGAAATGGTGCTTCCAGTAATGATGACCAGTCATTGCAGCTCTGTCTCCTTGTGCAGGGTGACTGGACTTGAACTTTTCCCCTAACCCAGGGATCCTCAAACTATGGCCCTCCAGCTGTTGCAGAACTACACATCCCATCAGGCATTGTAAAACTCTGACATTCACAGACATGACTAAGCATGATGGGAATTGTAGTTCCTGAACAACTGGAGGGCCATAGTTTGAAGACCCCTGCAACCCATGTAGTTTTCTGCAGGCAGCCAGTAATGAGTGTGCTTGCTGGGTCCCTCCCACACCTCTGCTTTTTGCACAGTCTATGTGCAGCACAGTAAAGATTTTCATTACTGCTTTTACAAGGTAGTATCTGGGTTTGCAAAGCCATTCTGTGCACAAAAGCTACTTTATATGCTTTGTAGCTATTGGGGAATATATTTGAATAACATTTGTGTGCGGGGAGATCTCTTTTAAGACAAAGTGTATGAAAATGGAGGTTGTTAGTACAGTAACTTCAGTTGGGTTTTGAGCATAGTGTCTCACATTACAAAAAAAAGTAATGTCTCAAAGTCCTAAAACACTTTTGTGTAACATACCTCTAATCAGTTATACTGTTGGTAATTAATATGATTTCAGCATACATATCAACATTGTATTCATGTATTCCACTTTTAGTTGCTATAGCAGCTGGAAGAAGATTGGCCCACAGATTATTTGAAGGGCAAGAGGATTCCAAGCTTGACTATAACAACATCCCAACAGTAGTCTTTAGCCACCCTCCAATTGGGACTGTTGGCCTTACAGAAGGTAAGAAGTGCTGTGTGTGTGTGTGTGTGTGTGTGTGTGTGTGTGTATATATATATATATATATATATATATATATATATATATATACACAAAAGCAGCTCATGTTTAGAAAAGTACTGTACAGTATCTTGCTATACATTATATAGAAGATGATCTGCAAAATGTAGAAGATAAAACAAAGTATGCAAAAAGAATTGGTGCCACTGTTGACTTCTATTTATGAAAGTTCTACTTGCCTGGTTGCTCCATTGATCCAGTGTTTTGACTACTTGCGGATTTCACTGGCTGTTTACATTGTCCAGCTCATTGACTCAAAGTATTAAAATCGATTACAGCCAGGCAATTAGCATGTTCAGAACAAGGTCTGCAATGGCGGCCTACATATGTCCTCAGTACCTGATTCCTGTAAATATTTTTGTATTGAATGTTTAATTAAAATTAAAATATATATTCGATACATATTTTTGTAATTTCCATGGATTGCTGTCTGTCCATGTAGAGGCAATGCAGGATTGGAGTATCCGTCCAGTGATAAAAAACAAATTGTGTAACTAGATATTTGTCCAGAAAGAGGGAAGCGGGATGTTTCTGTTGCTTGTGGATGTTATCTATCAGTGTATGGGGATTGTGGCTGGTCATTAAAGCGGAGTTCCAGCCGATAAAAATACCCCCCGGGACAGTCAGGGCTAGTGCATTTCAGCAATGATAGCCTCTGAACTGTCCCCGGGTTCACTTACCTTTTAGAAGAAATACTTACCTTGAAAATGTCTTGTCCAGCGCTGCCATCTCAGGTGTGGACAGTTGACGTCGGAGTCTCAGAATGCCCTGCACCGGCCCTGCTCGTCACTTCCGGTGCAGCCGCGTCATCCCTGCACAGCTTCTGTACGCAAATAAAATTGATATATTTTTTCCTCACAAATAGAATTTTTCTTTTTGGGTGGCATTTGATCACCTCTGCGGTTTTAATTTTTTGCTCTATAAACAAAAAAACAACCACAATTTTGAAGGAGAAAAACTAAATTTTTTTACGTTCTGCTTTAAAACATGCCAAATAAAAAATTTTTAAAAATCAGATTTCTTCATCAATTTAGGCCAATATGTATTCTGCTACATATTTTTGGTAAAAAAAATCCTAGTAAGTGTATATTGATTGGTTTGCGCAAAAGGTATATCGTCTCCTACTATGGGATAGATTTATTGACTTTTTTTATTCATTTTTTTATCGTTTTTACTAGTAATGGCAGCGATCAGCGATTTTTAGTTGGACTGTGACATTGTGGCGGACAAATTTGACACAAAGTGACACTTTTTGGGGACCAGTGACACTAATACAGTGATCAGTGCTAAAAAAAGAAAATGCACTGTTACTGTATTACATTGGCAGGGAGGGGGTTAACAGCAGGGGCGATCAAGGGGCATCAAGGGGTTAAGTGTGCTCCTAGGGAGTGCTTTCTAACTGGGGGGGGGGGAGTGGATGCACTGGACGAAAAGAGATGTGTGTTTCAGCTTTACCTGAAACACAAGATATCTCCCCGACAGAACAACGGTCTGCCTTGTTTACCTAGGCAGACGGCCGTTCTGCCTTTCCCCTGAACGATGGGCGGTTTCGGCAATCATCGCGGCTGCCAGACCCACTGATTGACTCCCGCTGTGTCCAATCACAGCAGGAGTGGTGCTCTGGCAGTGCGGGCGCGCCCCCTAGATCGTGTGCGCAAAATCACACCACATCTAATGATTAGTAAGCTGCAATAAAATATAGGTTTGGTTTTCAGTTTAATACTGTTTTAAAGCAGAACGCCAGACAAACCATAAAAACAAATTCTTGCTGAAATTTAAATGAAAACCCAATAAGGCCCCTTTCACAGGGGCAGACTTCACTGGGAGCCTGCCTGCTCATCCGGTAATCTATCCACTGATCGCGGCTGAGCAGGTGGATGGCTTGTCTTTGTCTGGTACGCTATGCAGAGTGGACACAGACACAGCCCACTGTCCTCCTATGGGTGGACGGATGTAAACGGACCGCCTGTCTGTTTACACCCGACAGCCATCTGATCTGCTAGACAGATACCCATTGTTTTTTTTTTTTTTTTTTTTTTTTTAACAGATAGGTTCAGATGTCGGCGGGTGTCAAAAAAAAATTCTATTTGTGGGGAAAAAAAAGAAAGACACCCACCACTCCATAGAGGGCAATGGATGGTCCGATCCGGTCTGCCTATTTGTTAAAAACAAATATTTAAATGCTCATCTCTTCTGATCTTAGATGTCTTCCTATCGGTAAACTAGACTAAGAGGTATGCCATGGGTGTCCAACCTTTTGGCTTCTCTGGGCCACATTGAGTTTAGAGACATTTTCTCGGGCTGCATATATAAAATATATACTATAGTTAAGGTATATAAGTAATAAAATGCCGCTGCACCCTTCCTGCGGCACCACGCCCCCCGTACTAATTTAACACAACTAGAGGATGATCAAATGAAATGGAATCAGTATACAGAGGTTTACTTCTTCTGAGCGATAATAAAGGAACACTCTCTAAATCACTGTGGTCATGGTGGTTAAAGTGGTCATGGTGTCAGAAACACTGCACATGCTCCACTCCCCCCCCCCCCCCCCTGCCCTCTGCCTACCGTTAGTTGGCAGCTGCTGTGGCCATGCCCCCGACCTGACTTCCTTCCTCCCCAGCAAAAAAAAAATTGTCAGTGGGCCGCATTGCCTGAGGTGCTGGGCCGCATGCGGCCTTTGGGCCGCAGGTTGGACATGCCTGAGGTATGCTGTAGGTACACTGTCATGAGTGTGCACTATAGCTGGCTGGCTTACACTACCTCCACCAGTCTATAGAGAGGGATCTATAGAAATTAATTGTGTCCACTTTTACACAAAATCATAATCCATTCTATAGCACTATTGGTTGAATTCGATGCACTTGTCTTTTTTTTTCAACTTGACCCTCAGCATTTTTTCGTTGAGCAAAATAAAATTAACATTCCTCAGTAAACAAATTGTGAAAATCCTTGCACAGACACTTGCAGTTTACATCTTTCAATGCTACTGACTCCTGCTTTATCAGTTGCTTCTCTAAACAGACAGTCTTCACAGTATAGTCTGGAGCCAGTCTGTTAGCCTGGAGAAAGGAGGGAGGAGGAAGAGGAAGGAGCAGGAGAGTGCCTGTGGTTAGTGCCAGTGGGCTGTATGTTTCTATTGATTTACACAGTGTAAGGAGATACAGTTTTAGTCCTTGTATGCAAGGGTGACTCCATAGGACACTGCAAGAGAAAGGAGCCACCCTGAAACAGGAAACCAGGGGAAGCAGTCATGGCACCGACTTAAGTAGGAACATAGACAAAGAATAAAGAAGCTGAATACTCAGTAAGTGATCACATCTGCTGCTGAAAGTTCTTAAAAATTGAGAATTTACTATCACCTTAACAAAAGTTTTGGTAATTTAGGAATTGTAGCGTTCGTTGCATGAAAAGTTACTATTGAGTAATTTACATTCATCTTGAATTCTACATTACTACAGACATTTTGTGCAATATTTTTTTGGTGGGGAATGGAATCTCCAAAATGTAAACCATAATCCTATAACGTTTACCCTGATTATATTTCCATTGTAGAGGAAGCAGTACAGGCCAAGGGCAGAGAGAATGTCAAGATTTACACTACCTCTTTTTCCCCAATGTACCATGCTGTTACCAAGAGGAAAACAAAATGTGTCATGAAGTTGGTCTGCGTTGACAAAGAAGAAAAGGTGAGATAATGGAGGCTTCCTCGGTTTGTAAAATTTAAAGTGTTTTTAAAGGCTTTTTTTTTTTTTTTTAAATAACAGGTTTGTACTGTACCAACCATCCTCTTCTCCGTCCCTCCGCCAGCGCTCCTGGCTCCACCCCCCTGTTAATTGCCCAAATAGAAAGCCCCTTTTTATGAGGGCACTTGTTTTGGCTCTCTCCTGAGTTTCGCTGTCTGCATCTATTGACACAGACAACAGTACTCTGCCCCGATCTCCGTCCCCGTCACTGGCTTTGATTGACAGCAGCGGGAGTCGTTAGCTCCCGCTGCCTCAGAAAAGCAAGTGAGACCAGGAAGTGAGGTGAGAGAAGAGCTGGAGACGTTTACTGCACTGGATCGAATGAGGGTTCAGGTAAGTAAAAGGGGTGGGGGATACTTATGCCTAAACATTTAGTAGAGTATTTAATTTTCTTTCATTCCACCATGGGTGGAATGTCTCCTGCAGCACTATTGATTAGTGTTGCTGGCTATAGCCGGTGGCACTAATATTTCAGGGAAAAATCCAACTGGTTGTACAGAAGTCAATCAGTAGAGCGACTTCTGTACAACCATGGTGCCCAAACATGAATTTGGCCAGTCTCTGCTGAACTGACCGAATTTCGATCTACTGTATGTATGGCCAGCTTAAGTCTTGGTTGAAAATTTCGGGACATCAGGGGCAACTCATTGCAAAAAACTCTGAGGATCTGAAAAAATAACTGTTGCTGTACATAAAGATGGCCTAGGCTATAAGACAATTGCCAAGACCCTGAAACAGAGCTGCAGCACTGTAGCCAAGACCGTACAGCCGTTTAACAGGACAGGTTCCACTCAGGACAGGCCTCGCCATGGGCGACCAAAGAAGTTGAGTGCATGTGCTCAGCGTCCTATCCAGAGGTTGTCTTTGGGAAATAGACGTATGAGTGCCATTGCTGCAGAGGTTGAAGAGGTCGGGGTTAGCCTGTCAGTGCTCAGACCATACGCCATACACTGCATCAAATTGTTCTGCATGGCTGTCATCCCAGAAGGAAGCCTTTTCTAAAGATGATGCGCAAGAAAGCCCGCAAACAGTTTGCTGAAGACAAGCAGACTAAGGACGTGGATTACTGGAACCATGTCCCGCGGTCTGATGAGACCAAGATAAACTTATTTGGTTCAGATGGTGTCAAGCGTGTGTGGCAGCAACCAGGTGAGGAGTACAAAGACAAATGTGTCTTGCCTACAGTCAAGCATGGTGGTGGGAGTGTCATGGTCTGGGGCTGCATGAGTGCTGCCAGCACTGGGGAGCTACATTTCATTGAGGGAACCATGAATACCAACATGTACTGTGACCTACTGAAGCAGAGCATGATCCCCTTCAGGGACTGGGGCCGCAGGACAGTATTCCAGCAAAACGACTCCAAACACAGCTCCAAGACGATCACTGCCTTGCTAAAGAAGGTGAGGGTAAAGGTGATGGGCTGGCCAAGCATGTCTCCAGACCAAAACCCTATTGAGCATCTGTGGGGCATCCTCAAGCGGAAGGTGGGGGAGCGCAAGGTCTTTAACATCCACCAGCTCCATGATGTCATCATGGAGGAGTGGAAGAGGGCTCCAGTGGCAACCTGTTAAACTCTCTGGTGAACTCCATTCCCAAGAGGGTTAAGGCAGTGCTGGAAAATAATGGTGGCCACACAAAATAGTGACACTTTGGGCCCAATTTGGACGGGTTAACTTAGGGGTGTACCCACTTTTGTTGCCAGCGGTTTAGTCATTTAATGGCTGTGTTGAGTTATTTTGAGGGGGCAACAGATTTACACTGTTATACAAGTTGTACACTCACTACTTTACATTGTAGCACAGTGTCATTTTTTCAGTGTTGTCACGTGAAAAGATATAATAAAATATTTACAAAACTGTGGGGGGTGTACTCACTTTTGTACACTGCTCAAAAAAAATTAAAGGAACAATTTTAAAACCTATCAGATCTCAATGGGGAAAAAGATTATGCTGGATATCTATACTGATATGGACTAAGTAATGTGTTAGGAACTAAAAGGATGCCACATAGTTTGATGGAAATAAAAATTATCAACCTACAGAGCGCAAAGACACCCCAAAAATGAAAGTGAAAAAATTATGCCGCTGGCTAGTCCATTTTGTTGAAATTTCATTGCAGCAGCTCATAAAATTGTACTCCGTAGTTGTATGGCCCCCACGTGTTTGTATGCATGCCTGACGTCGGGGCATGCTCCTAATGAGATGACTAATGGTGTCCTGGGGTATTTCCTTCCAGATCTGGACCAGGGCATCAATGAGCTCCTGAATGGACTGTGGTGCAACCTGGCGGCTTTGGATGGACCGAAACATAATGTCCCAGAGGTGTTCTATTGGATTTAGGTCAGGCAAGCAGGGGGCTATTCAATGGTATCAATTCCTTCAACCTCCAGGAACTGGCTGGATACTCTCGCCACATGAGGCCAGGCATTGTCGTGCATCCCACTGCACCAGTGTAGGGTCTAACAATGAATGGGTCCCGATACCTAATGGCAGCCAGGGTGCCCTTATCTCGCCTGTAGAGGTCTGTGTGTCCCTCCATGGATATGCCTCCGCAGACCATTACTGACCCACCACCAAACCGGTCATGCTGAACGATGTTACTGGCAGCATAATGTTCTCCACGGCTTCTCCAGACCCTTTCATGTCTGTCACATGTGCTTAGGGAAAACCTGCTCTCATCTGTGAAAAGCACAGGCTGCCAGTGGCGTGCCTGCCAATTCTGGTGTTCAATGGCAAATGCCAGTCAAGCTCCACGGTGCCAGCCAGAGAGCACAGGGCCAACTAGAGGACGTCGGGCCCTCAGGCCACCCTCATGAAGTCTGTTTCTGATTGTTTGGTCAGAGACATTCACACCAGTGGCCTGCTGGAGGTAATTTTGTAGGGCTCTGGCAGTGCTCATCCTGTTCCTCCTTGAACAAAGAAGCAGATACCAGTCCTGCTGATGGGTTAAGGACCTTCTACGGCCCTTCTAGAGTAACTGCCTGTCTCCTGGGATCTCCTCCATGCTCTTAAGACCATGCTGGGAGACACCGCAAACCTTCTGGCAATGGAACGTATTGATGTGCCATACTGGAGGAGTTGGACTGCCTGTGCAACCTCTATAGGATCCAAGTATCGCCTCATGCTACCAGTAGTGACACTGACGCTAGCCAAATGCAAAACTAGTGAAAAACGGTCAGAAAAGATGAGTAGGAGAAGAAAAATGTCAGTGGCCTCCCAATTGTAAAACCATTCCTGTTTTGGAGGCTGTCATTGTTGCCCATCTAGTGCACCTGTTATTTATTTTATTAACACCAAAGCAGCTGAAAATGATTAACAACTCTCTCTGCTACTTAACTGACCAGATCAATATCCCAGGAGAAAGTGTTCCTTTAATTTTTTTTTGAGCAGTGTCTGTATGTATGTATGTATGTTACATAGTAGTTAAAGTTGAATAAAGACAACAGTCCATCCAGTTCAACCTGTGTAGGTGTGTGTGTCAGTGACCATATTCATTTCCCATATCCCTGAATATTGTGTTCTTTTAGATGCATGTCCAAGAGTCTTTAAAAAGTATTGATACTCCCCGCTGATACCACCAATTGTGGAAGAGAGTTCCACATTCTTACTGCCCGGACAGTGAAAAACCCCCTACTCAGCTTAAGGTTAAACTGCTTCTCCTCTAATCGCATTGTGTGGCTACACTCTGAGACTAAATAGTTTTTTTTTTGTACATCACGGACACAGGGCCATTAATCATAACATATGGGTTATATAGCCACTTTAGGTGAAGGGCACTGGCAACCATTCGGAATTGATGCTCCCCTATATAACCCCTCCCACACAGGAAGTACCTCAGTTTTCTCGCCAGTGTCTAAAGGTGATGGTCACTGTGGAGAGTCTCTCCACATTTTTCCTATTTTTTCTTCAAATGAAGACAGAAGATATGCTGTGTACCCCGATCAAAGATCATGGAATCTAAGGGGTTAGCTATCAGATCCATCCTAAACAGTCAATGGACTAAAAAGATGGTAACTGAGCCTTGGAAAGCAGATACGAGGTTTTGCCTGTAATGTGGTCCTTTTTAGGTGCTGGACCCTGGGATCCTGGCCCTTGGAATACCAAACCCCAAAGGCGCCCCGTGAGGGTGCTCTACAGGTCCAAGGCCATGGCCCCTCTAAAATAAAGGGACCCAGTCCTTGAAGGACGCCAAGACAAAGCTTGCCGTGATGGGTGAAGATTGGTTTTCTGTTTCAAGCAGAATCCTGTGGCTGGACTGGTGAGTCCAATTTAAAATATTTACTTATTCAGCAAGCCTTGAAGGTAAAAATCACTGGCATAATTGCAAATTGTAAATATTTTATGCACTGTTCCTATTAAGAAGATAACAGAGACCATGTGCCATATGTGTCCCTCCATGAGACAATGGATGTTATGCTTACAAGTTACATCTTGTTGAGGCAGTTGTGGGATTGTTGCAAAGCTTGATTTAAATCATTATTTCTTTGCCTATTATCACATTGTGTTTTTCTACCCTGAGCTGATTACCTGAAAGGAATCTGCTGTGACAAACAAGATTCAGCCTAAGCTGCTCTCACCCCATATGGTGGTGGTGGTTGTTTTCACCCTGGCGCATAAGCCTCCGCATGTTCGTCTCTGCCTTGTTCGCGTGTCTATGGCGTAGGCTTATGCGCATACACAGGAATCTTCGCCTTTAAGTACAGGTGTACGCCACGTGTTCTTACGCAATGGCGTGCAATTGGTCGCCACGTACCACGCCGCGCATGCGCAATACAACATAAATGGGCATGTTCTGCAAGGAAATGTTTCCGACACACTAACCTCTGTCAGAGGCTGAAGGGGACACAGAGCAGCAGCAGCTGGGTTGCGTGAGTCTCTGTGGGTGTATGTTACTGGCACAAACCGGTCCTGTATCTTGGGATAATCAGTGCTGTGTGCATTAAGCTGTATAAGCTTGGCACAAGCCTTGAGTACACTTAAAGATAGTACCTCAAGTTTGTCTTGCCTTAAAGCAATGTCTGCCTGAAAAAGGGCCACGAGGGGCACAGTTGTAAAAGGCACTGTGATGCCACCATCAGGCCTTGAAGATCCTAGCTGTGTTTCCACTGTGTCTACTTCTCCTGAAGAGCCATCACGGTTGTCAGGCATAGTAGCTACTTCTAGTACTTCTGCCCGCAACCTACGTCACTAAGGACGATTTGGCTGTAGCATTGGCCAGCCTTGAGGGTAGGATTGCTGGTATCGTTGCAGCATCTCAAGGGAAGAAACGTGATAGATCTCCCTCACCTGAGCCACCCCCCTGAGTCAGTTCAGGATTGGGCAGAGGATGTGGAAGAAGTAGCTGTTGGTGACCCTTTGGAAGGTCAAGCTCAGGTTTCCACTTCTGGGGAGTCAGAGGAGTCTCTATCTACCTCTCAGGCCCAGAAATAGTTTATTCAGTCTCTTGCTGAAATGGTCCGGACTGGATACAAATTTCCTCCCCTAGAGACAGCTGAAGTCTCCTTTTTCCTCTCTAGGCTCATTGCGCCCTACTCATAGTCCTCAGACGTTTCCCATACATCCGCTCTTAGAGCAAGAAATCTATTAAGATTGGGACCATCCTGATAGGATTTTTGTTCCTCCTAAATGGTTTTCATTATAGTACCCTATGGAGGAAAAGTTTACTAAGAAATGGAATATTCCCACTGTGGATGCTTCTATTTCTGCAGTTAACAAGAGTTAACCTGTCCTGTGGATAATGCCCAGGTTTTTATCCAGCAGATAAAAAGTTGGAATCTTTATCGAAGGCCTCCTTTGCGGTCGCAGGTACAACCAGCAGTAGCGGCCATAGGAGTTTGTCAGCCTTTAAAGCGGAGTTCCGGCCTCGGAAACGTTTTTTCAATAAAAATACCCCCGGGACAGTCAGGGCTAGTACATTTCATAATGGATAGCCTCTGAACTGTCCCAGGTCGCACTTACCTTTTTAGAAGAAATGCTTACCTTGAAATTTTATTGTCCAGTGCTGCCATCTCAGGTGTGGGCAGCTGAAGCCAGGGCATCCTCTTCGGTGTTCTCTTCGTCCCAGAATGCCCTGCACCAGCCCCGCTCGTCACTTCCGGGGCAGCTTCTGGGCATGCCCAGAAGCTGTTTAGCAGGGAATGACGCGCCTACACTGGAACTGACGAGCGGGGCCGGTGCAGGTGCATTGACTCCTGGGAGCGATGACGTTCAGCTCCTAGGAGTCAACGCAAGTAGGAAGTGACGGCGCGGGCTGTGGCCGCAGAGGGAAGAAGTAGAAGGAAGGTAAGTATACTTTCTTCAAAAACAAGGTAAGTAAAGAAAAAAAAATCGGGAGTATCCATTTGTTTTTTAGGGGATTTAAAGCAAGCGGATGGCCCAAAGTTATTTTTAAAGGCCAGAACTCCGCTTTAAAAGACCGGTTGAAGCGAGTGTCCAAGACCGTTCTCAAGGAGAGTCTATGGAAGATCTGTCGGATCTACCCCGCACTTTGTTTTGCAGTGGATGCTCTTACGAACTCCATAAGGCAAATGTCACGATTTGCTCTGATTTCAGTGCATATGCGCAGAATCCGTTGGTTAAAGAATTGGTCTGCGGAATTACCATGTAAAAAGTTACTGGCTGGTTTCCCTTTTCAGGGAAAACACCTTTTTGGTAATGATCTGGTTAAATATATCCAGAAAATCTCGGGGTGGAAGAGAACATTGCTACCCGTAAAAAGGAAGAGCAAGCGTCCTTCTTTCAAAATCCCCAGCACTCATACTACCAGTGCTTCTACTTCCAGACAGTGGTGATGG
The DNA here is from genome assembly GCF_965119305.1 of Pelophylax lessonae. Classification (NCBI taxonomy): domain Eukaryota; kingdom Metazoa; phylum Chordata; class Amphibia; order Anura; family Ranidae; genus Pelophylax; species Pelophylax lessonae. The sequence goes on from NC_138768.1 coordinate 526,640,920, forward strand.
CCTCAACCATCTGGATCCGGAAACAAGCCTTCAAGGCAGGGTCAGAAAAAGCCCTGGATCCAGAAACCAGACAAGTCTTCCGCTAAGCCCTCTCTGAGAAGGGGCGCCCAGTTCTCAAAGGTTTGGGTGGAATTGATCCAAGACAACTGGGTTATCTCCACTATTTCACAGGGGTACAAACTGGAATTTCGAGTGTTCCCGTACCCCCGTTTTTATATGGTCAAGTATACCGACAGACCCCCTAAAAAGAAGGTCTCTCTTTCTGGCATTAGACCAGCTGAAGGCTCCAAAAAGTGATAATAGAGGTTTCAGAGAACGAAAACTTCAAGAGGTGTTTTACTCCAACCTGTTCGTAGTCCCCAAACCAAAAGAGGATGTGAGACTTATTTTGAATCTCAAAGCTTTAAACCAGTTTCTGAACATTAGTACTTTCTGTATGGAGTCAATTCGTTCAGTCATAGCCTCCCTGCAGGGAGAGGAATTTCAAGCATCCATAGACATCAAGGATGCATATCTTCACGTGCCTATATTTCAGGCTCATCAAAGGTTCCTACGCTTTGCAATAGTAAATCATTATTTTCAGTTGGGGGCCCTGCCCTTCAGGTTAGCTACAGCTCCAAGAGTGTTTACAAATATCCTAGCTCCGTTATTGGCTGTTCTAAGGTCCCGAGGGATATCTATAATAGGATATTTGGACGATCTACTATGAATAGATCGATCGGCTTTGGCTCTAGGCCAAAATGTCCACCAGACAGTACAGTTCCTAGAACGTCTGGGTCGGATACTGCACTTGGTAAAGTCAGCATTACAGCCTGTCCAGCGTCTGGAATATCTGGGTCTTGTGGATACAGCACAGGCAAAAAAATATTCTTGCCAGCAAGAAAGGTCATAGACCTAAAGGATCAGGTTCAGTCTGTTGTAAGGCTGAGATATCCTTCTATATGTCTTTTCATGAAGTTATTGGGAAAGATGGTGTCCGCATTCAAGGCTATTAATACCCTATGCTCAATTCCATGACAGACCCTTACAGAACAACATTCTGTCTACCTGGACCAGAAAGGTTCACTTTCTGGACCGGTCCATGTCTTAGGTACCAAGAGTATGTCGGAGTCTAAATTGGTGGTTGTTGACTAGAAATCTGGAGAAAGGGAAATCCATTCTTCCAGTGACTTGGCGGTTCTGGAGGAAGCCACTGTCCAGGGGAAATGGTCTTGGGTAGAGAAAAGTCTCCCCCATCAACGTTTTGGAAATCCGAGCAGTCAGTCAGGCTTTGAAACTCTGGACATCCAGGCTTCGGGGTCACCCTATCAGGGTAAAAACCAACAATGCCACAGCTGTGGCTTTTATCAACCATCAAGGAGGCACAAAGAGTCAGTCAGCCCAGAAAGAGGTGGATTTTATCCTGTCTTGGGCAGAGAAGTTTGTGCCACGCCTGACGGCAGTTTTTATTCCGGGAATAGAGAACTGGGCAGGCAGGCAGTTGTCAACAGATGTTTCCGGGGGAATGGTCCTTGCACCCCAAGGTTTTTTAATCAATCTGCCTATGCTGGGGGGTCCCAGATGTAGATCTGTTGTCAAAATTTGAAGAGATTTGTATCCAGCACCAGGGATCCACTCGCAGTCGCAGTGGATGCTTTGGGGACTCCTTGGGAGGAGTATTCCCTGATGTATGCCTTTCCTCCGGTGCAGCTGATACCGCATCTGTTGTGCAGGATCCAGCTAGAGGGGAAACCAGTAATTCTGGTAGCTCAGCCATGGCCGAGAAGGGTTTGGTTTGCACAAATCCAGAGGTTGGCAGTGACGAGGCTTTGGGGCCTTCCACACTGTCCGCACCTACTCTCTCAAGGTCCGATTTTCCACCCTGCTGTACAGTCTCTAAATTTGACGGCTTAGCTATTGAAGCCTTAATCTTGAAGGAGCGGGGTTTATCTGGCCCTGCAGTTCATATACTGATAGCCGCTAGAAAACCAGTCTCTAGAAACGTTTATTACAGGGTCTGGAAATCCTACATTGCTTGGTGTGAAGCCAGGAAATGGCATCCACGCAAATATACCATCGGGAGAATTCTAGCTTTCCTTCAAGCAGGAGAAGATATAAAGTTAGCCTTGAGCACTATCAAGGGGCAGATTTCAGCCTTATCGGTTTTCTTCCAGGAACCGATCACTTCTCATTCGTTGGTTCAGACCTTCGTCCGGGGAATGTTACGTTTTTCTTCTGCTTGTGAAGCCACCATTGTGTCCTTGGGACTTGAATTTGGTTGTTGGCAGTTTTGCAAAAACAGCCTTTTGAACCTCTGGGGTGGGTTCCCCTGGTTCTTTTGACCAGGAAACTGGTCTTTTTGATTGCAATAACTTCAGCTAGAAGAGTCAGCTAGAAGAGTATCGGAACTAGCAGCTGTTTCTTGTAAAGAGCCATTCTTGATATTTCATCAAGATAGGGTGATTCTACATCCACACCCAGGTTTTTTGCCCACGGTGGTGTCTGCCTTTTATTTGATTTAGGACATTATACTACCTTCTTGTTTTCCAGATCCTCACTCAGAGTAGGAAAAGTTATTACATTCTCTTGATGTAATGCGTGCACTTAAGTTTTACTTACAGAAATCAGCTCAGATTCGTAAGACCAAAAGCTTGTTTGTGATGCCAGAAGGGCCCAGAAAGGGGTTGGCAGAATCGAAATCTACGATTTCTTGTTGGATTGGCCAGGTTGCTACCCAGGCGTATGGTTTACTAGGAAATGTTCCACCTTTTTGTGTAAAGGCACATTCTACCAGAGGAGTAGTTGCCTCTTGGGCACATCGCCATCAAGTCTCTATGGCTCAGATTTGCAAGGCAGCGACCTGGTCGTCAGTGCATACATTCACTCGTTTCTATCGAGTGGCTGTTGGGACCCAGGAGGAATCTGCATTTAACTGCTGTGTTCTGCAGGCAACGGTGTAATCCTTTTTTGGGGTCAGATGGCGGTATGTTTTGGTGTCCCCCCCTCCCCTCAGATGCATTGCTTTGGGACATCCCATATGTTATGATTTTTGGCTCTGTGTCCCGTGATGTACGAAAAGAAAAATGTATTTTTTAATACATTTCATGAAGTACATTACAGGACACGGAGGTCCCTCCCCTTTTCTATGGGGTCTTTATTGCTTGCTACAAAACTGAGGTACTTCCTGTGTGGGAGGGGTTATATTGGGGGGGATCAATTCTGATTGGTTGCCAGTGTCCTTCACCTAAAGGTGGCTAAATAAGCCGTATGTTATGATTTATGGCTCTGTGTCCCGTGATGTACTTCAAGAAATTGATGATACAGGTAAGTCTGTATTTTAAAAATCCATTTAATTCCTATGCTGGGATTGCCCGTGAGGTATTTGTAAATCACTATCATGTCCCCTCTCATCGATCTATCTCTCTATCTATCTCTCTATCTATCTATCTAGGTTAATATGTGGTGTGGTGCGTGTGTACTGGTATTTATATGTGATGTACTTGTGACCCTATCTTCACTTGTTTGAGAATTTATTTTGATAAAATATAGGAGTGATTGAGATGATACATCTCACAAATAATACATCGGACCCCTTCTAGTTGTTGATAAATATTTGGGGGGGGGGGGCTACTATTACAGAGAATTTGTAGATTTTCATATTTAATTATTTTTTTGTGATTGTGAGTATTCCCATGACTATTCCTAAAATATAAACACTCTCTTTATCAACATGACACCTGTAACTAAGCTGATATGCACAGGTTAACAGATGTTTTTATCATGCATACATTTCTACAGCTCGGTCCAATGTTGTGGGAATGCTATTATGTTTCTTTATCTGACCTTAGTTCTTTACATAAATGTAGATAACAGAAACGTTACTATATAAAGAGATCAGAGGCAGGGTGAAATATCCCATTATCTGTATTAAAGCAGTATTAAACCCAAAAGCAGACATTTATTATGTTGCAGCTTGCTAATGCTTAGATGTGATGGCTGCATTCGTTTTTTTTTTTCTTTTATTTTCACCACGTAATTCAGCCAGTAAGACTGTTGTTTTTCAACAGAACAAGCTGTTCTGCAGATGTAGTATTTACAGGGTTGAGACAAACCATTTTACTATTGACAGGGATGTTTATTTCTATATATAAAACCTTTATCCCAAAAAGAACAAAAAATGTTGCTGTAACGGATTATAAAGTGTTCACTGGAGGTTGGCTTTCATTTGTTAGTGTATCTAAATCTGTTAGTACATCCAACTCTACCCTCCCCCCGAATGACAATGCTGCTGTTCAGAGGTGCTCCTTCTTCCAGAGTGGAGGCACTCTAAATAGGAAATGTGTTACTGGCCAAAAGGGGAAAAAAAGCCTAAAGAAAACTAAAATGAATGCACCCACTACATCTAATGATTGGTAAACTGCAATATTTAACTCCTTTTAAAGGGAAAATATAATTGTTTTGGCTTTTTTTTTTTTTAAGTTTACTACGGTATAAACAAATCTTTTAGACTATTTTTTTACTCCTTTCTAAGCTTTATTTTACACACAAACCTTTGATATAGAGTGCATCTATGAGTCGGTGCTTTCTAATAAGACAGCCCAGCAGTGGCTGCTTACCTTTGACTATTTCTAACAAACTGAAGCTTCTGTAAGGGCCAAAAGAACTGGAGAGAGAGAGAGACGGACAGAGGAGGTGTAGAATTTTTACAACTTATTCAGCTAGTTGCAAAGTAGTACAATGATTGATTGTGCAAATGTGGGTAAGAAATAACTTGATGACACCACCTGTTGGCTGCAAATAGTAAATATGAAATATTCATATTGAATATCTTGCTCACTAAAAATAAATACAAAATATTTGTGCATTGCAGTAGCAGAGCAGGCAGGGCTAACTTGTGTTGCTTAGCTGCAGTCCACCCAACAGGGATCAGAAAGGCAGTTTTTGTAGACTTTTCCATTTCTAGACGTCTACACAAATCCCCAACTGGAAAGTGTTGAATTGGGTTATATTTATATTTGTCCTTGTTTTAATTAGATTAGCACAAATCATTTTTCCAAGAGTATATTATGTAAATTGGCTTAATGAATGTATCCTGCAAATGAAAAGGACTAAAATAGCAGCATCTTTCAGTGCTCTCTGCTCTGTTCCTCTGGGGAGACATTTCTATTTGCTAAAATTCCATGGTGTTTATTAACCCTTCCTCTCGTCACTCACTAACAAATGCCTCAGGTCTATAACCCAACGTTATATTATTATTTATTCAGGTAAAGTGGATGTAAACCCTTACATATACCCAGTAAAGTGAACAACCTCAGATGATACACAGAGATGAGACAAATCACCCTACATAAATTTTACATGTATATCTGCTGTCTTCAGCTTTCTAGACTCTTTAGAAAGGGCAGACTGTGTTACAAATTTTTCTTCCTGTTTCAGCAATGGGTGTGGAGTCTGGGCATACACTGGGTGTGGAGTCTGGGCATACCCAGTGTGTGAGCTGATTGGAGGAAAGGCGCACACACACCCCTCAACATAGGCAGAGGAAAAAATAAACTTTCAGAGCTGTGCTGTGAATAGACAAGCTCTCTGCTAATCTGCTAATTCCCTCCCCACAAATTTCCAGCTGCTTTTATCTCCTGTGTCGAAGAGCTTGTCGGATGTTATCATGCTGATAACGGAGGAATGAAGCAGAAGAAAGACACGGCACTAAGGGGTTTAGAGAGGACTAAGCAAACACTACAGATATATGTGCCCAGGTCGGATTTCATGAATGGGGTTTACATCCACTTTACCCTATAAACTGTTCTTAGCTTATAATACACCTCATATATAAACTGCCAATGGCATTTTTAAATTGTATCGGTTGTAACAGTGCAAGGCCCTGCCACTGTGAAAATGGAGGTAGATATGACACAGGGTTTGCACTTATGCAGAGTGCTGGCTCCAGACTTTTGATTCTGAACAGAGAAACGTGTTTTTCTTTTTTTTTCCAGATTTTGGTATCCCCAGAGTGGGTTCCGGAGTTTGGAGAATTTCAAAGAGTTTTGGGTGGGAATAAATCTCTAACCCAGTGTCCAGGTCTTATGGAAGGCCAGTAGGCTGAGTGTGCAGGTTGTGCACATCCATTATAATGACAGGCTTGGGCATAGCTCAGGGCTCCTGTCAGGGACAGGTTTGCCTCACTCAAGAGACAGTATTCAATGCATAGGTGTCAGAGGGTCGAGACAGCGAAGAGAGTCTGGAGGACTGGGAGAGTCAAAAAGACTAGGCCAATTCAGGGGGGCTGATAGAATCTGGAGGTCTCAGGGGAGTGCGAGAGCCAGGGTAAAAGTAAGCCCATGCACTAGGGTGCTACAACCGAAATAGCTGAGAGCCAGGAGAGCTGGGAAAGCTAAACAAACACAGAGGTACTGCGTAAGATGGTCTGAGGGACCAGCCAAAAGCCAAGGTTAAGGCCTAAGCAGCGGTCCTGCATTTTTTTGGTACCTGTTTTGAAGGTGGAAGCCCCTGTGTGGGCAACTAGTTTTCTCTTTCGTTCATTGACGGACACAGATTCAGATCTTCATAACCGTCGAGTTATACTGCCCCCTACAGGAGTAGGACACTAGGCAGAAAAAAAGTCTGGTTACGCCCATGGGCAGTCCCAGGGTGTATACTCCCTCTCTCTGCTATAGGCACTCAATTTTTTTCTGCCTAGTCAGGAGTAAGGACCTTTGCTGGGATCTTTGGTCCTGGCAATTTTTTTTCTCCTGTGAAATCTACAATCAACTGCTGGACTGGGCGATGGGCCAGATAAACTTGATCCAGTGGTCACCCCAGTCTGGCCAGCGAGCACGCGCAGACCTCAGCTTCGCGGTAGATCAGCCGCGACTTAGCACCACTGGACAGGGGCTGGCCTGCGAGTTAAACGCCTCACGAGTCTGTTTGGGGCAGTACAAGGGGTGATTGTCCCCATTCCGACTTCGGAACAATTTTTACTCAAACCTGTTTACAGTTCCCAGAAAGGAAGGCAAAGTGCGTCCAATCCTGGACCTCAAGGCGTTGGACTGCTTTGTGCGGGTGCAGAAGTTCAGAATTGGAGTCCATTCGCACGGTGGTGGCATCCCTGCGTCAGGAGGATTTACTCACCTCTTTCGACATCAAGGATGCTTACCTTCACATTCCAATATGTGCCAGTCACCAGCGCGTCCTGCTCTTTACCGTGGGAGAGGAGCATTATCAGGTTGTGGCGTTACCCTTTGGTCTCGCCTCTGCTCCTCGGATCTTCACAAAAGTGTTAGCCCCAGTGCTAGCTTTGCAAAGCCAATGGGGGATCGCGGTACTGGGCTACTTGGACGATCTCCTTCTGCTCTGGTGAAAAACCTGGAGAGCACAATACAAACTCTGCAGAACTTTGGCTACATTCTGAATTTTCAGAAGTCTCCCTTGGTTCCGTCCACAAAGATGGACTATCTGGGCCTGACTCTGGACTCGGCCTAAGCCTGAGTGCTCCTTCCTCTGGATAAACTCCAGAAATTGCAGGCTGAAATTCATCTCTTGCTGCCCAACAGATGGGCATCTCTCTGGACTTGCCTGCAGGTACTAGGCCTGATGGTGTCTACCTTCGAGGCGATCCCGTTTGCACAGTTCCATACAAGATCCCTACAAAGAGAGATTCTGACCAAATGGGACAAGCCTCAGCAGTCTCTCGACAATCAGATCAGGCTGAGTTGGGGAACGAAGGAGTCTCTGATATGGTGGCTTCGTTCTCCTGCTTCCGCTGAGCAAATCCTTCCTCCCCTTGTATTGGACAGTGGTCACCACGGATGCCAGCCTGTCTGGCTGTGGAGGCGTCCTCGGCAAGCATTCTGCTCAGGGGATCTGGACACTGTAAGAGTCAAAACCACTGATCAATGTCTTGGAACTCCGAGCGATCAGACTGTGTTTGGACCATTGGACAGATCGTCTTCAGGGAAGTCCAGTGTGCTTTCAATTGGACAATGCCACAGCCGTGGCTTATGTCAATCACCAAGGGGGCACAAGACGTGTCCTGGTGGCTCTGGAGGTAGCTGACATTCTAAGGTAGGCAGAACGGTTTGTTCCAGCCCTCTCTGCCGTACACATTCCCGGGGTGGAAAACTGGGAGGCGGATTACTTCAGTCGGCAGGCATTGGACCAAGGGGAGTGGTCCCTTCATCTGGAGGTGTTTCATCAGTTGTGTCTCGGGTGGGGCACCCCCGAGGTGGATCTGATGGCGTCTCGGCTCAACAGAAAGGTGCAGAGATTTGTGGCTCGGTCAAGGGATCCTCTGGCGGCCGCCACAGAGGTGCTGGTGGCCCCGTGGGGTAAGTATCATCTGATTTATGTCTTCCCTGCTCTTAAGCTTCTGCTAAGACTTCTACGCAGGATTGAGGCAGAAGGGATTCTGGTCATCTTAGTGGGTGTTCTAGCCGGACTTGGTATGCCAATCTGGTACGGCTGTTTGCCGACGTTCCTTGGAAGCTTCCTCTCAGCGAGGATCTGATGTCCAAAGGATTGATCTTCCATCCTGCTTTACAGTCGTTGGCTTTGACGGCTGTGCTGTTGAACGCCAGCTACTGAAGGGTAGAGGTTTATCTGAGTCGGTGATAACTACACTGTTAAAAGCTAGGAAATCTACATCTAGAAAGATCTACCATCGTATGTGGAAGACGTACAATGCATGGTGTGAGTCTCTTGGGGTTCATCCTTGCTCCTTCTCGGTGGCTCAGATCTTGACCTTCCTTCAACAGAAAATAGCATTGAACATTGGGCTTGAGTACCATCAAGGGCCAGTTGTTGGCTTTGGCGGTCTTCTTTCAACTATCCTTGGCCACACACTCCCTGGTGCGTACATTTTCTTCAGGTTGTCCGACATTTGGTTCCTCCAGTGCAGTCTCCATGGGACCTCAATTTGGTACTTTCGGCCCTCCAGAAGCCTCCATTTTGAGAATCTTCAGGAGATTCCCCTGCTTACGCTGTCCCAGAAGGGGGCTTTCTTGGTGGCTATCACCTGTGCACGCAGGGTGTCGGAACTGGCGGCGTTATCCTGTAGTTTACCACCTGGTGATTCACAGAGATAAGGTGGTTCTTCGCCCCTGTCCGTCGTTCCTTCCAAAGGTTATCTCTGATTTTCATTTGAATGAAGACATGGTGTAATCTTCCCTGTGTCCCAGGCCTAAACATCCAAAGGAAACTGCCTTGCATGCCTTGGATGTGGCCTGGGCAATTAGGGTGTACCTGAAAGCTACGGAGTCTTTCAGGAAGTCAGAGTCACTATTTGTGCTCACGGATGTGACTCGTAAAGGGGTTGTCCGTTTCCTCTGCAACCATTTCCAGATGGATCAGACAGACAGTGATTCAGGCCTATTCCATCAAGGGTCAGGTTCCTCCTTTCCCTGTTAAGGCGCACTCTTCTAGGGGCGCTTAGTGCCTCTTGGGCCTTCCATCATCAGGCGTCAGTGACGCAGGTTTGCAAGACGGCCACCTGGTCGTCGGTACACACTTTCAAAAAGTTTTATAAAGTGGATGTGTTGGCATCTGTGGATGCTTCTTTTGGCCACAAGATTTTGCAGGCTGCTGTTGAGAGAACCTGATCCTCTTTGAGGGTGTATTGTTTTTTTCAGGTGAGCTCAAGTTGTTTTGGTTGACCTCCTGTTGCCTACTGTTTAACCTTGGGAATTTTTTTTGCTGTTCCCACACTTCATGTTTAACACTGCTTTGGGATGTCCTAACAGTTATGGAGATCTGAAGCTGTGTCCATCAATGATCGAAAGAGAATATGGGATTTTTGACTTGCCGTAAAATCCATTTCTCTGATGTTGATTGACCGACACAGCACCCACCCTTCTGTGGAGTTGGCTTTCTTCTGACACTGCATATAACTAAACTGAGTGCCTATAGCAGAGAGAGGGAGTATACCCCCTGGGACTGCCCATGGGCATAGCCAGACTTTTTTCTGCCTAGTATCCTACTCCTGTAGGGGGCAGTATACCACAACGGTTATGAAGATCTGAAGCTGTGTCTGTCAATGAACATCAGAGAAATGGCTTTTACGGTAAGTCAAAAATCCAATTTTTCTGTTGAACTTTGAGTTTGTTTAATGAAGGTGGGACATCAAGCCCTAAACCACAGTTTGGACTAGCATGGAGTTTCTTCTATCACTGAGCTTAAAATCCCCCAATATCACACTGTGCAAACAGTCTAGATCTCTGATGCTGACCCTGCTTTCCCATAGTACTCTTTGTAGAGCTTCCAGGCCCCAGCAACCAATTTTTAGTACTTTATCTGCATGGTGCTTACTCAGATCAACATGTGATCCAGGTCAGTATGAGTATATTCCTAGACTTCCTCTGTGACTGAAAGTTGTTTTGAGGGGACAGCAAATTTACACAGTTATACAAGCTGTACACTCTCACTACTTTACATTGTAGCAAAGTGTTTTTCTTTAGGGTTTTTTATTTACAAAAATGTGAGGGGTGTACTCACTTTTGTTAGATAATGCATACACACTATATTACCAAAAGTATTGGGACCCCTGCCTTTACACCCACATAAACTTTAATGGCATCCCAGTCTTAAGTCCGTAGGGTTCAATATTGAGTTGGCCTACCCTTTGGAATGAATTAGAGCACAGACTGAGAACCAGGCCTTCGCTCCAACATCAGTGCACAAATGCGCTTCTGGAAGAAACGTCAAACATTCCCATAGACACACTCCTAAACCTGTGGACAGCCTTCCTAGAAGAGTTGAAGCTGTTATAGCTGCAAAGGGTGGGCAAAATAAATATTGAACCCTACGGACTAAGACTGGGATGCCATTAAAATTCATGTGGGTTTAAAGGCAGGTGCCCCAATACTTTTGTTAAAATAGTGTACATAGGAAATATTTACTACAAATTGTAATCAGAAATAATTTACATTGGTTGAAAGTGTGACATTTTATTTTCCAGGTTGTTGGTTTACACATGCAAGGACTCGGGTGTGATGAGATGTTGCAAGGATTTGCTGTGGCCATTAAAATGGGAGCTACCAAAAAAGACTTTGATAGCACTGTTGCCATTCACCCCACCTCTTCAGAGGAGCTGGTTACTCTACGCTGAAGTTGCTGCTTTGTGCCTTAATTAGATACTATTTTCCCACCAGAACCTCTGTATCCTCTTGAAGCCGGCTCTGAAAGGTTACTCCATCCTTATTTATGAACCAGTTTCTTGCTTTTTTTTTTTAGTCTTTTGCAACTCGGCAAAAGAATATTCCAAAATATTTTTGACCAAGTATTATTGATTATGCCTTTTAATGCATTCCCACAAAAAATACAGAGAATATGAAATCAGTTGTATTTACTGTGGCTACAAAATAAATAATTCCAATGTGCTGTAGTATCATTCTTTTCCAGTTAATTATTACATGTTAATAGAATGCAACTGGATTTCCTTTCATCTCTATCACTGTTGTTGGCATTATAATGAAACTGAGGTTAGTACTGCTGCCTTGCTCTGCTGGGCCTGTAACTTTATATTCATCACATATAAAAATGCTTGATTTTATGTGCAGTTGTTTATTTCCTACAAAAGCTACACTACTCTTCAGGTATGAATATTTATTGGGTCTGTTAAATGCTGCTGTGCCAAGAAAATGCTTATTTCTATATGTTGCACTGGGTTAAAGAAAGTATCACAATATATTATATATGGGACAAAATAGGAACAACTAATATATAGTTTAACAAAATGCTTGGCAAAACAAGTGCCAAGTCTAGTTTTGTTTCCCTTGAGAGATGGTTTTGTACCCATGTTGGTTAGGAAACATAGTAATAAGTACCTAGAATTCTGAGACAACCAAATGGATGAGATGAATAGACAATTGCTACACTGTCCACTTTTTGATCTATTCACTGTGTGATCAAACATTGCCGCTAAGAGGCTTTATAAGCATTGAGAGTCAATTGCTACATTGGCCATTGGGCTTCCAAGAGTCATGTAAGAAGTGACCATAACAGTCCCCAAACAGACATATTTTAACCACTTGCTGATCAGCCGCCGTACATATATGGCAGCAGGTCGACTTGTTCCTGTACGTCGCATTTCGGGGCCGCGAGTGAGGGCGCGCGCATGTGCCCGCTCATTCGCCACAGGGAAGCTGATCTGCGGGTCTGGCGGCCTTGATTGTCGCCAGGCACCCGTGATCACTCCCCGTGGAGACAGAACCGCAGTCTGCCGTTGTATACACGGCAGACCACTATTCTGTCAGCAATGAACTCAGGGATCCTGTGTTCCTTCTATTTAGGAATCCAGGTCCCTGTGTTCATTCCATAAGCCCATCCCCCACACAGTTAGAAAGTACCCCCTAGGGACACATTTAACCCTTTGATCGCCCCTCATGTTAACCCCCTTCCCTGCCAGTGTCATTGGGACAGTAACAGTGCATATTTCTAGCACTGATTACTGTAGTAATGTCATTGGTCCCCCAAAAAGTTTTAAAAATGTTAGTTAGGTGTCTGAATGTCACAGTCTCGCTAAAAATCGCTGCCATTACTAGTAAAAGAAAATAAATAAAAATCACAAATCTTTCCCCAAGTTTGCAGACGCGATAACTTTTGCGCAAACCAAACAATATACACTTATTGGGATTTTTTTTTTTACCAAAAATATGTGGCAGAGCACAAATTGGCCTAAAATGATGAAAACATTTGTTTTTTTTTATTGGAAATATATAGCAGAAAGTAAGAAAATCTTTTTTTGTGTTATATCGCACAGGTGATCAAATCCCACCAAAAGAAAGCTCTATTTGTGCGACAAAAAAAAGACATTCAGTTTATTTGGGTACAGCATCGCACGACCGCGCAATTGTCAGTTAAAGTAAAGCAATGCCGAATCGCAAAAAATGGCCTGGTCATTAAGGGGGTAAACCTTCTGGTCCAGAAGTGGTTAATAGTGTCAAAGCTCAGTTGTGCAGCAGCTAAAGCAAGAAATCTCCCTTTTGTGGATTGGTAGAGTGTGATTTTCTTTCAGGTGAGCATATGGTTATTCTGCAAGCCCTGCAATAGAGCATCCCAGGTTTAAAGCGGAGTTTCAGCCATTTCACTCACCTGTCAAACGGTCCAGCGATGCGGCCGCCCGAAGCCTCGATCCTCTCCCTCGGCGCCGGCATCACTGCTGTGGGCACCCGGCTGTGACAGTTTGCGGCTTCACAGCCGGGTACCCACTGCGCATGCGCGAGTCGCGCTGCGCGTCTTGATTGGCCGGCAATCTTCTGGGACCTCTGACATGTCCCAGAAGATTGGAGGGAGGGAGGGGGAGAGGAGAACTTCCCTTCAAGGGCGCCGCGGCGCTCCGAGCGGAAGTGGGAGCGGGTACCTGTCAAAACTAGGTACCCGCTCCCCCCCCCCCCCCCGAAAAAAATTACATGCCAAATGTGGCATGTCAGGGGGTTAGAATACCTAAAGCGGAAGTTCCACTTTTGGGTGGAACTCCGCTTTAAGAGCTACCAGGGCACTCTTAAAAATTGGCCGTTGTCTGCCCTTTATTTCTATCACCAGCTTTGGTTTTCAAAATAGAAAGGTGTACATTTAATGTGGGTACATATATCATCTATAAAGGAGAAAAGGAATATGGAATGACTGTAAGTGATGTTTATGAGGGGATTGTTAGTCATTCAAGTCTTAGAATGTATAGTGTAAGTAAACCAAACACAACTGAATTTGCATATTTTTGTTCTAAACATTTCATGACTCATCCAAGTGGCTTCTTTAATTCTTCTGATAGTGGGAAACGTCTCAGTCCAATCACCAGCACCATATTGAAACAGGTGTTCAATGGAATTAAGTAACAGTTGGTTCACAACTACATGAGTAAAGGTGTTGGGGTGCCAACAGTTAGGTAAGGTTAGTCTTATCTCTACCAGAGATGGTCCCATGCCACACCTTTCAAATCATCCTGTCTTTTTCGGCCAAATTATTTACTTTATGGTGTTTAAAAGAATGTCAACTTTTCTTCAGGTGTAACTAGACTGTTGAGTATTGACCTGATCAGTTTATTCTCCAGAGGTTGGTCATGCATTTGCTGCTTGGTTATTTCATCTCCTAAATATTCAAGTCTATGCACTCCTTGCATTTGACTACCTATTTTACGATGCTTATCTTAAGCTGGGTGTTGGATCTTTCAGATGTAAAAGCTTCTCAGTGTATTTCTGGGTTTAAAAACTATAGATGTGATGTTTGACAATCCCAGTTTTTTTTTCCTGATACTGTAGCCTCAATTCTGTTTTTAAAGAGGTGTGAAAGATTCCAATCTATATACCATTTGGGGCAAACGACCCTACACTACTGCAATTTTAAATCCTACCTTAATACCCTGACATCTGTAGTTCTGCACCTCCAGGCAAACTCCAGAGTACATTTTTTACAAACTCCAGAGTACAGTACCTCAACTAGAAATGGTATACAAACAATAGAGACAGTTCACAAACTGAATGGCAAAATAACCTACTAAGGAAATTCTACTACAAAAATTCAAGTTAACAGGCAAAATAACTTCTAGAGGAAAAAGGATGGTGCACTTGGGCACTTACCTGTCTTGGAGGAAACAATACTGATTGACACCTGACAAAATCCATCTTGGTAAACATTGACTAAGCAGGCTCTGGTAGGAAGCATCACAGACATACAATATGTGCAACCATTTATGGACAAGGTGAACATTTTGTAATGTCTTTCCGCACCTTAAAGTGGTAGTAAACTGCTGAGTTCTTTTTTTTTTATCTTGCAAGGTAAAGCCATAACATGCTAGTATGCATCGCATACTAGGACATTATGTGAAATGTACCTTAGAACGAAGCCATCCAGTGGCACGCAGTCACTGTTGAAGGCACTTCCATCTTCACCCAGTCTTCCTTCCAGGTTCGCGGAGTCTAGCTGTGTGAGTGGCTTGAGCCATGATGATGTCACGCCTGCATATGCGTGTGTGAGCTGCCTTTCACGGCACAGGACTCTGCAGGAATGGCATGGTATGCCGTTCCTTCAGAGTACATGCGCCAATGACATCACTTACATCAAAAGTAAACCTCTCCTAAACAGTGCACGTTAAGGAGATATTTACTGTACCTATGGGTAAGCCTTACTAAAGGCATATCTATAGGTAAAGTCATGTATGGGAGTTTACTCCCACTTAACACCTATCGCATTCAGTAAGCTGCATAGCTGAATCTTGTGTAGGGTCAAGAGGACAGCTGGTTAACTGAAGACAAGTTAATAGTTTACCAACTCGTCTAGAACAAGAGTAAATAAATGAAAAGACTGAAAAAGGTAATCATTCCTTCCTGCCTCCTATGCCACATTTGGCATACCATTTTATTGGGGGGGGGGGGGGACCTAGTTTGGACAGGTACCTGCTCCCACTTCCGGTCGGACCACCTAGGCGATCAGGGGGGAAGTTTTCCTCTCCTCCTCCCTGAAATATTCTGGGACATGTCACTGGTCCCAGAAGATTTCCTAAACATTGGGGATGCGCAGCGCTGTGAAGCCGCCAGCTGTCACAGCCGGGTGCCCACACTTGCAATGCTGGGGAGAGCAGAGGGAGAGAACCAAGGGTTTGGGTGGCCACATTGCTGGATCCCGGGACAGGGTAATGTGTGTTACTAAAAGTCAGCAGCTCATCCCCCCCCCCCTCCTCTTTCCTGACCTGCCAGGCTGCAAGCCCAGATAAGGGCCTGGTATAGACTGGTGGGCAGGGGGGGGTATGAGGGTTTTTTTTTTTTTTTCATTCAGCTGTCAGCGTGGATGCCCATTGACAGCTGATGACTCATCGGTTGTTAAGGACGCCAAAGCCAGCTTCACGGCTCTGCTCCTTAACCACTAGCTTACACTGCACCCTGATTGGGCAAAGCTTTTCCCAATCAGGGCGCAGAATGCACTGTGCAGCGCTCAGTGCATTGCAGGGTGTTCGGCGGGGCAAACACTCTGCAAATTCGGGTGTTCGGCAAATAGCCGAACAGGCAAATGTTCGGGCCGAACCATTAAACACAACATTAATCCTGACCAGTCTCACTGTACCTGCCACTGAAAAACATCCCCACAGCATGATGCTGCCCCCACCATGCTTCACTGCAGGGATGGTATTGGCCAGGTGATCAGCAGTGCCTGTTTTCTTCCAGACATGACGCTTGCCATTCAGGCCAAAGAGTTCAATCTTTGTTTCATCAGACCAGAGAATTGTGTTTCTCATGGTCTGAGAGTCCTTCAGGTGCCTTTTGCCAATCTCCAGGTGGTCTGTCATGTGCCTTTTACTGAGGAGTGCCTTCTGTCTGGCCACTCTACCATACAGGCCTGATTAGTGGAGTGCTGCAAAGATGGTTGTTTTTCTGGAAGGTTCTACTCTCTCCACAAAGAAATTCTGGAGCTCTGTCAATGACCATCAGGTTCTTTGCCATCTCCCTGACTAATGTCCTCCTTCCGCGATCACTCAATTTGGCCGGGTGGCCCACTCTAGGAAGAGTCCTGGTGGTTCAATGCTTTTTCCTGGGACCTTCAATGCTGCAGAAATTTTTCTGATCCCTTCCCCAGATCTGTGCCTTGATATGATCCTGTCTCAGAGGTCTACAGACTAATCCTTGGATGCCATGGCTTGGTTTGTGACATGCACTGTTAACTGTGGGACCTTATATAGACAGGTGTGTGCCTTTCCAAATCATGCCCAATCAATTGAATTTACCACAGGTGGACTCCAATCAAGTTGTGGAAACATCTCAAGGATGTTCAGTGGAGACAGGATGCATCTGAGCTCAATTTTGAGTGTCATGCAAAGGCTGTAAATACTTACGTACATGTGATTTTTTTTTTTAAATACATTTGCAAAGATTTCAAATAAACCTCTTTCACATTGTCATCATAGGGTATTGTTAGTAGAATTTTGAGGAACACAATGAATTTAATTCATTTTGGAAAAAGGCTGTAACATAACAAAATGTAGAGAAAGTGAAGCACTGTGAATACTTTCTGGATGCACTGTATGTACACGAAATAGTCGGGTGTATGCAGACACCCCTCTAAATTATTTAGCTCTGGTGTTTTAAGTGTAGTTTGCTGCTATAGCATATAAAAATATTCTAGACAATTGTGTGCCCTTTTCTGTTCTGGCAGGGGGCCCTTTGCACAAAGCTACAGTATATCCATAAAGACATACACTATGTTGTCAAAAGTATTGGGACGCCTGCCTTTACACGCACATGATCTTTAATGACTTCCCAGTTTCAGTCTGTAGGGTTCAATCTTGTGTTGGCCCACCCTTTGCAGCTATAACAGCTTCAACTCTTCTGGGAATGCTGTCCACAAGGTTTAGGAGTGTATCTATGGGAATGTTTGGTGGAAAATTGGTGAGCCAATCACACAAGCAGGAAATTATGTTTCTGGGGTGTGGTTAGTATACATTCTGTGTACAGAACACCTCCAGGTAGCCACAATGAATTGCATTTTCAGAAAATTACAGCAGTTGCAGATTGAAAAGGTAAGGTCATTTTTAATAACATTCAATTACAATATGACTTGTGTTGCAATTGTATACACTATATAATTTTTTTTTTTTATTTGCCATTTTTATTTTTCCCCCACGAAAGTGAAGTTACCCTTAAATGTGTGGGATTCTTTAAAAAGGTAATTTTCAAACTGAAAGATGGTTTAGATTAATATGAGTAGGATAGAAATAATTTCAAATCAATGTGGAAATGAATATATGATTTAAAATTTTGACCATAGATACACTTTACGTGGCTTGCACAAAGCTCTGCTCTCAACCGTACTGAACACTTTTGGGATAAACTGGATTGCAATTGCAAGACAAGTGTTCTTGTCTAACAACCGTACTTGACCTCATAAATGCTCTTTTGGCTGAATCCGCACAAATTCCCACAGACATACTCCAAAATGTTCTGAAAAGCCTTCTCATAAGTGTGAAGGCTGTTATAGCCACAAAGCAAAGAGGGAGGCAACTCAATATTAATGCCCAAGATATTGAAATGGGATGTCCATCAAGCTCATATAGGAATGATGGTCAGGTGCATACAAACTTCATTATATAGTATATTATGCTGATTTTTTTTGCAGTTCCACAGGCCATACACTATTAGATTTCTCTTGTTCAACCCCCCTGATTCCCCCATCCATGCTAAACAGCGTGAATGGAAAGATTTCTCCTGCTAACTAACAACCAGCACCTGCAGCTGTCAGGATATCTGAACAGTGGCTGCTTCTGACTGGATGCAGTTCTTGTTTCTCCAAGAGATGTATACCAGGCTCCTTCAATTCTCACATCAAGCAGCAGAATGCTGACAGGGACACCCACTGCTCGAATTTTGGCCACTTCCTAATGAATGCTTTGTGTATGGCCAGCTTTAGTTTTTATAATGAAACAGATAATGGTATTTTGGATTTGATTTATCCAGATTAACCCTTGTTCTCCAAACTATGGGAAAGATTAGTACTTGAACATTAAGGTTTTTTTCAGACCTAAACTACTGGTCAAACATTTTTAGAACACCCCCAGGTTTTATTGAAATTTAATGTCCCAAGGTACTCTGAAAATAAAGCGCAGAACAAATGAACAATTGGACATAAAAAATAAACCATGGAATTGCTTTTTTTTTTGTTTTTTAATAAAATGTAATCTACATGTTTGACTCACCAAAGTAGCCAGATTTTGCAGATATAAGAGCGGAATTCCTGCATTCTTCCTACAACGGAAATCAAATATTCCTCCCAACACTGTTGCAGAAGTTCCTACAAATGTATTGTAGGTTGCTTTGCTTTTAAATCCTTCTGTCCAGTTCATCCCATACCAACTCAATAGTGTTTAAAGTATATGTAAACCCTCACCTTGTAAAACAACCCATACAATTTAAAATACAAATGAAAGGTGTATGTGTGTGTGTGTGTGTGTGTATATATATATATATATATATATATATATATATATATATATATATATATATATATATATATATATATATATATATATATATATATATATATATGTGTCACAAGTTAGCCTGTAGTTTTGTTTGTATACTCTTACCTCCTTGCTGCAGTGCTTCAATCTTGCGGCTTTTCACATGTGGTGTTTGGCTTCTCTGTTCTACTATGGGCATCGCCTGCTTCACTGTGGGTTATATCCTTTTGCTGTGTATTACTTCCTGGGTCACCTCCCTGTTTGCTGCTATATATATATATATATATATATATATATATATATATATATATATATATATATATATATATATGTGCTCATAGCACTGCTCCTTGCCTGAGCGACTTCACTGTTCTCTAGCTCCTATCCGTGTTCCCCTAGGCTTCTGTAGCTGGTTTTCTGTGTATCGACCCAGCCTTCGTTTTCCGTCTGGGTTTGATTGCTGCCTGTCCTGACCTCGGCTTGTCTCTTGGATATTCTTTAGTCTGCTGCTTACTCTGCACGTGCCAGTGGTCTCCTCATCTTCAGCTGGGCCTACCTGGGGGCCGCGACCTGGTTCCAGCTTGCTGCAAATCCATCCCCACCATCGGGGGCCCTGGTGAAGAAGCAGGCTGGGGCTTGGACTCCGCGCCCTGGGGAATCCTGAGCTGGGGATCTGCAAGGGCTCACTACCACAGACCCGCTGACTAATTATATATATATATATATATATATATATAAAATTAAAACTTTTTTTTTTTTTACAAGAGATCACTTTCCCTTTATTCTCAGCTACATAGAGAGAGGTGAGTGAGGAAAAACAGCAGCACACTGACCTTCCCAGTAAATTGCTATGCAGGGAGGGCATGTAAGCACAAGTCTGATCATTAGTGGGGACCAGGCCGAATTCCGAACTTTTTGCGGTAAAAGTTCGGAATTCGATCACCAGAACCGCCCAAAATGAAATGGGACAGGAAGTGGGCTTTAAAAGCCCGTGATTGGCCAAGAAACGTCAGTAAAAGCCAATGAGGGGGCAGCAGTCTGCTAGGAACGTGATTGGAGTGACTACGGGGACCAGAGGCCAATCAGGAGTGAATACGCCCCCCAGTATATGTTAGCCCCGCCTAACCTCTAGCACTGTAATACAGAGACTTTGGAAGAGAGTCGAAGCATTTGTGTTTCTTCTGCTGTGTTAAACAACGTTGCTGCATAGCCGATTGCTTGTAAAGCTCCATATCAGCAGAAGAGACGTCAGCTTACAGAAAGATTGTCAGTGTAGTTAGAAATACAGCGATTGTGCTGTGTGAGTTAGATTAAAAAAAAATTAAAGGGACAGTGTCGGCTAGAAATTATCTTCTGCTGTATGGAGCTGTTCTTTTAGTGTGAGGAAAGGGATATGCAGTGTAGTTAGGGTACTATATACCACTATAGTTGGATTCAATAATCTAGTTTTAGTAGGGATACTTTTAAGTGTCAGGGTTCCTTCTAGTGAGCACGTTGCACTGCTGATATATCTACAGCAGGTATATGTGCTTGCTAGTCAGCTATTGTGCAAAATACATTTCAGCGATACACACATCTGCTGTATTTAGCGACAACTTTGGGTCGCATAGCAGTGTGCGTCTTGCAGGTGATTTTCACATCACACAGTTGATAAAGCCTCAGTGACAACTATACATAAATTAAAATTCATCACAAAAAAAACAGATTATTTTTCTTAGAATTTCAGTAGCGCAGGGATGGGGTTACCCTCCTTTCATAAAGTGCAAATAAGCCTCAGTGACAAGTTAACGCCTGTTCTTGTTGTAAGCGTTAAGTCCACTGCAAAAGGCGTCACACACATCTGCTTTATTAGGAGCAAAAGAAAGGCGCGGTTAAGCAAAAAAGTAATTTTTGAAGGTTTGGCATGCTATAATTCTGGTTCTGGACATGCTAGAGAGCTGAAACTTCACAGGTACACTTTTTAGACCCCACCAGACACTAAATCCAAAGAAATCTCATTTTTCTTTTTCAATAATTTTTTCAATAATTGGCTCTCTATCAAAAACGACAATTTTTAAGAACTTTTTTTGCCTGATTCATAGTCCCTGGGGCATGACCCAGAACCTTAGGCACTTTTTAGGGGCATTTATTAGGTTTCAGGGCTTCAAAATTGTGTTTTTTGATTCCCCAAGTTCGGGTCCCATTGATTTCAATGGGGTTCGGGAACCCGAACCAAACTTTCGGGAAATTCGGGTGTTCTGGTCAAACCAAACTTTTCAAAAGTTCAATCATCCCTAATGAACACCACCTGCTATCATGGGAAGGAGACTCTGGCGGTAGGAGACAGGTGATTGGGAGCATATTATGTTACATCCTAAATAAGTGTGTAACGTGTAAGTTAAATCTAGCCTTTAATATAATGGGGGCATTTGCACTGGCCATTAGCACCCCCAACCATCCACCTGATGCCACCCCTGGATCGTGCTAATGCACATGGGGGGATTAGGATATGCCCAAGCACACCCTGTTGCTCACACCTATGCTGCATGATAAACTGAAGATCTCTAAATTTTGCTTAGGAGGGTGTAGTGGCACAGTCTATTTCTTTACTGCTCTTCTACAGATTGAGAGCTTGTAAGTAATCAACAAAAGTTGGGACACCTGTAGCAATTGTTAGCATAAACTTTCAAGGCTAAATTTACTTACATTGCTGCAGAACAATTGTGATTTGTTAACCCGTTACTTCTTCCTAAAAAAAAAAAAGGCCTTTTTGTATAACTCTATGTACATATTTTGCCAGTTATTGTTAATCTAAATATTTTTTGTCTACCTCCTGGGAGTTTACCGCTTACCTTTGTACCATTTTAGGTTATTCACTGGACTTCAACTGTTTAAATTTCAATAAAACCTGGTAAAATGGGGATGTTCTAAAACTTTTGACCGTTAGTGTATATGCAGGAGTTTTCATGTCTGTTGACCATTGCTGGACATGTGGTGTTCAAAGGATTTGGGGTGTTTCCATTCATTCAGTAAATAATGTGTTGCGCTAAATCAAACAAAGTGCATATGAAAATATTAAAGATATTCAATCTCAAAATATTGCAACAAAAGTCCATGTGATTAAATACGTGACATGAATATTGAAGTCAGTTCGGAAGTAACATATATAAAAATCCACGTGTATATAAAGTGCTGTGATCTCTAGATAAGACTCCTCCAACACAAAGGTGACCAAAACTTCTCAGTGACTGTGAGAAAATCCACCACCAGAAGTTAAAGCCTCTCACGTAAGGACTGAGAAATAGCACAATGATTAGGGAGTCTGCCTTCCTGCTCTAGGTTTGTGAGTTTGAATCCAGAATGAGCCCTCTCTATGGGCAACAATTGGAGGTCTCCAACCCTCAAAATGTTAGCAACAATACTTTCAAGCATGTTATACAATGTATACAGTCCCTAAATGATACTGATACCTGTATTCTGGCCACCGCAGATGTCAGCTCCCTCTACACCATTATAGGACATCAGGCAGCCTTGGAGGCTGTGAGGTGGGCACTGCGAAGCTCAGAATTACAGGAAGAGCATTCTAAGTATATTGTGGAATGTTTGAAATTCTGTCTTAGCCACAATTACTTTTGGTATTCTGGAGAATTTTACCTCCAAACAAGGGGTGTTGCCATGGGGTCTAGATTCACTCCTAGTGTAGCGAATCTCTTTATGGCCTAGTGGGAGAAGGATATTGTATTGAAAGATCGCCCAAGAGAACTCCTATGTTATAGGAGGTTCATTGATGACTTATTGATTATTTGGAGAGGGGACATGCATTCATTCGATCGTTTCAGAGAGAAAATGAACATCAATGATAGAGGGATTGAACTTACATGGACAGTAAGTACTGAGAGTGTACAGTTCCTTGATTTGGAAGATTTTAAACATCAGGGCCAATTGTGCACCAAGAACTTCTTTAAGCCCACTGATAGAAATTCCTACCTACCCATTGATAGCTGTCACCATAGGAATTGGTTACTGAACTTTGTTTGATTTAGCGCAACACATATTATTTACTGAATCATTTATTTGTGTAGTGGGATCACATTTAGTGTTTGCAGCTGATCACATTTTTTTAGGTTTCTTACTGCGCTGATAGTTTTTCACATTTTTGCTGTGTTCCCATTCATGTCTAATGAGCCTCTAATACGCATACATGCAGTAAACAATACCACGCATTGTCTTGGTGAAAATGAAGGCAGAAATGTTATTTGGTGCTTAAATGCTCTTTGAGGACCCATAAAGATGTAAGCTGCAAAGGTGGAAATGTGCTCTAAAGATAGCACTAAATAAACTTATTTCATCAGTATCTAAGAAAAGCAATGGTGAATACATTTTTTGTCAATTCCAAGGTCTGGGTTCAATCCTACCCAAAAAACGCTTAGATTTACAGTACATGACATCACTAGACTACTGCAAGAAAACCGATTATACAACTTAAAGTCAAGATAGATAAGATCCTGTGAGAGATCTGCATACAGAAGTTTAATTCAAAGTGCCAGTGACAATGGAAATACTTACATATGTAAGAATCTGAACATATATTTAGCTGCACAATTTACATTATACTTTGTGGAACAAATAGCAAAGGTTTAAAACACAGACAAAGCCAACTGCTTATCTTTTTTTCTGACTAATCCATAACAATTTTACTTTGAGTCTGAAAAGCAAGGTACTTAATGGAGTATAAATGTAGAAAACATAAATTGAATGCATGAATAGCAAGCAATTAGCTCAGTTAAGCTTCAGGAAGACAGGTGAACTAGCTAGGTTTTGTATAGATATAGAGTCAACATTACAAAAAAAGTATTCTTGACTTGCTAAAAGAATTTGTTGAAAGATTTAAATTCTCTATCTAGCAATAAAAAAAAAAATTAAATAAAGTATAAGATGCACGCTACAAAATAGTGTTCTATTTTGATACATGGAAAAGTAGAGGAAGAGTATGGCGCTGACAAGTTCTATAAATCTAAACTTATACATGAT
Organism: Pelophylax lessonae; assembly: GCF_965119305.1. Classification (NCBI taxonomy): domain Eukaryota; kingdom Metazoa; phylum Chordata; class Amphibia; order Anura; family Ranidae; genus Pelophylax; species Pelophylax lessonae. The sequence goes on from NC_138768.1 coordinate 526,664,840, forward strand.
TAGATACCCAACTCTATGTAGGAATTAGGGTCAATACACAAGTCATTATAAGTCCATGTAGAAGAGTGTACACAATCCATGTTATAAGGAAACAGCAATGGAAATTAAGTAGCCAAAGTTCCTGAAAGGGAAAAAAGAAAAAAAAATCTGTCATTTGCCACAGACATAACAAAGGCTATATACAAAATACTATTTTCTATTATTTTTGTGATCACAAGAACTATGCTGTGGTTTTATTGCAGCATGATCGCTAGAATGCACACAACTAAAATTGTGGAAATTTGCAGTGTTACATGCATGCCACCCTCCCCAACATTTTAGTTTATGTAAATGTAATGTAAATCAGTTTGGTATAGGTAATAAATACATTAAGCATAGTATAAAAACTAAATTATTGTAAATTGAATGTTATGTTAAAATGGTTTAAACATTATTTTATTAAATCTGTAGTTACAGCTATTGTACCCTAGCTTTTAAAAGTGCAGAAAGGAATTCTGTAGTATTTTAATTTTTTTTTAAAGACTGACATTAGCCAACCTCTGAAGTTTTCACTTTTGGTAGATGCTGGAGTTAAATTAACTGTTCCCCATTTCTCTATGGGACTCAGATAGGCATGCACTTAAATCAAACTGCATTTTGCCTAATCAGTTCAAAGCAACAGGTTTGATTTATTGCCCCCTTCACAAAGGCCAAATGATAAAAGTACCACCAAAACTACATGACAATGCTTCCTTGACCATCTGAAGGAACCCACATAATTCAAGCCCAAAGGGTTAGGTATAGGGCAAGAGCATTGCTGCTCTCTGACACTCAGGCCATGTGCCACTGTCTCCTTTTTCAGTAATGACTTCTATGATTCCAAATATGACAAACATAATTAAAATCTTTGCTTATCTTTGCTTTTTAGATTTATTAAATAGTGAACAATGAGAAGTTTTCTGTTCCTAATCACTATTGGAACTTGCTTTCTACTTTTGAATAATTCTATATTTTATTTTTACTTTGGTCATATCATCATAATTATAAAATGACAGTTATGACCATTCATTGTATTTATGAATAAACGTATTTTCATATCTCTTAGACACAGATCTGATTTAGCTAGGATGTTTCATTCCTAGAAGAGGCATTTCAAAGTTTCAGCCTATTTCTCTATGGCTTATTCTGGAAAATACAATGCACTATGTTGTGATATCCTTTGGGTGCCCAGGTTCTGAGACCACTGGCAGAAAAGGACCAGTATGTTAATGACCAAGTGCTAAGGGAGTACAGAAGGCAAGGTGAAAAAGACCCAAAAAAGGTAAAACAGCAAAGAGAATAAAAAGATGACACAAGAAAGAGCATCACCCAATTTTTATGTTCTAAAGCCTTATGAAATGTTGGTGCTCAGTAGTGCAGAGGTCCTTCAGGAAGGACAAAGAGGGAATCTGATTTCCGAAAGGATTCAGTGGACGACAGGTAAACCCTGATCTCCCTGACAACATCCAAGGAATGCAACGCAACCTCCTTGGGATGTTTAGGCTTCGCACAGAGCGAAGGCAACACAATGTCCTCATTTAGGTGAAAATCAGACACCACCTTTGGGAGAAAAGACGGGTTAGGTCGCAAGACCACCTTATCCTTATGAACCACCAGGTAAGGAGAGCGGCAAGACAACGCCGCCAACTCCGATACCCTGCGAGCCAAAGTGATCGCCACTAGAAAGGCAACCTTCTTAGACAGCAGAGGTGCAAATAAAAATCATAAGAAAAAGATTAGAAGGCTGAGACTGTAGCCCCAGCACAGGGAAGCCTATCTACTCCTAACGCTAGGCAGAAGACAAACTGAGTTGGGATGGCTTACTGCAGGGGGGGTATTGACCAGTGGGACAGCCCCCATGGGTGTGTCTACGTTAAATGCTTTTGTTTTTAACAAGTCTTATGCCTAGCTACTCCTGCGGAGAGGAAGTCAATACCCATTGGTGAAGACTGTATGAGTGGGCGGCGACTGTCGGAGGACTCAGAGAAAGGAATTTTACGGTAAGATTCTACAAAAATTCAGTTTTTCTCCTCTCCTAAGACCAGAAGCTTCTGTGTTTATATAATCAGTACTCTGATAGGTATGCCTAGAAATTATACACAAGCACAAACCTTTATGTACATTCTACTGCAGCTGCGAAGCCTTGAATCCCAAGCTTTTTCACAGGAGAGTTTGAACCCATCATGGTAGTGTTGAATATTGTCCACACCCCCATCTCATACATGTTCATAATTATTTATCACTGTGATGGGCAGCCTTACTGACCATCACAGGAAGAGGGAGGGGGTGAAGCCAGCACTAATAAAAAGTGTTGAAACTTGCTGGCTAGAACTATCAAAGATTTAGAGCTTCGTGGCAAGTGGTTAAAACTGATTGGTGTGTACATTTAGAAAAAATGTTTTCAATTATAAATTCAAAAATTTGTGAAATGAGCAAAAGTTCACATAACCAAGTTTAAACAAAAAAACTTTCGGTACGAGTTTGACCCTCCTTAAAGTGTATGTGTGGGCAATACTTATTTATTTCTGTCCCTACTGGGTAGATTAACTCTCTCTATTTGTCCTGGTGGCCATAAACAACAGGATAGAAAGTAATAGGAAACCAAACAGTTGAGGAGGTGAGAGGAAATTTTCAAATGGGAACACCTGTTTTGTTAAAAACTAGTAGGGGAATTCCTCGCACTTTGTATAGATGTTCTATAACTTCCTACTGTTAATATAGGGCAAGAAGTGAAGGAAATTTTCACCAATGGGACCCTGACAGGGCTTTAACCCTTCCTAACTCTATTTAAAACATAAAAACAGTTCTGGCTATACATATTATTAATGGATCCTTCAGGTATGGATATATTCTGGAGGGTGGAGTAAAAAAACTGCTTTTTATATCTATATATATATATATATATATATAATATATATATATATATAAATAAATTATATATTTATATCGCAGACTTTGGTGGTGAAATTACTATACACAAGGTCCCAAATCTGCACACCTGCCAAGGTTCAAGGTTATAGCAATACAGATGGAAGCCTGAAACTTGAAGTGAGACAATAAAGTGTGAGGGGCAGGGGTACAAGGTAGGAACTCAGGTGAGAAAACTCATCAAGAGTCTTAAAGAGTATAATCAGTCAGTGGCAGATTCAATCTATAAGGTCTATCCAAAATTGCAAAATCAAAAGGACTGAGCTTTTAAGAAAAATAGGCAATCAAAAGGTTTCTTACATGTGAAATACTGGTTAATCACTTTGATCCGGGTTTGTTTTCCTGCTTCAGTGTTCTCCTCTCGTGAAACAGGTGGCACTGGTGGTGGTGCTTCTAGATCATCAAGGATGTCAACATGCTGATTTCGACTGACAGCTAAATTGTGTAAAATGCAGCAAGCCAGTATAATCTGTGCTCCCTTTTCTGGAGAATACTGTAGTACACCCCCTGACCGATCAAGACACCGGAAACGACTTTTTAGAGATCCAAAGGTGCGCTCAATAACTGAATGGGCAGTCTTGTGTGCTGCATTATAACTCTTTTCTGCTTTAGTTTTGGGATATTTTATAGGTGTGAGAAGCCACTCTGTCACGGGATATGCTTCATCACCTGCAAAGAAAACCAAAATTTTGTTTTTACTTGCTTGGAAAAATTAATATATATGATTGCATATATACCCATGATAAATTCCACACAATATAGGAACCTGGTTATAACGGCTGAACACCAATGATTCACAAAGCATTTGTAGTCATACTGAACCAAAGACTGTACTCAGCAGATATTAACATGTATATATATCTGTATAGCCATCTTGTTCTTAAAGCTGAACTCCAGGCAAGTAGCTAAATATTCAGGTAAAAAACGTATGTGAAATGTATTATACCTTCTAAAAGATTTGTCATTTTGTTTACAGGTCATGAGGTTAGCACAGCCCTGGTGACCACTTTTCTCCACTGCAGTTAAGCAATACATCCCGGTGACTTCCCAGGTAGCGTTTGGACATCGAATGAGATGAATCAAACAGGTGAGGTCATCCTTTTACTCTTTCCTACTATTTCTTGAGAGCACGTGAATGCAGCTGTCTGATTGACCCTGAGAACTGACCCTCCTTTTCTCTGCCCTACTGCTGCTGTACCGTATTCCAGGCTGATAACAAGATGGATTCAAGTACCTACATTAGTTGAAATTAAAACTTCATTTAATGTTGTCCCATGAAAACCTCAACATCCAAACACCAATCCTACTCTTCACCCTGGGTACATTATGTGAAGACCATGGGAGCCTATCCCTGCTCCATTGCGTAATCTGTTCATGAAGGTAGCACACTAGTGATGTCATTTCCTTTCACAAATCAGTCCCTGCTGACACATTTCACTCTTACAAGATTAACTCCGACATTAGGCTTGAGAAACACATCAGAGATGAATGGTTCTCAGGCAAGGCTATACAGCATGTGTGTTCAGATGAACAAAGTTTTGTGAAAGGAAATACTGTCATTGGTGTGCAGCCCATTGCTTCATAAATACATTAAATGATATTCAATCAACCAATAACTGTATAAATAGTGTCTATAATATCTGAATGGGATTTCACTTAAATTTGTATTGGCCAGAAAGAGAAAGGATTAATTATTTAGCTCTAATTTATTTCTAATAAATTAAAAAAAAAAAAAACACAGGTAAACACTTTTTGTAATTAAATGTATAATAAAATATTATAATAAATTGTAATAAAATATGTACAACTGCTCCTAACTGTTTTGGCTTAAAGTCTAATTTAACATTTAGCCTAACATATCTATTTCAATTGAAGCTGCACAAAAGCTCTGTTTTTTAAAGTGTAACAAAAGGCAAAGATTATTTTATAGTTTTGGATAGAGTATAGAAGGATTAGAACACCTAGTAGATTTTATTGTTGTCTGTACCCACATTAGGGAAATTCACAATGTGTCATGTTTACCATTATCATCAAAAGAGAAAAAAGTAAATCCCAACATTTGGGTTTTCCCCAGAGCAAGAATAGTTGGGGAAATGTTCCAATACGTACAATAGTTCTGGTGACAACCAGAGATTCCCTCACTTTGGAGGGATTTTCTTTCACTTCCTGTTTGGCTAGGGTGCAGGAAATAAAAGTAAATCTACCCAATGGGACACAGATGTTGAAAAAAAAAACCTGACGGGTTATAAGCTTACTTTATGCAAAATAAAAGCAAAAGTTTTGCCTTTAGCTCTACTTTAATTACTTTACCATCGGAGGATTTTCCTGCTTAACGTCCAGGCCACTTTTTGCAACTTGGCACTGCGTGACTTTAACTGATAATTGCACGGTCATGCAACCCTGTACCCAAACGAAATTTACGTCCTTTTTCCCCCACAAACAAAGCTTTCTTTTGGTGGTATTTGATCACCTCTGCCCTTTTCATTTTTTGTGATATTAATAAAAAAATAGCGAAAATTTTGCGAAAAAATTGACATTTTCTACTTTGACAGTTAAAAAATATCCAATATATTCAATTTTTGTCATATATTTAGGCCAAAATGTATTTAGCTACATGTCTTTGACAAAAAAATTCTCAATGACCGTATTTTTAACCGCTTTAAGACTTTACCTCATTCCTGACCAGGCTTTATTTTGCGATTCGGCACTGCATTACTTTAACGGACAATTGCGCGGTCGTGCGACGCTGTACCCAAAATAAATTGATGTCCTTTTTTCCCCACAAATAGAGCTTTAATTTGCTGGTATTTGATCACCTGTGCGATTTTTAATTAAAAAAAAAGAGTGACAATTTTGAAAAAAAAAACAATATTTTTTACATTCTGATATATAACATTCCCAAAAAAAAAATTATAAATCACATTTTTTTAACATTTTAGGCCAATTTGTTTTCTGATACATATTTTTGGTAAAAAAAATCACAATAAGCGTATTTTGATTGGTTTGCGCAAAAGTTATTGCGTTTAATAACTACGGGAAAGTTTTGTCATTTTTATTGTTTATTTTTTATTACTAGTAATGGCGGCGATCTGCGATTTTTTTTTTGCAGGACTGCGACATTGCGGCTGACAGATCGGACCCCTAACTGACATTTTTGACACTTTTGGGGGTACCAGTGACATTACTACAGTAATCAGTGCTATAAATATTCATTGTTACTGTAATAATGACACTGGCAGGGAAGGGGCTAACTTTATTGATGATCAAGGGGTTAAATGTATGCCTCATGCTTACTGACGTGTGTGGGGGGAGGGGGTTGTGTGACAGAGACACAGATCGCAGGTTCAGCTATGCTGAATCCTGTAATCTGTCACTGTCTGTCACAGAGGAGATTCGCCCGCTTTCTTTACACAAGCGGGCGGATTTCCTCACTCAATCCCCGACAATCGGGGAAGAGCGGTGGTTATCACCGCCTCTCCTCCCCTGGCCCAGCTCCGCTGTGTCTGAATATAGCGGGAGCGAGCCTCCGGCGGCGCACGCGTGCCGCCGAGAGAGGGTAGAGTCTGGTGACGTAGGTTTACGTTGCCAGCCCTTAACGAGTCACTTTGCTGCAGTAGCAGCACAGTGACCAGTGGTTAAATATCTGTTACCTTTTTTATTACAAGGCCACAGCACCAGTTAAAATGACTTTCCTACAGCCAGAAGACTCTCTGCTATCTGTGCTATCACTGCAATCTGTGTAGCATACAGGATGTTTTATTGGGTCCCAGTTAGATGTGCATGCAGGTGGTATTCTCATACCTGGCATCTATTGGATGCCACATGAAGCATTCTTGAGTCCCCAAGTGATGCACCAAATAACTTTCCTGGTATGCTCACATATTCATGTCTGAATTCTGCTCCTGGAGCAGCACTTGCTATGGGCTTATATGTACAGCATATTTGGGATTATTTAACTTCATCTATTGGCAGCATCACCTGTGGACTGGATTCCTGGAGGGGAAAAAAGAAGCTGGCAGATTCAAGTATGTCATTTATGGAGGAATGATCAGAAACAGAAGTGCATGGGAAAGATGTTTTTATTTGGGGGGGCTTAATAATTTGAACTGTTTTCATTTTGAATTTCATTAGTCTGGATGTTTGCTTTATTACCAACAATTTTCAGACTTGTTCACACTTTTTGCCTAAATAGGATTTCAAAGTGCAGCTCAGTTCATTGAATTGATGTCCACAAAGGACTTCTTGTCATGGCATCAAAGGCAAAGCATATCCATACTGCTTCATGCAGGAGGTTTAGGAGCCCATTGCATATTTTTCCACAACACCAATTCTTAGCTTTAAACAGCTCCAGTCACTTACATGCACTAGAGCCTAAATGTTCTCTTCTGATCCATTACTTTAATGGGTTACAGACACCAAATGTTAAACTTATCATTAAAGAAATAATGAATGGGACATCCAATTACAAATAGAAAATATAAAGTAAAACTTAACATAACTGCAGACAACTAAGGATCTTAGATCAGCCTTTCTCAACCTTTTAAACACAGAGGAACCCTTGCATTATTTTCATGTCTCAGGGAACCCCTGCTAAAAATTAATGTTTTTACAACTCATGATACATTAGTGTGATGGTCAGTGGAATGAATGCTCCTTACACTTGTGGACACTGGGAACAATTACCTTCTTCCAGATAGCTAAAAGGAACAATGGTGTCATGGGAACTTATCTGAGAGGTAGAAATTGTCCATTGCTCAAGGAACCCCTAGCAACCTCTGGAGGAACCCTGGTTGAGAAACACTGTCTGAGATGATCTATCTGATACAACCATATTAAAAGGGTAAGAGTTTGTCAGCACAGACATTCTGAAAAGGTTTCTTTCAGGAGAAATCTTGAAATAAGAATGCAACAAAAAAATCTGTTCTAAGTACAAGCTTTTTTTTTTTGTAAGATAAAAGGCTTACACATTTTAAATACAGATGCTTCCCAGTTTTTGCAAGGATTATATTCTTGAAGGGTCTGTTTTCTGTTTGCTAGCCTTTTATATAATATCCTGCTTTATCAAGGCTATATTCTAGGTTTAAAAAAGCTATTGTTTTAAATAGGTAATGTTCATTTCAACATGCTGCATTGGCCCACTTTGGAAAAAGTCCTGCATCATTTACTTTCTTATCATTTTGACTTCCCATTGAAGGTAACAACATTGCAAGTTGCACAGAGTGGCATGTTTCATACCTGACACATTACAGGATAGAATATAGTACTGGACTGTATGATTTACTGTCCCACAGCCATTTTGTGTTTGTGTTTTTTTGTGTAGACAGTTTATAGACTGTCTCTGGTTATTAGCATAGGTCCCTGACAAAGATTTCCATGACCTATTTTAACAGAAGGCTCAGTTCACTAATATATAAACAATATGTTATGCAAGAGACTCTGATTAGTAATGCAGAGCCTGCACTTTTAACAGGCTCAACATCAATGTACTGACTATCAGTGTGTATGTGTAGCAAAGTGCTACCACCAGGTTGGTGGGTGGAGGCAGCAAAGATGGCCGCCTCAGATGGCATCTTCCCCGGAACAGCCCTGGCAAATCTTAAAGACTAGTTTATTATTCTGATCCATTTCACTATGGAGCATTATGACAATGGGAAAAAATTAAATAAGAAAAATAGAGCTAAGTTATATAAGTTCAAATCTGAAAAATAATGCACTGTGTGGAACTGTTCATGTTTACTGTAATTCCTATAGTAGGACTGCCGGTCAGGGAGTACAACAATACCCGTCAATTTTGATACTGTTTCTTGTTTCTTACTATTGTGATTGTACATGTTATCTGACCTGACAGCTGCTTTGTGTTAGATGTTGCACTGAAGTCCATTACTTCTGTTTAAAATGTCAGGTCTTACATCAATATTGTACTGTAACACTGTAAATTTATGTCCAGTGTGTCATTGCCGGAACCTGTAATGTAATTGCACAATGTACTAAATAAAAAAATAAAAAAAGAAGAAAAAAAAAGATAACGTAGAATTTGATCTGAGAATGCCTCCAAGACTTCCGTAACTGCAGATTATGGCTTATAAAAATGCCAACTATGGGTATTTAACACAGGGGTAGGGAACCTATGGCTCGCGAGCCAGACGTGGCTCTTTTGATGGCTGCATCTGGCTCGCAGACAAATAGGGTCTCCTGCTATGAGTATATCATTATTAGCCCCGAGTCGATTCCATGCCTGCGCGCTGCGGCCACACTAGTTGCTAGTATGCCACTTGGCGTCTAGCAACCAGTGATATCACGTGACATCAGCGTTGTCACGTGACAGCGGGAGAGCGAGGGCAATGGTCAAATTCCTCCTCCGATCCTAAATTTACTCCACCCACCACCGGCCACCTCCCTCTTCTCCAGGTGGCAGTGTGGGCTCAGCGTAGAGCCGAGGGAGGCCTGAAGTGAAAGGTCAGTCAGTCAGACTCGTCAGTGTAAATATTTTGCATTCTGTGCTTCCCCTGTCTCAAGTAATTGCAAATACTCTTTCAGAAAGAGTATTTGCAATTAGTAAGTTGAGACAGGGAAGCACAAAAAGCAAAAAATGATAAGCTAGCCTGCACCTTCTTGTTTATCTTTTATTCACAGTTTACAGAGGCTCCCAATACCCTCACTGAAGAAGTGCTGCAGGCCTGCAGCCGTATATACAGTGGAATTTTTTAATAAAATTTCCCCAGACATTGACATTTTGGCACATATGGGCTACACATCCACTAACTAAGGTTATTTCTCCTTTCCATTGTCGTGCCCAGCAAATCGCACTAGTGTGAACAGGGGAAGTCATCTTTAATATTTCAGCTCCTTTAGCCACTTCAGCCCTGGAAGGTTTTACCCCCTTAATGACCAGGCCATTTTTTGCAATTCGTCACTGCGTTACTTACTTAAATAAAGGTTCCTGACCCCTGAAATATAGTGTATGGCTCCCACGGAATTACATTTGAAAATATGTGGTGTTCGTGGCTCTCTCAGCCAAAAAGGTTCCTGACCCCTGACTTAACATATATGGTTATTTGTCTAATTAGAAGTATCTTCCTATCCATTGGTGGGGCCTGCTTTTCTCTTAACCAATATGTAACTATAAGTGCCCTCTTTTTTAGGCAAATGTATTATCTAAATATTTATCTAGTTGACTTTTTATCTATGTATTAATCTGCCTTAAACCAATTTTATGGACCTTTTTTTTTCTACTGACCTATTGTATTTATATCTATTTGCATAATTAAGTGTACAGTAAATAAAACAATTTATTATTGGTATTGCTAATACATTATAATATGCATTAGATTTACCTTTTTTTTCTAGGTGTATATGTCATTATGAGCAACATTCTAAGACCATAAGATATAAAAAAATTGAGCATCTGAAAAAGTTTAATATATAGTTTATTATTGATATTAATATACAGGGTTTATATAGCGGCAACAGTTTGCACAGCACTTTACAACATGAGGGCAGACAGTACAGTTACCATACAATTCAATACAGGAGGAATCAGAGGGCCCTGCTCGTTTAGAACTTACAATCTCGGAGGGAGGGTCAAGTGATACAAAAGGTTATAACTGTGGGAGATGAGCTGATGAAGAAAATCAAAGTACAGTTGTTAGGAGAGGCTTAGGCAGGATAGGCTTCTCTGAAGAGGAGGGTTTTCAGGGATCCTCTAAAAGCAAACAAAGTAGGAGATAATCGCACAGATTGGGGTAGGGAGTTCCATTGGATGGGAGAGGCTCTGGAAAAGTTGGGAGGAGGTGACGAGGGAGCTATAGAGCAGGAGGTCTTGCGAGGAACAAAGAGAACGATTAGGTTGGTATTTTGAGACATGGCTAGTGATGTAGATGGGGGCTGAGTTGTAGATGGCTTTGTAAGTTACTAGTCATTTGAATTTATTTTGTTGGATGAGTGGAAGCCAATGGAGTGATTGGCATAGAGGAGTTGCAGACATGGAGTGGTTGGTAAGGTGGATGAGCCTGGCAGCAGCATTCATTACGGACTGAAGGGGGGATGGCATATGTAAAGATGTAAAGGTAAGAGAATGAGAAGGGAGTTGCAGTTGTTGAGATGAGATGAGAAATGACTAGGGAGTTAACTAGGAGCTTTGTAATGTCACTGGTTATAAAGGGGCGTATGTTGGAGATGTACATAATACATAAATATTTATTCCCTTCTGCATGGCATCATTCCTTTCACTGACAGTCTTTATTGTTGGGAAAGCTGTGGGTCAAGGACCAATCCACATCACAACCTTGGATTTATAAAAATGTGTTTGAATTAGTTTTTGATAAAATAAGACAGAAACAGACCAAAAGATGTTTACTCATCTTATCTGACCCTACAAAAATAATTAAAGATTTTTGCACAATACACAGACATAAATGATCACATTTGCTGCTGGCCATTGGTATGGTTCAAGCTTCTTATACATATACAGTATCTCACAAAAATGAGTTAGCCCCTGAGCCATGATTGGCTAAAGGCACCCTGCCTTTGGCCAATTATGGCTCTGACAGGATATTGTGCTGTGATTGGCCAAAGCATACAGGTACAGGTGCATGCTTTGGCCAATCACAAGCACTTAATGCACTGCAATTGCGCAGTGCATTATGGTGGGCAAATTTCCCCCAAACAGCCACGTTTGCTCGTGAGTTCAGCAAAGCACTGACAGGCTGACCCCCCCACACCCCTTCAACCTCTGCAGCAATGCCGGCAGCACTCATACGACTATTTTCCAAAGACAACCTCCGGATATGATGCTGAGCACGTGCACTTAACTTCTTTGGTCAAACATGGGGAGGCCTGTTCTGAGTGGAACCTGTCCTGTTAACCCACTGTATGGTCTTGGCCACCATGCTGCAGTTCAGTTTCAAGGTCTTGGCAATCTTCTTATAGCCTAGATCAGTGATGGCAAACCTTGGCACTCCAGATGTTTTGGAACTACATTTTCCATGATGTTCATGCACTCTGTAATGTAGATGAGCATCATGGAAAATGTAGTTCCAAAACATCCCGGGTGCCAGGGTTTGCCATCACTGGTCTAGGCCATCTTTATGTAGAGTAAAAATTATTTTTTTCAGATGCTCAGAGTTCTTTGCCATGAGGTGCCATGTTGAACTTCCAGTGACCAGTATGAGAGAGTGAGAGCAATAACACCAAATTTAACACACCTGCTCCCCATCAACACCCAAGACCTTGTAACACTAATGAGTCGCATGACACCGGGGAGGGAAATGGCTAATTGGGCCCAATTTGGACATTTTTCACTTAGGGGTGTACTAACTTATGTTGCCAGCGGTTTAGACTTTAATAGTTGTGTGTTGAGTTATTTTGAGGGGACAACAAATTTACACTGTTATACAAGCTGTACACTCACTACTTTACATTGTGGCAAAGTGTAATTTCCTCAGTGTTGTCACATGAAAAGATATAATAAAATATTTACAAAAATGTGAGTGGTGTACTCACTTTTGTAAGATACTGTATATGTTTCAATCTCCAATAGACAGAAGAGTCAATTTTTTTTAACAAATATAAAAAAATTAAATGACAAAATAACTATAAATAGAACATTTCATGCTGGATAAGTCTATTAAAAACCCTTTTGGTCATGTTGAGATTCATCCTAGCAAATGGCTGCTTGAAGTGCTTCCCTCTTCTGCATGTTTTACTGGAGATAAATTTATTAAATAAAGAAGGGGCTCTCAGGTCATACCATATCCTCTGACAGGTCAAGCTAGGTATTACACCATGGTTACAAATGCTGAAGTCACAGCTTCTGTGATAGAACTCAACACTTATAATGGTATAGCAATAATCTGATTTTTACATTTTCTCACACAGGAGAAAAATACATCACGTAAAATAAATATCTGCCATTTCTGCCATGTAAAATTGTTATCCTATTAGCTATGTGATTGATGGCTGACAGGTATTTGGGAGCACTTCACAGTATCCAGAAAAGCTTATCTCCTCCCATCCAGGGCTTGGCATTACCATCTTGAAAAGGTTCCTTCTAGTTGCGTCGTGTATAGATGTAGATGTTGCAGCATATCATTTAGAATTCAAAACGCATTGTTGCATACATAAAAATCAATCCCAGAGACCTACAGGTAGAGAAGGATTATATCAATATCTTTTTTCCATTTAAATACAAAAAACTATCAAAGCACAACCAGCAGAGTGCATTCCTATTTAACTAGAACTTCTAGAAAACAAGAAAATGTTTAAATCAAATTTCTTTGTTAAAGGTTGCTTTTAGGGTTGTGGTAGGTATTTGTTCCAAAAAAAAGAAAATCAGTCCACCAGAGAATTGAAAATCAATGTCTTTTACTATAATTTTTAAGGCCACGCATCCAATTTCAAAGGTTTCCCATCTTCTCTAAGGATTACATTCTACAAGGGATTTTCTTTATGTTGGCAACTTTTTCATGCATTTTGCTGCTTTAACTAAGCAAAATGCTAAGCTCCCACAGTACAGTATCTAGAATAGTTTGAAATCTCTTCTCTACGGCAATCTAGGATCTGGCAATACCATCATGCACAGGTAAATTTAGGTTGTGTAGTATTTAGATGTGTAATTACCCAACAAAAGACAACAAATTTAGGAGGTGGCCAAATGGCAGTTAACATTTGTTGGAGAGCGATCTAATTTTAACTAGGCCCAAGACGCCTGGGATACTAAACGAAAATGCCTAAGCACAGAATGTCAGTGTCCTCATATCCTTATTCTCGCACTCTGTGCGGCCTAATTTCTTGAAACATCTATTCACAATTTGTAGGCACTCCCACATACAGTATACTGCTCCATCACAATGGAATGGTGGGAGCAGGATGTCAATTACAGCATGACTACTTCCAGATCCCAAGTAGGCCCATAAAGAGTGGTAAAAGTCCACAGCAATAAGGATGGGGAACTTCAAATACGTCATAGATTAGAGTCATACTTCAAATACGTCATAGATAGAGTAATTCATAGGAACTTCAAATACGTCATAGATAGAGTAATTCATGATTGAAATTACTTTGAGTATACATCATAGGTTCATGATTGAAATTACTTTGAGTATACATCATAGGGCAAGGATGGTGTTAAGTCCCAACTTTTACAGAAAAACCTTTTGTATATTTGCTTGTTACGCTGATATCTTGAGCTGTATGTCAGGGATCTATTCAAGGCAATTACACTCTTACATGCTTTGAATGATACAATTGTTGCAGCACAGGTAAAGAAAGAATGAAAAGAAATTGCTTAGGGTTTATGCCTCTTGGTGCAACAATACAAGGAAGATATATCGCCATGTCAAGTTAAAAGAAATCCCTCTGCTTTACATTGATCCTATCAGACGCAGCCTGCTGACGGAACCTAGGGAACAGAAAAAATGGCTATCCTTGAGCATGTGCAGTTCCATCAACTGTCAAGTGAAGAATATACCATTTATGGATTGACAAGAGGGTCCACATAGAATCTTCATTACGGCAGTTAGCTGAAGAGAGGAACACTTGGCACTTTCTGTGAATTAAAAAAAAAAGAGGGAGGTAGGTCATAACATGAAGCTAAACATGTACTGATTACATTGCAGTGACATACTGTTTATGTTTAATAAATGCTTTACATCTTACATTCTCAGTGGTTGTCCATCAGAGATGGTATTTCAATACAGAAATGAAGATACTTGGCTTTTGGAAAAAGTCTTTATCTCTAGCAGTTGGTCAAACCTAATAAAAAGAAAAGAATATTAACTATCCAATAATAATCCTCTGCTGATAGTTAACCAATAAATTTGTACATGCTGGTGAACTACAGTTTCTAACATGTTCTAGGGGCTCGTTTACACTTTTTTTGTGCAGAAAGTGTAAATCCAGCCTAAAATTTTTCTTTTATCAGGACATTTCTAATTTTAGTTTCACAACTCCTAGTTGTCAGATAAATAGAGATGCAATAATTAAATAACCCATCCCATGTACAAAAAAATTTCTATATATTCCCTTACCTTTTTATGGCCATCCATGTATAGTAGACAAGTTTGCCTGGATACTGCCTCAGGTTACAGTACAGATTTAAATTGGTCCTCCGCCTTTCTCCTAGTTTGGAAAATGATGGACCCAATAGTGGCACTTCCTCCTTTGTGTTAACAGGAATATGACGAGCACAGTTTCAATACAGTGAATGCTGACTTGACAATAGGAATCTCAAAGCAATAGTAAATAAAACCAAAGGCACCACTAAAAATATAACAGAAATATGATCCAGCAGTCTTGGTAGAAACTATGATCAGAATTTAAGAAGTCACAGTAAGTGGCACTGCATAAATGCATATAAAGGACCAATATTGAGGAATATATCAGATTTTGGAAACTGTATCAGGTAATGCCTATAATGATGGTATTCAGAATATGGATTCCCTTTTTATTGTTTCACACTCAGATTTACTCCACATTTACATGTAGACCAAGCTGTCCAGCAAAAGGGACAGTGGTTGGGACAGACACTGACAGGGGTGCTTGCAAGAATCAACTTTTATTCATATAGTACCTATTTTCCAAAAGAAATAAAAAAAAACTGTTGTTGAACCTGTTAAATGTTAGCTAGAGATGCAATTTAATTTGTTTGTACAATACTTAAAAGTCCATGCAAAACTGAAATCCAGGTATGAGATTTTTTTCTTCTTTTTGCATAGTTACTTGAAGTGGTTGTGAAGCCACTGTGTAATAAACATACCATCCCCTCTGTTAGCTAACAATATGTGTCCCAGTGTCTGTGCAGAATAAAAAAATGCAGATTTCTACCTCATCTCAGAGCATCTCCCAGTGCTCACGTGACTCCTCAGCTCTCTCCTCACCCAGCTTGACAGCTATAGCGGGCGGGGCTGAGAACTTCCATCGACATCTGCTGGGAGGAGGAGGGGAGGAGAGGAGAGAGCCGAGCAGTCACATGAGCGCCAGAAGGTGCTTTGAGATAAAGTAGAAATCAGAATTTCTTTTCAGCACAGACACTGGGACACATATCTTTAGCTAACAGAGGGGATGGCATTTTTTTATACAAATATTATAGCAGCAGGAAGGGAAAGGTGGGGAGCAGAGTGTCACAGACTAGCTGACAGGCAGGGAGGGGAGGGGTGAAAGAAGATGGGGAGGGCAGAGAGGAGAGCTGCGGCTGATGGAGGCACATAAACTGACCATGGTGTGAGGGCTCAGCAGTCATGGTAAACCATGGTCAGTTTATAGGGGGGAGGGCAGAGCCAGGCAGGATCAGCCCGGTTTTTGAGGTTAAACAGGGGGCCAATTTACACAGCACAAGCACTGTGCGGTTATACAGTATCTCACAAAAGTGAGTACACCCCCCACATTTTTGTTAATATTTTCATTCACCTTTTCATGTGACAAGACTGAAGAAATTACACTTTGCTACAATGTAAAGTAGTGAGTGTACAGCTTGTATAGCAGTGTAAATTTGCTGTCCCCTCAAAATAGCTCAAAACACACCCATTAATGTCTAAACCTCTGGCAACAAAAGTGAGTACACACCTAAGTGAACATTTCCAAATGGGGCCTAATTAGCCATTTTCCCTCCCCAGTGTCATGTGACTCATTAGTGTTAGAAGGTCTCAGGTGTGAATGTGGAGCAGGTGTGTTAAATTTGGTGTTATCGCTCTCACTCTCTCATACAGGTCACTGGAAGTTCAACATGGCACCTCATAGCAAAGAACTCTCTGAGGATCTGAAAAAAAGATTTGTTGCTCTACATAAAGATGGACTAGGCTATAAGAAGTTTGTCAAGACCCTGAAACTGAGCTGCAGCACGGTGGCCAAGACCATACAGCAGTTTAACAGGACAGGTTCCACTCAGAACAGGCCTCCCATGGTCGACTAAAGAAGTTGAGTGCACATGCTCAGCATCATGTCCAGAGGTTGTCTTTGGGAAATAGACCTATGAGTGCTGCCAGCATTGCTGCAGAGGTTGAAGGGTGGGGTGGGGGGGGTCAGCCTGTCAGTGCTCAGACCATACACCGCACACTGCAACAGATTGGACTGCATGGCTGTCGTCCCAGAGGGAAGCCTCTTCTAAAGATGATGCACAAGAAAGCCTGCAAAAAGTTTGCTAAATACAAGCAAACGAAGGACATGGATTACTGGAACCATGTCCTGTGGTCTGATGAAACCAAGATAAACATATTTGGTGTAGATGTGGTCAATTGTGTGTGATGGCAACCAGGTGAGGAGTACAAAGACAAGTATGTCTTGCCTACAGTCAAGCATGGTGATGGGAGTGTCATGGTCTTGGGCTGCATGAGTGCTACGGACACTTATTCGATAAAGGAACCATGAATGCCAACATGTACTGTGACATACTGAAGCAGAACATGATCCCCTCCCTTCGGAGACTGGGCCGCAGGGCAGTATTCCAACATGATAACGACCCCAAACACACCTCCAAGATGACCGCTGCTTTGCTAAAGAAGTTAAGGGTAAAGGTGATGGACTGGCCAAGCATGTCTCCAGACCTGAACCCTATTGAGCATCTGTGGGGCATCCTCAAACAGAAAGGTGGAGGAGCGCAAGGTCTCTAATATCCACCAGCTTCCTGATGCCATCATGGAGGAGTGGAAGGGGACTCCAGTGGCAACCTGTGAAGCTCTAGTGAACTCCATGCCCAAGAGGATTAAGGCAGTGCTGGGAAGAAATGGTGGCAAAACAAAATATTGACATTTTGGGCCCAATTTGGACATTTCCACTTAGGGGTGTACTCACTTTTGTTGCCAGCAGTTTAGACATTAATGGCTGTGTGTTTACACTGTTATACAAGCTGTACACTCACTAAGTGCCATTTCTTCAGTGTTGTCACATTAAAATATATAATAAAATCTTTCTTTCTTTGCCATGAGGTGCCATGTTGAACTTCCAGTGACCAGTATGAGAGAGTGAGAGCGATAACACCAAATTTAACACACCTGATCCCCATTAACACCCGATACCTTGTAACACTAACGAGTCACATGACACCGGGGAGGGAAAATGGCTAATTGGGCCCAATTTGGACATTTTCACTTAGGGGTGTACTCACTTTTGTTTCCAGCGGATTAGACTTTAATAGTTGCGTGTTGAGTTTTTTTGGGGAGACAGAAAATTGACACTGTTATACAAGCTGTACACTCACTACTTTACATTGTAGCATAGTGTAATTTCTTCAGTGTTGTCACATAAAAATATATAATAAAATATTTGCAAAAATGTTAGGGGTGTACTCACTTTTGTGAGATACTGTATATGCTTTAACGGATCAGGATTCATTTTTTGGGGGTTATGAACACTTTAAGTAAATATATTCTATACCTGACCGGTTTCCATGGAACCCAAGATCCTTTGCTGTGTTCTGGGTTCCAGTTATCGTCCCAGCTGTCTTCTGGTTTGTTACCAGTTGTATGATAACAACTGGGGGTCATCCACTTGGCACAGGTGCCATTCACAGAATGCCTTGTATTTTTCTCAATGAATACAAGGTGTTCTCTGATTGGACAAGGTGGAGTTGGTGAGGTCACCACCATGTATCTTCAATACATTTACAACATACTTGCATTGGAAAGATGTAATCATGCAAAACAAAAAACATTATACATATAATTGGAATTCAGGGTGACAATGGTGTTGTGGAAAAATAATAGATTTTGCCTATGGTTCAATTTTATGACAAAATGTAAGTACATTTCCAGATAGAATGCAATGCATATCATTTGAAAATGCATAACCAAGCATGTTAATTAAAATGTATTCCTGTATACACTATATTATAGTGCACAAAGCAAGGTCCTTAAAGACATGGATGAGCAAGTTTGGAGTGGAGGAACTTGACTGGCCTGCACAGAGTCCTGACCTCAACCCAATAGAACCCTTTTGGGATGAATTTGAGCGAAGACTGTGAGTCAGGCCTTATTGTCCAACATCAGTGCCTGACCTCACAAATGCGCTTCTGGAAAAATGCTCAAACATGCCCATAGACACACTCCTAAACCTTGTGGACAGCCTTCCCAGAAGAGTTGAAGCTGTTATAGCTGCAAAGGGTGGGCCAACTAAATATTGAACCCTACGGACTAAGACTGGGATGCCATTAAAGTTCATGAATGTGTAAAGACAGGCACCCCAATACTTTTGGCAATATAGTGGTATCAGGGCTCAAAATTTCAAGTCCTCAGCTACTAGCCAGGCCTTAAGAGTTACTCGCCACTTGTTGCCCCACCCAAACCCTACCCTGCTCTGCCCCTAAACACGCCCTCATAAAATATCTCATAAAACAACACTGTTAAATGTTTTATTCAGAATTAAGTTACAAAAATAAATATTAACAACAACAACCGAGAGAGAGAGGGGGTTTGACAGAGAGACAAGGGGGTGGGGGGAGGGGGTGACAGGGAGAGAGAGGGCTGTTTGATGCAAATAAAAGCAGTCATGAGAATTGTGTGGCCATGGAAATTTATGATCTTAAGTTTTGTGATGCAAATAAGTGCAGTCATGAAACATATGCAGACATGGAGATTCATGATCTTCCATTTTAGATGTAGATAAATGCATGCAGTCATGAAAAATGTGTAGTCATGGAGTATTGTGCTCAGGGATGGTGGTGTACAATCTATGATATGTATCCAGATTTATCTGGTCACAAAACCAAATGGGAGAAGTGTATCCAACAGGGGGGTTTTCCAGATCAATGCATCGGTGGTGTGCAATCCAGAATACATAACCGGATTCATCTTGACACAAAACAGATGGAAGAAGTGTATCCTGCAGGGGGGTTCTAGATTAATGCATCAGAATTGCCAAACCTGTACAGGTGAGCCAGAGTATCAAGCCCGTGTACAATGTACTTGCTGCTTAGATGTAAAAGGACAGTGGGCTTAATACACAGAAAGCAATATATGTGTAACAGGCTGACCTTTTTAGGAGAAGTGTATGTGTGCTAGATCAGACTTAACAATCCCACCTGTAGAAGTTTGTCTGAGAGTGTGAGGGGGATGGGGAGACCTCCTGCCAGTGTACATTCAAGTACACAGTGAGTACAGTACCTTTCCATTAGTCCTGGGCAGTTTGCAGGTCTCAGAGGGGGGCCAAGTATAAGGGTGGATGAATGAGATGTCCGCATGCTGTTGCTAGTGTTGGTTGCTACATGGTGGAGCGCACACTAACCACCTCGGAAGCAGCTGTGTGTTCCACCTCCTCACCATACTGGCCTATTGCCGAGTGTGTTGTGTGTTCAGTCCCGCCCACGTAGGAGTAAGTCCGGTCACAGTGCTCATCTTACTCAATGTTCACCATGTAGCTGCTAGCTGCTAATGAAACTTTCCCCCACATATCTTCACACAGGCACGGCTGCACTGAGTGTGTGGGCGGGCACAGGGAGAGAGAGAGAGGGGGGCGGGAGAAAGCAGAGCAGATGCAGCCTCTCCCTTTCCTGGAGGGGGGGAGGAAGCTGCTCATTGGGCTATGAAACACACACAGACTTGTGACAGGAGGAGGAGAGGAGCTGCATATTCCCCCTACAGCACAGCCCTGTTCTTACTCGCCCTGCTCATCAATCAACTCGCAAAATGCGAGCAGGCGAGTGGAATTTTTGAGGGCTGAGTGTATTATCGTATGCATTTTCAGGAATTGCTGATGTGAACATAAGCTTAAGGCCAGCAATAGACGGTTCGAATCTCGACCAGTTGAGCAGGAACCTGCCGAGATTCAAACCATGTATGTTTTGTTCGATATGTGCAAAGAGAGATCACAACCCCAAAAACGTAACAAAACACTTGGTACCAGAAACGTGGGGTGTTTAAGTTGTGTAAACAAGAGATACAAATATGATGCAGAATTCTGCTAGACTGTTTGTGCTGGGTTTAATGTTGTGTTCTTGTAATGTAAGCCTTAACACATTCAGAAAGTGTAGAAAAGGTTTCAGATACTTAGCTGGCTTGTTTCAAATGCATTTAGGTGATCAGGTGCAAGCCGATTTTTGTTCTTGTGCCCATGACTGGACACCGGCTTGAGATTTTGTTTTTGTTTGATAAATTAGATGAGAGACTGATATACAAATGAAAGTGTTGTAGCTGCAGGAAGCTTCAACTTGTAAAAGTACAAAGCATTGGTCTATGGACTGTAGAAGTTTCAGATGTTTTAGAGCTTTGAAAACGATGAGCTGACCGCTCAGATTGTTGCTGCAGTAACGTAAGATACGTGTGTATGTCCAAATTGTTTGTAGCTAGCTAATGCGGAGGACATGGTACTTGTATGAAAAGATTGTTGAATGCATGCTGTGTTGTCTGTGTTAAGTGACAATGTTACCTGAATTAAGACAGAAAGATAACCCTAAGCATGGCTGATTTGTAAAATAAGTTTTGTTACTTATGTTTGAGGGTCTATGTGAGTTTAACATTGGAAGAGTTAAAAAAATCAAATTAAAAGGTAAAAGTTTTGTAAAGTGGTACTGTATATGAGAAAAATAGAAGTCTTTGTTAGAAAGTCTTTGTATGTTTAACTAGCTGGAAAATCTTTGTGCAGGGTGCAGCTGAGAGTGGCATTGTTAAGCAAGTGACGGCAGGGTGTGAGATTGGCTGGTCCTTGGTCACGAGTGAGAAGGGCAGGGATCTGATACCCGCCACCGTCACATATTTTATCACTCTCTTTAACAACTTGTCATCTCACCCCCGGCAACTCTTTGTTACCTTTAACTCTCTACTCCGTCCTCCACTGCCTCCACCCACTGACTCACTCACTGCCCCGGAGATTGCCAACCACTTCAAACAAAAGATTGATACAATCCGTAAGGAGATCATTGCTGTTCAGATACCTTCCATGCTTCACGCTTCATGCCCACAGGTGCAATCACTACTTCCCTCATTCAACCCCACCACTATAGACGAGGTTGCTAAACTACTTGCTAATGTCCACTTACCCACCTGCCCTCTGGATCCTGTTCCCTCGCAAATGCTACGTTCACCCTCTGGCCCTATTCTACGCTCTCTAACCCACATCTTCAATCTCTCCCTCTCTTCTGGCATCTTTCCCAACTCTCTAAAACATGCACTAGTCAGCCCCATACTTAAAAAGCCCTCACTGAACCCAACCGATCTTAACAACCTACGCCCTATTTCCTTGCTCCCCTTTTTATCAAAACTCCTTGAATGTCTGGTCTACAACCGATTGTGCGACCACCTTGCCGAGAATAGCCTCCTTGATCCCCTTCAGTCTGGATTTCGGCCTCAACACTCCACTGAAACTGCTCTCCTAAAACTGACAAACGATCTACTAACGGCCAAAACCAATGGACACTATTCTGTACTCCTCCTCCTGGACCTTTCTGCTGCCTTTGATACGGTTTACCATCCCCTCCTCAAAAAACTCCACGCCTTTGGTCTCCGTGACAGTACTCTTCACTGGTTATCTTCCTACTTATCCAATCGCACCTTTAGCGTTACTTACAATTCTACTTCCTACTCTCCTCTTCCCTTCTCTTTTGGGGTCCCCCAAGGCTCTGTTCTTGGACCCCTCCTATTTTCAATCTACACCTCCTCTCTGGGTCAGCTGATAGCCTCCCACGGCTTCCAATACCATCTCTACGCTGACGATACCCAAATCTATTTATCCACCCCTCAGCTCTCTTCCTCAGTCTCCGCACGTATCACTAATTTACTATCTGATATATCGGTCTGGATGTCACATCACTTCCTCAAACCCAATCTCTCCAAAACCGAGCTAATCATTTTTCCTCCTCCACGTGTCCCTTCCCCTGATCTCTCTGTCAACATAGATGGAATTACTATCAGCCCATCCCCACATGCCAAGGTCCTAGGTGTTGTCCTGGACTCTGAACTCTCCTTCAAGCCCCACATCCAATCGCTGTCAAAATCTTGCCGCCTTAACCTCCGCAATATCTCCAAAATACACCCCTTTCTAACCAATGACACAACAAAGCTTCTAGTTCACTCCCTGGTCATCTCGCGCCTCGACTACTAAAATCCCTTCTCATTGGCTTCCCTCTACACAGGCTATCCCCCCTTCAATCCATCATGAATGCTGCCGCCAGACTCATCCATCTTACCAATCGCTCAGTGTCTGCCACTCCTCTCTGTCAAGCCCTCCACTGGCTTCCGCTCACCCAACGAATCAAATTCAAAATACTAACAACATCTTACAAAGCCACCCACAGCTTAGCCCCCAACTACATCACCAGCCTAGTCTCAAAATACCAACCTAATCGCTCTCTTTGTTCCTCTCAGAACCTTCTGCTCTCTAGCTCCCTTGTCACCTCCAGGACTTTACCAGAGCTTCTCCAATCCTATGGAACTCCTTACCCTTATCTGTCCGATTATCTCCTACTCTATTAGCTTTTAGGCGATCTCTGAAAACCCTCCTCTTCAGAGAAGCCTATCCTACCCACACCTAACAACTCTACCTCAATTTTATCCATCTGCCTTCCCCCTTGGTTACTGCCTTTTGTTTCACTTGACCCTCCCTTCTAGATTGTAAGCTCTAACGAGCAGGGCCCTCTAATTCCTCCTGTATTGAATTGTACTGTAATTGTATTGTCTTCCCCCACATTGTAAAGCGCTGCGCAAACTGTTGGCGCTATATAAATCCTCTATAATAATAATATTAATAATAATAATAACTAAGAAATCATTTGTAGCAGAGATGGCTGCAGACTCTGCTTGTCTATGTGTCTGTCCAGATTCCTCCCCCTCCCTTCACAGGTTTGTGTAAGAGAGAAAAGAGATGGAGAGACTATACAGACATGCCACCTTTTTAACCCCCCCTTCAAAGATTGTGCCTGTCTGTGAAGCAGGAGAGTTCTGAACATCTAAGAAACGAGTAACATACTGTTAAATGTGATATTCATATGTGGGTGATGGTTTTGTAAGGCAAAGGAAATGTTTAATTATGTTGTTATTGCAGAAATAAAATCCTAGTTAAAATAGTTAGTTTTTGCCATGTAACTCTAGGATTAATTGGAAACAAAGTAAAAAATAGTTGACCAATTCCTAAAGGCAGCCATGATTGTTATAATTATTTAAATGTTTAGTTCTCCATTTCAGCCTACTGGGTGTGGAAAGGGAAAAGGCTCCACCCACTAATAAAACCCTGGTTGTACCCTTTTTATGCCAGTTAGATGAACAAGATAGCTGACTAGACAAGTTCTGTATAACATGTTAAATGTATTGCCAAGCTAAGAGTAAAGCTGGCCATACACTAGCCGAAAAGTCGTTCAAACTCATTTTAGAAAAATCGGCCATGAGAGCAGATGATCGTGCTATCATGTAATGACCGAATTTCGAACGATAAATCGTTCAATGGACATAAATGAATCAGTTTTTCCTTCAGTTTGTCACATATGCCTAGTGCAAACAGTTCGGGCGAGAAACACATTAACCTTTCAATTTATCGTTCGTTCGGCAGAATTTTCCAAACTGTTCCTTCTATTTTTTGGCTTTGAAAAGTTAAAACTGATTTTCTATTTGTGCCCATTAACTGGACGAAAAAAGAAGGAACGGACCAAATGACAGATTTTCGAATGATTTTTCAACTAGTGTATGGCCAGCTTAACAGTATAAGATAGGACAACAATGATTGATCACTGTAAATAAATATGTATAGCTACTTTGTATTGTCCTTATTGGTGATTAAACTGAAGTGTGATACTTTAGAATACAACACTAATGATTGTTTTATACGTTTTTTCATTAAAACAGAAGGAACCAGATCTGGTCCTAGAAGTTTCCAAGATCTGTATGGGATTGAACAAGAGGTTGAAATAGAAAAATCAATATGGATTTGGTGATGTATAATCTTTGTGCACCAAGTGATAAACATACTATAAAAGTTATCATGAATGTAATTTTAACCATGGTGAATTACTAAAAAAAACAAAAATAAAAAACACTAAATATCTGTGCTTGGAGAAAGAATTGACAAGAAGGTAAGGCAGCCGGCACAATGGGCAAGATTACACAACCCAAATCACATATATACAAAAGGGCAGCACCGATATATGATAAAACAATGATGAAAGTTCATGTGGTAAGCATGATAAAACAGTATTGAAAGTTCAAATAAATTCCATATGAAGAGTAACCGGGAAGAGTCCTCCACACACCAGTGAATGGCAATGAAAGCAAGAAGGATAAAATCCAATCACGTGGATATAGGTAAACTGCTTACCAGATGTTGCCGACTCTCAAATTATAGAGAAGTCAACACCAGCATATTTGTACAAAAATATGAGATGTTCCAGCGATATCCTCAAGGTTCATAGGGATGTATAGATCAATGACCGTGACCCTTTCAGGTCCGCCAGCATCCAAAGTACCTCAGAAAGAATAGGCTACAATGGTGTAGTATATCTAAACAAACTGGCAAATTTGTTACAAAAAGGAGCGCACTTACAAGAATCATATAAAGACAGGCATGTGTACACAGTTAGAAAGAAAACCGCGGCTATTCCTAGTTATTCTTCATATGGAATATGAATTTTCAATATTTTCTGTTTTATCATGCTTTCCACATGAACTTTCATCATTGTTTGATCATATATTGGTGCTGCCCTTTTGTATACATGGTGAATTATTGACAACTTTTGATGGACGTCCTTAATGAAAATCCACGTGGTGATAATAAATTAATATGAGCTCATTTAATATGGGTAGAAATAAGTGCACTCTCATTAAACAACATGGCCATAGGTTTTGTATTTTAATATGTGTTCTTTTGCTAACCTTTTGTTTATTTCTATGTGGAAAATGTAATGATAACCCACTAAAACCTTTCATTTTGTATAGTTTCTAGATAGTATTAAACAGCATCAATGCACCTGTCTGATATGGTTTGATGTCCAAGAACTAAAGACAAAAGATTATTGCATACACTGACAACTTATTGTTTGTTTATATTAATGCAATGACAGTTTTTATTTAAACTGGTTGTAAACAGAGCTGTTAATAATTTTGATTCTGCATGATGGGTATTCAATTTTTTTTCTCTGATTAAGTTGAATCTGAAACAATACAGAAAAATACTAGTGTTTGATTGATATTAATATTGTATTACATTTGGAACAGTTTACATATTTTAATGATTTAGAAGGTGTAAGAATACCCAAACATTTACCCTAAATGTAGCTGTATTTCTTCCTGTGCTGTTTGGTTTCCTGTGTGTATTTAGTTTGATTTTTATCACAATGTACTTTGGTATATTCTGCCATAATCATTGTGGTGGCCTGTAAGGCAGAACCACTTTTTGAGTGCACAAACCTTTTGAAAACAGAATCCACAGGATGTGCACCGTACAGGAAGAGAAAGATTTACACTAAAAGTTAAAGGTTTACACTTGGGTTTTACATACAACTGGTATCTGCTTTCAAGTACATTTTTCTACATGAATTACAGTTTGAATTCAAAGGCAACTACCAGTATGTAGAAATTGGACATTCTCTTTCCTTTAAATTCTGTGCACAGAATATACTGTATAGTCCACATAAATATTTTAGAACCATTCCAGAGATCCCCATCTGCATTCATTTTCTTTATGCCTGGATCTAAAATGCACTCTGCTCACTCCTTTTGAAGCCACCCTTTCAGATGAGCTGAGAAAATAAGTGATTAGAGCTGAGCCTGAGTGAAAGGGCACATGCCAAGCAACCCTTTAGCCCCCGTTCACATAGGGGCGACGCTGCTTCGCACCGCGACCTCCGAGGTCGCGGTGCGAGCAGCGCGCCGCTACCTCGGACCGGCCGCCACGGACTTCATAACATTGAAGTCTATGGCGGTCGCCTCCGGGTCACCCCAAAGAAGCTCCGGACCCTTTTTCTAGGTTGGAGCGACTTGTGTCGCTCCTATTAGAACGGGTCCGCAGCTTCCCTATGGGAGGCGACCTGCGGCGACCTGTGAGGTGACCAGGTCGCCTCACAGGTCGCCCTAGTGTGAACCGGCACTTAGATGATCCAGAGTTTAGCCATGATCAGTTGTTTCATTACAGAAGCAGCTGTGATAGAATGTAATCAAGCAACTGATGGTTAGACTGCAAAGCTAGCTAAAGTCTACACACTATCCAGTAGCCAGCTTCCTCCCCAGAATATGCACATCCAAATGGTGTCTGGGGTCGTGTTCTTTCACTTTTGTTAATGTCTCACCATCCTACTGGCTATTATGAAATGCCAGAAATACTAAAACAGCAGCTGCATGGATGAACTGAAGATTAGCACACATCTTCAAAGTAAGAAAAAACATTTCAGTAATATTAACACAACATTTTGAGACAGTGAATAATACTCTTTATTATTACATAATGAATGTGACTTTAGTACTCAAGTTTAGGCTTGCTGTGGTTATCCTTAAGAGGAAGTGCAACCGCATTGTAAAAAATTAAAGGATAAGTCCAGGCAAAACCTAACTAATGCTAAACCTGCTCTTTACCACATTCTAAACCTAATCTTTCTAACCCTGTAAAGCAAAAACCGCTGTACTTACCTTTTCCGCACCCGATCTGGTCCGGTCTCCAGCGACGGAAGCTGTGCGCAGAAGAGGACCAACAACGGTTGTGAAATAAATGGGAAGTGACATCATCCATAGAGTTACTATGAAGCTTCCATGGTCAAGTGCCTCTCTTGCACCCACCGCTGACAGCTCAACATGGGACCGGATCGGGTGCAGAAAAGGGAAGTACAGTGTTTTTCGCTTTACAGAGATAGATAAATTAGGTTTAGAACATGGCATAGAGCAGATTTAGCATTAGTTAGGTCAACCTAAATCAGCAGCTACAAATACTGAAACTACTGAATTTAAAAAACAGATACTTACCAGTCAATGGAGTCCATCACTGCCACCATTTTGGGCACTATGGGATTTAGCTGTGACTATGGATGTCTCACAGCCGACTCCCCACTGTGCATACACAAGACAGACTGATCCTGCAGCCTCCTGGGACATATGACATGTTTTCATTTAGGGTTTTAAATTTACTTTACATTCACTTTCAGTATGTGTGGCATAATGCAGTTTTATTCAAAC
The DNA here is from genome assembly GCF_965119305.1 of Pelophylax lessonae. Taxonomy (NCBI): domain Eukaryota; kingdom Metazoa; phylum Chordata; class Amphibia; order Anura; family Ranidae; genus Pelophylax; species Pelophylax lessonae. The sequence continues at coordinate 526,692,853 of NC_138768.1, forward strand.
ATAAATTAGTTGTAAATCCGTTATAAAGTTTCCTATCTGGGGGATGCTGCCAGTAACATCACTTCCTTTTGCAAGCTGACATCAAGTCACTGCACTCCAAGTCACAGTAGCATTGTCAGTCTGCTCGGCCCAGACTTTGTTTGCTGTTGGGCTGCCTATCTATTTGGGAGACCTGATAAGGCTGAATGATAGGCCTGATGGTCCGTCCAGCGCTGGGATGAACGATAGGCCTGATGGTCGGCCCAGCGCTGGGATGAACGATAGGCCTGATGGTCGGCCCAGCGCTGGGATGAACGATAGGCCTGATGGTCGGCCCAGCGCTGGGATGAACGATAGATGCGAGTCAGACCAATGCTGGGTAGCCTGACAGCTAACTGAAAAAGTGCACATTGCAGGTTTACAACACTGCTGCTAATTGTGAGGTGGTGGTTTAGCATTGGCAACCTGCAACAGGAAATGCTGTTCCAACAGCTTCTCCAGGTTGGAGATTCCCAAAAAACTATTTACTTAGGAAAATTATACATATTGTTAAACATGCAGAAAAGTAGACTTAGGGTTTACATACATTTTTAGGAAGTAACCCGACACTTGATTTGAGAGGATAGAAGTTAGAGTTTTAACATTTTTCAGGTAAAAAATGACTTGCTTGATATAAATAATATTTTCAATGTGTGTTAATGTCCTAAAACATGGTTTCAATAGAAATGAGTAATGGTATGCACATGGGGAAAACCAGACTGGCACATTGCATAGACTCTTGTGGGGCTACATAAAGGTTGTGTTTTACAGATCATTCTCACAATGCAAGTCTTAGGCAGCCTATTCATTGAAAACAATGCACTCCCCAAGTAGCTACAAAAACAAAAATATTAAAAAGTTTGTAAAATACAAGTCATATTAAAAATTACTTAAAGGTGTTGTAAACCCTCGCCATACCCACTGAAGAGAATAGCCTCAAATGATACCCAGAGATTAAACAAATCCTCCCACATCAGATTTACATGTAGATGTGCTGTGTTTCCCTTTCTACACTCTTTATAAAGTGCAGATCGTGTTATAAATATTTTCTTCCTTATTCAGCAGAGGGTGTGGAGTCTGGACTTACACTGTTGGAGAGCTGTTTGGAGGAGAAAAGGCACACATCCCCACTCCATATGAGAAGAGGAACAAAGTTACATGCAGAGCTGCAGTCTGAATAGACAAGCTCTCTGCTTATCTATATCCAAGTTCCTTCCCCGACACAAATTTACAGCTGTTTTTATCTTATGTGTCCAGGCCTGGACTGGGACAAAAAATAGGCCCAGGCATTTTAGACTATGCAGCCCATGACGTGTTAACTGGCCCCCTTCCCACTCTCCATCCTAACGGATCCCCGGGAGAGAGGAACCCATCAGAGGTGAGGAGGGCGAGGGGGGCCAGGAAAGAGCATGGGGGGGAGCAGAGAGCACAGGGAGGAACCTGGAGAACACGGGGTGGGATGAGAGCACAGGGGGGGGGGGAGAGCACTGTAGGGGGGGGGGCGGAGAGCCTAGGAGGGTCTGAAGAGGACTAGGGGTGTGGGATGGAGAGCACAAGGGGAAGGAAAAACACAGGTTGGGGCAGAGAGCACAGGGTGGAGGTGGAAAGCAGAGGGAGGGGGAGGACAGCATAGAGGGGGTCTGGGGTCAGAGAGCACAGGGGGAAGCAAGAACATGGGGTGGGGCGGAGAGCACAGAAGGGCCAGAGAGCATGGGGGGAGGCAGAGAGCACAGGGGGGCTGAAGAGCACTAGGGGAGGAGACGGGGAGCACTGGAGGGAAGTGGAGCACACAGGGGAGGCTGAGAGCACTGAGGGGTGGGAGACGGGGGGGAGGTGGAGAGCACTGGAGGATGTCAGAGTGCAGGGGGGTGTCAGAGAGCACAGCGGGGCAAGGCAGAGAGCACAGGGGGGCAGCAGAAAGAAGGATAGCAGGAGCGGTGGCTGCATATAGAAGATCATTCTCTCCATTTCCTCCTGCAACCTCTAAATACCTGCTTCTCCTCCTCTCCCTCCTGCAGGCTTTCAGAGGCTGCAGGAGGAAATGGAGAGAATGGTCCTTCTATATGCAGCAACCGCTCCTCCTATCAAGATTACAGGGGAGCTGCACTCATGTTCTCCCTCATTCGGCTCCATGGTGTATGCGGCAGGCGAGCCCTCCAACTCCTCTCCCATTCATGGTCACGCCCCCGCCACCAACGGCTGCGCTATACTGGCTGCCGTATGTCTCCTCTAGCTCCTCCCCCTTCAAGGTGACGCCCCTGGCACTGACTGCTGAACTATACTGGTGGGCGTACAGCTGTGGAAAGGCTGAAGGTGTCTCCTCTAGCTCCTCCCCATTCATGTTTTCATCCCCCTAGCACTAATGGCTAAACTAAACTGGCAGCCGCGGAGAGGCCGGGTGAGTGGTTCGAGCTCAAAGAGCAGCCCAGCTGCCTTGGGCCCCGCAAGGACTTGCGGCCCCGGCCCACTGGGCAAGTGCCCTGTGTGCCCTATGGCCAGTCTCGGCCTGCATGTGTCTGAGAGCTTGTCAGAAGTTATCATGCTGATAACAGAGGAACAGAAGCAGCAGAAAGACAGTGCTTAGAGCTTTGGAGAGAGATAAGTAAACATTACAGATATACTGTATATGCTTAGGGTCAAAGTTCACAAATGGAGTTTACAACCACTGTCAGGCTGGGTTCACACTGCGTGGACATGGCTCACAGCAGGGGTCTGGTGCGTTCCTGTCCTTTGTTTTAAGGGACAAATCAGGCTGAATTTTTGCCTGAATTCAGGCATAAAACTGAGCCAAAGATGCATAGGACCCTTGTGCAATGCGCCCCGTGGCCACCCCGGGGATGTGTAAACCAACTCCATTGAGAGCCAGTCACAGTCTCTTGTCATGCAAATTGGATGCGGGGAAACCTGCATCCAATTCGCATCAGTGTGAACCCAGCCTAAAAGGTAAAGGTAATCATTGCAGTAAAAACTCTAAATTCAATATGCTTTTACTAATGTATATATACACACACATACTGGTTAATATAACTCGTATCAATGGATGAAGAGATCCTGCTGTAAATATAGTTTGTGATGTATAGCTGCATTGTACAACCAATGAAAAAATACATTTTCTTTTGTTTGTAATTTGCCAAATTAGTAAAATATTTTCATAATAAAAAATTTCTGCTCTCTACTTACCCAATATCCAGCCTTCTGGAAGATTGCCAGAAGTCAAGATTGTATGTAAACTTGAATGTTTTAATATGTAGGAATCATGTGTAGATCCAGGATACCCAGCTACCAAGTTAAGAATCCTCATATCAGATGCACATACCATCTGAACATTTAAAGAGTGAAAATTCTTGCTGTTTCTGTAAATATCTTCCGTTGGGGGAGACAGAGCGACATGAGTACAGTCAATTACCCCCATGATGTTAGGAAAAGAGGACATTTTAAAAAAACCATCTTTTATTGTTTGTATTGCAGCTTTATCTGATGGGAAAACAATATACTGTGGAGTTAACTTATTGATGGCCTTTAGGACTTGAGTCAGATGCCTGCTGAAACTTGGTTGGGATATACCGGAGAGAGCGGATACCGTACCCTGAAATGATGCAGAGGAAAAATAATGCAGAGCACTTAGCAATTTTACCATTCCTGGAACAGCATGGTTCCGTTCACAGTTTGGCTCTATATCTTGCTGGATCTGTTCATATAGCTCCAGTATAACCTCAGTGCTAAAGCGATACCTTGATCTAACTTCTTCCTCATTTAATCCAAATAGGGATATCCTTGGTCTAAAGACACGCTCCCTATGTTTTTGGTTCGGATTAGAATCTTGCCGCAATATTTCTTGCTGGGTACCTTTCTCGTGTATGCGAAACATGGTATGTAACTCCATAACTGGGCTGTAAGATCAAGAAGAGAAAGTAAATCTAACATAATGTTCATATCAAATATATTCACATTGCCAAAACATCTTCATTAAAACAACACAATAATTAGTAGTCAATGAAAATAAAAATCACAGTTCAGTGGCCTTAATTTAAAGTATATCTAAAGCTAAAACTTTTGGTTAGAACCCCTCTTTGATTGTATATGTTGTCCTGGTTAGGAAGATTTATCATTTCTATTTATCCTGGTGACCATTGTCACTGGGACTAAGGCTGGCCATACACTATACAATTTTCTTATTCCATTTCCTTTAGATTTACCTTAAACTATGTAGTGCAAGGGCCTGCCTGACTGCATACAAATTGAAAGTGTTTAGGTTTGACCCTATATTACATGGTTTTGGTAAATCTAAAGGAAAGTTGAACAAGAAAATTGTATAGTGTATGGCCAGCCTAAAAGGGATAAGAAAATCAAACATTTCAAGTTGTCACTAGCAATAGAAATAAGTGAAATCTTCCAATGGGAACACTTTTTCCAGTACCAACTGTGTTAAGGCAAGTTCACACCATAGAATCTCAGTCTGGATGCTTTTTTGGATGCACGTTTTTGATACATTGCGGTGCATTTTTGATGTGTTTCAGTGCATTTTTTTGCCCCCTCTTTTTCCTCCCCTTAAATAAGGAAATGTGTGTTCCGATGCGTTTTTGAGGAATCTAAGCATGTCCCCTGACACATTAACGAAAAACCTTAGAGAGGTTTTAACCTTTTCCCTTCTCTAAAAGTTTTAAGTTTGAATACACTTTAACAAGGTTAAAGCGGAGTTCCGGCCTAAAAAAAATTTAAGCTAAAAATACCCCCGGGACAGTCAGGGCTAGTGCATTAGGGCAATGATAGCCTCTGAACTGTCCCCTGTTTCACTTACCTTTAAGAAGAAATACTTACCTTGAAAATGCCTTGTCCAGCGCTGCCATCTCAGGTGTGGGCAGCTGAAGCCGGAGCGTCCCTTTTTGTGTCCTCTTCGGTGACGTCGGAGTCCCAGAATACCCTGCTCGTCACTTACGGTGCAGGCTCATCATCCCTGAACAGCTTCTGCACATGCCCAGAAGCTGTTCAGCAGGGAATGACGCACCTGCACCGAAGTGCCGAGTGACTCCGATGCAGGCGCATTGAGTCAATGCAAGGAGGAAGTGATGTCGGGTGCCGTGTTCCGCAGAGGGAGGAAGGAAGGTAAGTATATTTTCATTAAAAACAAGGTAAGTGAAACAAAAATCCAATTCTTTTTCAGGTTCAGCTAAGCTAGCGGACGGTGCAAAGATAGTTTTTAGGGTGGAACTCCGCTTTAAGAACAGAAACCATTTAGGGAACAACTTTCATTACTTTTCTACATCTCTAATACATCTACATTCACCATTTATACAATCATCTTCATTGATTTCCAAGAAAAGGTGACATGGATAAAATGAGGAAAACAAAAACATCTTTCTGTAACCTTGGTCCACCAATACTAGGAGGCTTTTCAAACCTACGCATTTTAGTACAAAGTGAGGGAGAAGCATTAAAAATATAGATTCCCCAAAAATTACCCTATGCATGCGTCTTTGTGCAATTCACATTAAATTATATGGACCTGCTTAAAGCAGGAATAATAAATAATAATTTTAAATTATTATAATAAATTATAAAAAAATAAACCCAAAAACGAAAACGTAATATGTTGCAGCTTACCGATCATTACATGGGGTGGCTGCATTGTTTTTGTTTTTTTCCCTTAAGCTTTTCCCCCCTTCATTTTTACCTGGTGATCTGGCCAGTAATGCTGGCCATACACTAGCCGAAAGATTGTTCGAAAATCTGTCATTTGGTCCGAACGTTCGTTTTCGTCCAGTTAATGGGCACAAATAGAAAATCGTTTTTAACTTTTCAGAGCCGAAAAAAATCAAAAGGAACAGTTTTGAAAATCCGCCGACCTAACGATAAATTGAAAGGTTAATGTGTTTATCTGCCAACCTGTTTGCACTAGGTATATGTGACAAAATAAACGGAAAACGGATTCATTTATGTCCAATGAACGATTTATCGTTCGAAATTCTGTAATTACATGATGGCACGATCGTCTGCTCTCACGGCTGATTTTTCGTTTTTTGAAAAGGAGTTTGCCCAATATTTCGGCTAGTGTATGGCCAGCTTTACACACCCCCTGTATTATAGGCACCTGATCCCTGTAACTCAGTGGTCCTCAACTCCGGTCCTTGGGGCCCACTAACAGGCCAGATTTTAAGTATTACCTTGTGGAGATGCAGACTAGAATTCTGCAATCACTGAGCAACAAATGAGATCACCTGTGATGTAATTTAGTTATCTTGCAAACCTGGCCTGTTAGAGGGCCCCAAGGACCAGGGTTGAGGACCACTGCTGTAACTGATACATTCTGCTGGAGAGCTTGTGCTTTTGAAAAACAACATTCTTAGGCAGGCCATACCATACACAATTTTGTTTCCTTAAACAATGGGTTGAAGGAAAGTATATTGCGCAATTCCTCCATGGGGCAACCCCTTTCGTAGCACTATTGTGTTCTGCTAGTGGGGAGCATTTCCCTTTCGGAAGAATACAATTATCACTTCCAGCAGCTATATCTGCCAGCAGTGATCAGGCAAAAAACTCGACAGGCTGGTCTATCTATGGCCAGCTTTACTGGCTGGATCAGGAGTTGAAAATAGAAGAAAGCCTAAAAAAGAAAATAAGGGCAGCCATCGCATGTAAGAAATGGGAAGCTGTAATATAATAAAATGTTTGCTTTTGGGCTTAATATCAGTTTAATGTGTGTAAACAACCACTGCCATCAGTGTATAATAATGCAAGGTTGTGGAATACTTTAGGTTTGTCAAATGCAAAAATTACATGAGTCAAGCCAAAAAAATAAAACCCATTTTAAAAGTAGTCCCATGATTAAAAAATATACGGTATATGAGAATTCAAAAATCAGACATGCATCTATGTTATTTGCATCTTCAGCAGTGCATTTATTAAGAGATAATTAGCTGCAAGCTAGCAAATGGGACCACCCGACCTGTCCTCGTACGCCCCACTCTGTCAATTTATAATTACAGTAAACAAATATTTTGCATGACGTTTCATATGGAAAAAAAAAAAAAAAAAAGATGATTTTCAGGACAATGTTCAGATGAAAATGGATAATGCATGCCAAGCAACAGTCCTTTAGTGTGGTACACATGCTGTCAGAAAAAAAAAAAACTGCCCATTCATTTAAGAATAAAAGTAATCACTTAAAAATTTGCTAGCTTGTCTATTCAAAAATTGCACCACTTAATGTTTATATACCTCAATCATTTTATTGAGGCACAGCTCACACTATCACCCCATAATGAATATATTCAAAAATTGCACCACTTGATGTTTATACACCTCAATCATTTTATTGAGGCACAGCTCACACTATCACCCCATAATGAATCTACAGTGCTGTGATAATCAGTTATTCTTTTTAAAAGGATAATAATAATAATAATAATAATAAAATAAAAATATAATAATAATAAAATATAATAAATAAAAAGGATAATAATAATAATGGATAAAAATAATAATAATAATACAAATAAAAATAATAATACAATTGAATTCAAAATCATTCAGATCCTGCAACAACGTGACTGTATGGGTCGCGTAACATGCAGCTAGTGTTAGTTGACGCTTAGCACTTATGAAAATAAAGATACCCACTGGGCCATTTTTGATACTCTCACCTCCCTCCTTTACGTGCAGTCTTTGCATGTCTGCGGCATGTCATGACTTCATCATGCTGTTCACATTGTAGTGTAACACACACAAAGAAACTGCTCCTCTAAGCTCAGCTCTACATCTTTCTAGCACTTAGCAAAGCTATAACAAAGCCTGCATGAAGTTATTTCACCCCGGCCTTGCACATAACGCTGCGAGGACAAAAGATTCATTAGACAGTAATGTCTACAAGCTGCTCCACCTTCCCTAGCTATTAACAAGATCACGGTCATTGCATCAATAAACATAAATGTGTGCTGCGGAGTGTTATGTTACCACCTGCTCTGCTCCAGGAACATTGAAATGTTTCACTTCCTCTCATCTCATTTCCCTTCATTAAGTCCCACCCATTCTCGCAGCTTTTCTCTGCGTTTAACCCTGGCTTTTCTGCTGCCCACCACCTTTCATCTCCTTCTCATGAAGCCTTCAAGGCAAATGCTTGCTTTTGTCTGAGGACATAATATTTTTCATTCACAAATTATTTTCGCTCCCAGTTCACAAGTAGATGAAAATAGCTTCATTCAATGAAAGGAAAAAAATGACAAACGTAACCTAGAAAGCAAAAGGAAAAACATCTTACTGGTGCAAGCGCATAAAAAATGGCCCATTGATACAAAAAAGAAAAAAAAAAAGAAAAGCTATGGAATGTGGCATAAGCATGCTGGAGAGCTGACCGTACTTCTTTAACCACTTCTGGACCACCTTAATGACCAGGCCATTTTTTGCGATACTTTAATTGACAATTGCGCAGTCATGCGACTCTGTACCCAAATAAAATTGATGTCCTATTTTTCCCCCACAAAAAAAGAGTGACAATTCTGAAAAAATAAATAAATGAATAAAAGGTATGGAAAGGTGGCATAAACATTCTATAGAGCTGGCCTTACTTTAACCACTTCTGGCCAGAAGGATTTACCCCTTAATGACCAGGTCATTTTTTTTTGCGATACTTTAACTGACAATTGCCCAGTCGTGTGATGCTGTAACCAAATAAAATTGATGTCCTTTTTATCCCCCACAAATAGAGTGAAACTGACAATTGTGCGGTCGTGCGACGCGGTACCCAAATAAAATTTATGTATTTTTTTCCCACAAATAGAGCTTTTTGGTGGTATTTGATCACCTCTGCATTTTTTTTTTTTTTTTTTGCGCTATAAACAAAAAAAGAGTGACAATTCTGAAAAAAATAAATAAATAAACAAAAGCTATGGAAAGGTGGCATAAACATGCTAGAGAGCTGGCCACACTTTAGCCACTTCTGGCCAGAAGGATTTACCCCTTAATGACCAGGTCATTTTTTTTGCGATACTTTAACTGACAATTGCCCAGTCGTGTGATGCTGTACCCAAATAAAATGAATGTCTTTTTTTTTTCCACAAATAGAGCTTTTTGGTGGTATTTGATCACCTCTGCGGTTTTTATTTTTTTGCGCTATAAACAAAAAAAGAGCGACAATTTTGAAAAAATAAATAAATAAAAGCTATGGAATGTGGCATAAACGTGCTAGAGAGCTGACCGTACTTCTTTAACCACTTCTGGACCGGAAGGTTTAATCCCCCTAATGACCAGGTTATTTTTTGCGATACTTTAACTGACAATTGCACAGTCTTGCGACAATGTACCCAAATAAAATTGATGTCTTTTTTTCCCCACAAATAGAGCTTTCTTTTAATGGTATTTGATCACGTCTGCTGTTTTTATTTGTTGTGCTATAAACAAAAAAATAAAAAACGGTAATTCTAAAAAAAAAAAAACAATATTTTTTACTTGCTGCTATAAAACATAGCCAATGAAAAAAATAAAAAAATCTATTTTTCTCTTACGTCCTCCAACAGTCGCCGCCTCCTCTAAGTCATCACTGTTTGGTATTGTCTTCCTATCCGTAGGAATAGCTAGGCATATAGACTTAGTCCAAAGACAAAAGGCATTAGCATATACACACCCATGGGGGCTGTCCCAGCTGTTTATTTTGTCAGCTTCTAGTGTTATGCCCCGTACACACGTGCAGATTATCTGCAGACTTTTGTCTGCAGACTTACCTTTTCTATGTAGTGCAAGGGCCTGCCGGATTGCATACAAATTGAAAGTGTTTAGATTTGACCTCATATTATATGGTTTTGGTAAGTCTGCAGACAAAAGTCTGCAGATAATCTGCACGTGTGTATGGGGCATAAGTCTTCTCTTCGGATGAAGATGGATCATGCGGTGCTGGGATTCGGACTGGCCGCCCTGGTTCTCCAGAGCAAAAGGGTCAGATGGACCCCCAGCCCGCCATCGAGCATTCAGCTATGGTTCGCCCTGGCATTACGAACGACCCATTCCTGTTCGCTACAGGGATGCAGCCGTGAGGTGGCTACCTCACAGGACTAGTCTGCGGTGCTGCAGCGTCATGTCCCTGGCTCACGGCACTCCCTGTCAGAATAGGACAGAGGTTGTTCCGTGCATGGAGGCTCCCCACGCCATCTGGTACAGGTAAGTACTTTTCTGTGTGGGGCCTCTGGTTGGGGTGGCAGTCTGTGTTGCTGTGTGTTCCCCGTGTCTGTGCCTGTGTGACTCCCCATGCGATCCCTGCGGGGTTCGCTTGTGCAGATCTGTATGTTGCCTGGGGGTCCCTGTCCCTGTGTCACCTTAGGTGCATGTTGGGGGTGCAGACGTTTGTGCTTGTGCGGCGACCGCAGCGGTGCATTTTCGCGTGGTCCGCCATCTTTACTGTGGGCACACATGTATAGCTCCTCTGGGGCGATCATACATGTCATTTTGGCGCCATCCGCCGCCATTTTGTGGGCGGTGGAACGATCGGTCCGGCCGCATATCGGTGGCTATTTTGGCGTAGCCTCCAATGCATCCCTATGGGGCAGCCATTTTCCCGGGGTCTGGCTTATAGTCCAGCCCTCTCCAGCAGCACTTCCTTTCCATCAGCAGCAAGGACACTGGTAGCAACGCTCTGCGGGCTCTGCAGGTTATCACTCTCAATTTCCCTCTGTATATCGCTTCTGGCTCAGTTGCTTTTCTCCTTTGGGGGTCTTTCATAGCTGTGACAGTAGCGGTGGGCTGCGCACACCGCAGCGCTCTTAAAGGGGACAGTACACCGTTTTTGCACTGTAGTTTGTTCTGATAACTTAAGCCATGGATTCTCAGGAAAGCAAGTTTCCTCCAGCTTTAGTGGGGGGCCCCAGTTCTCCTGTGGCCCCGCTGCGACCCGATCTGGCTGCTGTAGTAGCGACTTTGGTGGCAAATATGGAAATGCTGATGTCTGAACGGGCTGCGAGAAAGAGGCCCAGGTTGTCTCTCTCTTCTGATTCAGATGGGGATATGGCTGCTGCTGCTGCGAGCGTGCCCTTTTCAGGGTCCCGCTCATCCTTAGACCCCCCGGGGTCTGAGGGGGAGGCTGAACTGGAGGGTGTTGATACATCCTCCCCAGGGTCACCTGAAGAACGGGCGACCATGGATGAGTTAATTGTTTCTGTTAAAGAAACCTTGCATTTAGAGGATGAGCCCTGTCCTCCGGGCGTTGTGTCCTCAATTGGGACGCACAGGACCCGCAAGTCTGCGCAGGTTTTTCCCTGCCCAGCGGAATTCCATTACACTGTTAATGAAATGTGGCGCACGTTAAAGCGTCCATTCCTGGTACCTAGTCGGTTCAAATTGCTTTATCCTTTTGCGCCGGCTACGGAATCACGATGGTGTGTGCCTCCACAGGTGGACCACACTGTGGCCGTGTTGAACAAGGCTACCTTGGTTCCTACTGAGGATACCCCGGGATCCCACGGACCGGCGGTTGGAGTCTCTAGCCCGCCATTCCTATACGGTGGCGGGTTCGTTGCTCAAACCCGTTTTCGCGTTCGTTCTGGTGGCTCAGGCGGTGGCTGATTGGACTAAGATGCTTAGAGGCAATCTCGTGTCTGATGACGTGCCGCCTGCCCTGCTGGAAATGGTGGATCAGATCCACCAAGGAGTCATGTATTTGTGTGATGTAGCCTTAAATGAGGCCCCCTTGGTGGCTCGCCTCTCTAGTGTCGCGGTACTTAACCGGCGACTGATATGGCTGAAGAGCTGGTCGGCCGACCGGTCCTCACGGAAAACAGTTGCTGATTTTCCCTATGCTGGCTCTCGCCTTTTTGGCGAGGCATTGGCAACCCTGGTGAAGGGCATCACGGGGGGCAAGAGCACTATGCTACCCCAGAACCCGAAGAACAAGTCTTTCTGAGGCAAGCGGGGTTCTGCGCCTAGATCCAATCAGGGGTCCTTTTGTGCCTTTCGGAACCAATCCAAGGGCAAGCCCTTCAAGGCCCAGGGCAACTAGAAGAAACCCTGGGCGGGTAAGCAGAAGGCCGGCAATGCCAGCTCGGCGGGACAATCCGCCTCTGCCTGAAGGGGCGCCCTCACCCGTTTCGTCATCGGGACAGGTTTCGGGGGTTTTATTCGAATCTGTTCACTGTGCCCAGGAAGGAGGGCAAAGTGCGTCCTATTCTGGACCTGAAAGCGCTGAACCGCTTCGTGCGTGTTCAGAAGTTTCGAATGGAGTCTCTCCGTTTGGTTGTGGCCTCCTTGAGTCCAGGAGAATTCCTGGCTTCGATAGATCTGAAGGATGCGTACCTGCACATCCCTATTTTCGAGGGTCATCAGCGGTACCTTCGGTTTGCTATCGCAGAGGACCACTACCAGTTTGTGGCATTACCTTTCGGTCTCGCTTCGGCACCCAGGGTGTTTACCAAGGTGTTGGCACCGGTCCTGGGCCTACTGTGGGCCCAGGGCATTGCGGTCCTGGGGTACCTGGACGATCTGCTTCTGAGATTGCGTGCCAGTCAGGACCTTGTGCGCGATCTGGCCATCACGGTACAGACGCTCCAGGAGTTCGGATGGACCATCAACGTTCAAAAATCAGCGTTGTCTCCGTCACTTCGCCTTCCCTATCTGGGAATGGTTCTGGACTCTGGACTGCTCAGGCAAAGGTGTTCTTGCCGGAGGACAAGCTCCGGACTTTGTGGGACGAACTCAGGTCCCTCAGGGACAATCCGTCCTCGTCACTCAGGACCTGCATGCGGGGCCTGGGGTTGATGGTGTCGGCCTTCGAGGCGATTCCCTTTGCCCAGTTCCACACGCGGGCTCTCCAGACGGAGATCCTGGCCAGGTGGGACAGACTTCCTCAGTCCTTGGATCTGGATGTCTCCCTGAGTCGCCAGACCAGATTGGCTCTTCTATGGTGGATCCAGTCCCCGTCGGTGGCGGAAGGCAAGTCCTTCCGTCCGTTGGTGTGGACAGTGGTTACCACTGACGCCAGCCTGTCGGGCTAGGGTGGAGTCCTGGGCAACCTGTCTGCCCAGGGCACTTGGTCGGAGGAGGAGTCCTCCCTCCCGATAAATGTGCTGGAACTACGAGCGATAAAACTCTGTCTCTTCCAGTGGTCGGACCGTCTCCAGGGCCTGCCTGTTCACGTACAGACGGACAATGCTACCGCGGTGGCTTACATCAACCACCAGGGGGGCACCAGGAGTGCTCGAGCGGCCCGGGAGGTGACCGACATTCTGTCTTGGGCCGAGACTCATGTCCCGGCGATCTCGGCAGTTCACATTCCGGGTGTGGAAAATGGGCAGGCCGACTATCTGAGCCGCCAGACCTTGGACCAGGGGTAATGGTCTCTACACCCGGAGGTTTTTCAGGTGCTGTGTGCGAGGTGGGGATCCCCAGACGTGGATCTGTTCGCATCCTGGCTAAATCGAAAGGTGGAAAGATTCGTGGCAAGAACGAGCGATCCGTTGGCGAACGCCTCGGATGCGTTGGTGGCCCCTTGGCATCAGTATCGTCTGATGTATGCCTTTCCTCCGATTCAGTTACTATCCCGGTTCCTTCGCAGATTGGTCTCGGAACCGCACATGGTGATTCTGGTGGCGCCGGACTGGCCTCGCCGGTCCTGGTACGCCGACGTTGTTCACCTGGCATTGGCGCCTCCGTGGTGCCTGCCTCTGCGGGAAGATCTCCTGTCTCAAGGTCCGATCTTCCATCCTGCTTTACAGTCGCTGGCTTTAACGGCCTGGCTGTTGAGACCCAGGTCTTGAAGGACAAGGGTCTATCCCCTGAGGTTATCCTTACCCTAATCAAGGCTAGGAAATCCTCCTCTGGTAAGATCTATTACCGTACCTGGAAAGCCTATTTCACCTGGTGTGAGTCCAGGGGGTTCTCCCCTCGTTCTTACTCGGTGTCGAAAATCTTGGCTTTCCTCCAGTCTGGAGTGGATCAGCGCCTGGCACTGGCCACGATAAAGGGCCAGGTGTCTGCACTGGCTGTCCTTTTCCAACGCCCTGTGGCGTCTCATTCCTTGGTGCGCACCTTCATTCAAGGTGTGCGACATTTGGCTCCTCCCAGGATGGAGCCTTTACCTCCATGGGACTTGAACTTGGTTCTGTCCGCGTTACAGCGTGCTCCCTTTGAAAACATCAGGGAGATATCGTTGCCTCTGCTGTCAAAAAAGGTTGCTTTTCTGGTGGCGATCACTTCGGCTCGCAGAGTGTCGGAGCTGGCGGCGTTGTCTTGCCGCTCCCCTTACTTGATAATTCACAAGTATAAGGTGGTTTTGCGACCACCCCCATCCTTCCTTCCCAAGGTGATCTCTGAATTTCACCTTAATGAGGACATTGTCTTGCCTTCGCTTTATACGAAGCCTAAACATCCAAAGGAGATTGCCTTGCATTCCTTGGATGTTGTCAGGGCGATCGGGGTTTACCTGTCATCTACGGAATCCTTTCGGAAGATGGATTCCCTCTTTGTCCTTCCTGAGGGACCTCGGAAGGGCATGGCTGCGTCCGCAGCAACTATTGCCAAATGGATTAGACAGACCATTGAGCAGGCTTACGCCTTGAAGGAACGGTTCCGCCCTTCCCTGTTAAGGCGCACTCTACCAGGTCTTTGAGTGTATCCTGGGCCTATTGGCATTGGGCCTCGGTGGCCCAGGTGTGCAAGGCGGCGACTTGGTCGTCGGTGCACACTTTTTCCAAGTTCTACAAAGTAGACGTTCTGGCATCAGCTGATGCTTCTTTTGGCCGCAAAGTTCTCAGTGCGGCAGTGCCATGATGGACCCTTGACTTTTTCTCTGGGTCCCTGGCTGTTGGCATTTGCTTTCCTGGGCTGTTGCTCCTGTTGAGCATTGTTTTTTTCCGTTGCCCAGTTGGTTCTCTTACGGTGCATGTAAGATTCCTTTCTCTGATGTGGGTACTGCGTTGCCTTTTCTACGGTTGCGTCTCCCACCCCTCATGTCTATACTGCTTTGGGACATCCCAATTGTGATGACTTAGAGGAGGCGTCGACTGTCGGAGGACGTAAGAGAAAACTGAATTTTTGTAAAATCTTACCTGTAAAATTCCTTTCTCTGAGTCCTCCGACAGTCGCCGCCCCCGCCCCTCTTTTGGGGTTCTTATTACCTACTGCTATGCTACCAAACTGAGTTGGGAGTGGTGATGCAGGGGGAGTATTGACCAGATGGGACAGCCCCCATGGGTGTGTATATGCTAATGCCTTTTGTCTTTGGACTAAGTCTATATGCCTAGCTATTCCTACGGATAGGAAGACAATACCCAACAGTGATGATTTAGAAGAGGCGGCGACTGTCGGAGGACTCAGAGAAAGGAATTTTACAGGTAAGATTTTACAAAAATTCAGTTTTTTTCATCAATTTAGGCCAATATGTATTCTGCTACATTTTTTTTGGTAAAAGTGAATATTGATTGATTTGCACAAAAGTTCTCACGAACTAGGGGATAGCTTTATGGCATATATATATATATATATATATATATATATATATATAACATTTTCTTTTTTTTACTAGTAATGGTGGCGGTCAGCAATTTTTAGTGGGATTGCCACATTGTGGCGGACAGATCAGACACCTATATGACACTTTTGACGGGACCAGTGACATTACTACAGTAATCAGTGCTAAAAATGAGCACTGTTACTGTACTTATGACACTGGCAGGGAAGGGGTTAACACCAGTGGCAATCAACAGATTAAATGTGAGCCTAGGGGTTGCTTTCTAAACTGTGTGGGGGATGGACTCACTAGATCAGGGTTTCTCAACCAGGGTTCCATGATCTCAGCTGCATAAGAGCTGGGGGAGGAGAAACAGCAGTACACTATACTTTCCAGTGAAAGGCTGTGCAGGGGGCTTGTGTCAGGACAAGTCTGATCATTGGGGGAGAGCAGGCTGAGTTCCCAGTACACCTAGAGAACTGACTGCAATGTACTCTCATGCCTAGCACGGTCAGTTTTTAATAGGAAAGCAGAGGGACTGGCAGGAACACCAGGCAAGCAATACAAATGCATGAAAAATGCACATAAACACACAAAAAACGCACTGGAACACACATGTCCTTATTTAAGTTTAAGAAAACAGAGGGGGAAAAATGCACTGGACTGCATCAAAAATGCACATACAGAAAAGCATCCAGAATGCATCTTGACCGCGTTTCCATGGTGCGCACTAGCCCTAACACTGACAGGGGTGGTTACACCTCAGCTTTTATTCATTTATGTAAAACTTTGAAAAAATAAACTGTTGCTGTAGTAGCTTTAAAGGTGTTAGCTGGAGTTTAGATTTAATTTGCTACTCTGGACCATCTAAATCTGCTAGTGTATCTAACACTACACTCTCCCCAGACTGACAATGCTGCTGCCCAAAAATGTCTCCAATGCTCTTTCACCCTAAGAAGGGAAGTGTGTCACTGGCCAGATCATCAAGGAAAAATAAGAGAAAAAAGACACACATATAAAGATTGGTAGCTGCAATATGTTAAATGTAGTTTTGGGTTTAATACTGTGACGGTGTTCACCGTCACTGGAATTTAAGGACAGATGGGTGATGGTTTGGATTGCTTCATATTTGTCAGCAAGGTCTCCATGTAGAAATATTGAGATTTGTTCCCATTTGTCATGAGGTCTCTGACCAGGAAGTACAACTCCTAATATGGTCATTCCAGGAAGTTCAATGAGGAGACTGACTGTCTAACAATGTTACTTTTGTCTGAGGTGGCTTTCCATTCACCTATTGTCGGGTGTGCTAATGAACCCACCTGTTGTCTGCTAAGGGATGTATTGACACTCAGAGTAATGTGTATTGGGGGCTCGTTATGGAACCATTGTTCTGTGTCTGGCTATTGCGTACATTGATTGTCCCCTGGGGGCTTCTGTCTCATTACACATAACAATCCTTCTGGTCAAGCAATCGGACCAATCCCTGATGACTCATTTTCAAGTCCTCATTTGCATGGCTAAGGAGGACCTGAAGGAGAACGGCATGTACTTTGCAATTGACCAATGGGAAAGCGGTTGCTGGGGGCAGGATGTTCCAAATTCTGTATATAAGTGTGTTGTGTACTTCCAATAAATCGTCTTCCTGTTTGAACTTACATACAGCCTGCCTGGTGTTTGTTCTAATGGATTCCCGAATGGCACATAGCTGTAGTTCGGATCCCGGAGCCTTGGTTGACTGAACCATCAGACGTTGCGATCTGCAAGCTGACTCACTAGAAACAGAGGCGTGTCGGGAGAGCGGAAGCGAGCAAGGGTCTTGTCACAAATACCACTCCAAATCATTACACCTCTATGATCTTTACATGTCATCTCCCCAATATGATGTCCCACTATCCACAGTGCCGGGGCAATTCCCTTTTCTAGAAGGAACACAAGCTTTCTGACATGACATCTCTGTGTGTGGGTCTTGTTATTACTCTGGAGCTATCCCTTAGGCTGGCCATGCTCCATTCGAATCTCGGAAGGTTCCTGCTGAAGCGGCCGAGATTCGAACCGATATTGGGCAGGCAAAATGTACCAAGTTAATCGAGCGATTCGAAGGCTGGGTGTACCCAAGTCCCCTTTAGTCCGACGACCGATCTGCCGATTTTCGGCTTGTTAGTATGGTGCTTCCGACAACCGAATCCGACTTTTAAGGCAGGAAAAATCCTGGTGTGCAGGCTATATAATTTTTGTCGACCGTCAAAACACGTCCGATTTTCGTCTCATTAGTACAGATTTCGATGGGAAAAAATCTTATGAGCAAGACTAGGCATGCTCAGAGATGAAAGAACACATAGAAAGCAATCCAACACATGACATTACTTCTGAAGTAGAATTCTGTCGTGCGGGAAAATGCGTATGCAGTCTAGGCACATTCCAACCAACAGACACGCACTCTGGACAAAAGACGGGACGACCGGTCGGCGGAATTCGTTGCGTGTGTACGAGACTTTAGGCTCGTGATGATGGGCTTTATTTTTCCGCCTTTGACATGCATTTGAAGCATACTTTCTCTATCGCTCATTGACAGACGTAGTCTTCTTGATTCTCAAGAGCTGGGTTATGTTGTCTCCGCAGGAGTAGGACTAGGCAGAATGACAAAACGTTCTGGCTCCACCCTAGGGGGCAGTCCCTGAGGGTATATCCTCCCTCTCTCTGCTACAGGGAATCAGTTTTTTTCTGTCTAGTCAGGAGTAAGGACCTAAGTTCCTTGCTGGGATCTTTTGGTCCTGGCAAGACTTTTTTTCTTTAAGAAAAAGACATTTTTTAGGTAGTTTTCTCCAGTGTTTTTTCCTGTGAGATCTTCAAGCAAAAATGCCGGACTGGGCGACACTTGTGGTCACCCCAGCCGGCCTACGAGCGCGTGCAGACCAGGCATTGCGCTTGGTCGGCCGCGACATATTCAAGTAAGTATGCGGGGCCGGGCGACGGGCTGGATGTGAGATCCAGTGGTCACCCCGGTTTCTGCCTAAAAACGCGTGCAGACCAGTGCGCTGAGTCGGCCGCGACGGAGTCCCAGTAAAGGGACTGACTTTGCGAGTTAAAAGCTCGCTTGGACGCCAGGACCAGAGAGTCGAGGCGTCCACAAACCCCCACCTCGGTGGAGAGGGTATTATGAAGAGAGGGTGCCTGTCGGTTCGGTATGGTGAGTAAAAACGTTCCCTTTTTTTCCTCATTTATGAGGCAGTATATATTATGGGCCCCTCCATATATGATCAGTATATATCTGACACTTACAAGTCCCCCTTGTAATACAGCATGTGTTTGTGGGAAGTGGACTTGGTTCAAGAGCTAACACTCTACCCAGCAGACTGTAACATTACAGCAAACATAGGAGGTATAATCCTACCTTATGTGCAGTGTATCTCTGTAGATCCATATGTCACCTCTCAGCAGAGTGCAGGTGGATGTGCTGGGAAGACGATATCGGCGGTCCGCCGCCATTTTGCCGTAGACCGAATGTATGTATGTCCTCAGGTCACGCCGGCCGCCATGTTTTTGGAGTCTTATGTCTCTTCTATGGGGGCGGCCATGTTTTGTGAGCCCAGCTTCCTCGTGGAGGGCTGGGAACGCCCGAAGGCGTACACAGGGGGCGGAGCCACGCCTTCTGCCCGGGAAAAAGCAAACAGCTCCTTCCAGTCTGTGTAAGACAGACGCTGGCTGCAGTTTGTTGGAAACTGCACTGCATCGGTTGGTGAGCCTTGGGGGTCCCTCTCTCTCTCTCTGGGATCGAGAAGCAGGTACTCTGAGGGGCGCTATTGCGCTAGGGGGAGACACACAAAAAAAAAAAAAAAAAAAGAGTTTTTTTGTTTATTGCTGGCAAAAAGTGTCCTGTATTAACATGGACCCTGCCACTCATGTATCTCCTCCGGATCCCCTCGAGGGGTCTGCGGGATCCTCCAGCACCCCATTGACAATTGAATCTTTGTCAGCCATTATGGAAACTTTTGTGTCCCGGGTGGAAGTGGCTTGTCAGGGACAGGGCGCAAGAAAGCGACCCCCGCCTAACCCCTTATTATCTGAAACCTCGGATTCAGACTCTGAGTCTATTTCTGCAGTTGCAGGTACTTCATCTGGTATTGGTGTCTCGGGTCCTGTCTCTTCAGACAGTGAGGAGGATGTTTCGGCATCTGCCATAGCCCGAGAGGAAGCGTTGGTAAACGCACTCATTGTATCTGTTCAAGAGACTTTAAGGTTACAGGGTATTCCATCAGAAATAGCTGAAACTGAGATCCGTTTTGGGACTAAAAAGCGCATCAAAGTGGCAAAGGTTTTTCCATTGCCCAAATGTTTTGGCAATCCAATCGATGAAGAATGGCGTCTGCCAAAACGCACTTTTAATATTTCCAAACACATTGACAGGCGTTATCCGTTTGAGGAAACCCTTATTAAGAAATGGACAGAACCACCTGTGGTGGATTCACCAATTGCTAGATTGAATAAGCCACGGTTATTCCTTTAGAAGACGCTCCGTCTTTTAAAGATCCAGTGGATCGCAAGATAGAAGCTATGTCTCGCACCATGTTTTCCTTGATTGGATCAGCTTTCAGGCCAATAATTGCTATTGGTCTGGTTTCGCAGGCTGTAACTGAATGGACCAAGTGGTTACGCCGGGACTTAGAAGAAGTCCCTCAGGCGGTATCAGATTTGTTGGAACAAATGATACAGGGGTTACAGTTTGTATGTGATGCGGCGTTAGACGCCACTCCATTAATGGCGCGAGCATCAGTCTCAGCAGTGGTTCTCAGGCGTACACTGTGGCTAAAAGGTTGGATAGCCGACCAAGGTTCCAAAAAAGCATTGGCTAATATCCCCTTTTCAGGAGAACGTCTATTTGGAGCCAACTTAGATGAGATCATTAAGGATCTCACCGGTGGAAAAAGCACCTTTTTACCGCAAAATTTTAAAGGTAGAGGAACTCGTCAAAGACGAGGGCCTTCTTTTTCTGCTCACAAGAGGTTTTTTCGTCCAGCGGGTGAAAAAACGAAGTCCTCCAAGGTTCCTACAGGAGGCGTCAGGGGTCGTTGGTCGGGCAAGCAAAAGCCCGCCCCCTCCAGACCTGAAGATAAACCATCCAAAGCCTGAAGGTGCGCCCCCACCCATAACTGGGGTGGGGGGACGTCTTCGCCGGTTCCCGGATCCATGGCTTTCCAGAATCCCGGACAAATGGGTTTGCGAAGTCATAAAGTCAGGGTACAAGATCGAGTTTCGATCTCTCCCACCGGCGCGATTCTTCCCTTCCAATATCCGACTATCTCCGGATCGTCTAGAAGATCTGCGGAGAGCAGTCACAGATCTACTACAACAAGGAGTGGTAGTCCACGTTCCTTGGACAGAACGGTTTCAAGGGTTTTATTCAAACCTGTTTACAATACCCAGGAAAGAGGGCAAAGTGCGTCCAATTCTGGACTTAAGAGCACTCAATTCTTTCGTCAACATAAGAAGATTCAGAATGGAGTCCATTCGCACGGTAGCAGCCTTCCTGCATCCAGGGGATGTCCTAGCGTCCATAGACATCAAGGACGCCTATCTTCACATTCCCATTTTCGCAGGACATCAGCGTTTTCTACGCTTTTCCGTAGAGGAGAACCACTATCAGTTTGTGGCGTTACCTTTCGGTCTCGCCACGGCTCCGCGGGTCTTCACAAAAGTGTTGGCCCCAATGTTGGCACTTCTGCGCCAAAGAGGTATATCGATTCTAGGTTACCTAGACGATCTTCTGCTTCATGCAGAGTCTCCTCAGACCTTGCTACAAAACATAGAAATTACTATGATTTCTTTACAGGAATTCGGGTGGCTGGTGAACCAGCAAAAGTCTTTTCTGGTTCCCACCCAGAGGCTCGAATATCTGGGTCTAATTCTAGACACAGTCAGGACAAGAGTGTTTCTTCCGGTAGGGAAACTTCGAAAGATTCAATCAGCAGTCCAGTTGTTACTGTCCAACAACTGGTCTTCCCTTCGGACTTGCATGAGGGTTCTGGGGTTGATGGTGGCTTCCTTCGAAGCAGTCCCATTTGCCCAGTCCCATACCCGAATTCTTCAGCAAGAGATTCTCCTCAGATGGAATCGGAATCCGGAATCCCTGGACAATCAGATACGATTGAGCAAACAGACCAGAGAGTCTCTGGTTTGGTGGCTTCGGTCTCCAATGCTCAGCCAGGGAAAGTCATTTCTGCCAATATATTGGACGATAGTGACCACGGATGCCAGTCTATCCGGATGGGGAGGAATTCTCGGTCAATTATCTGCCCAGGGACTTTGGTCCCCGGAAGAATCCAGATTACCGATAAATGTATTGGAACTGAGAGCGATCAGACTTTGTCTGATTCACTGGACCGAGCAGCTCCAGGGCAGCCCGGTTCGGATCCAGTCGGACAATGCCACGGCCGTGGCTTATGTCAATCACCAGGGGGGCACCAAGAGTGTCCGAGCGGCCAAGGAAGTGGCTTGCATTCTTCGCTGGGCGGAACGATTTGTTCCAGCAATCTCTGCGGTGTTCATTCCGGGGGTGGAGAATTGGCAGGCAGATTATCTCAGCCGTCAGACCCTGGATCAGGGGGAATGGTCCCTCCATCCAGACGTTTTCCACCAATTGTGCCTACGGTGGGGCACCCCGGATGTGGATCTGTTGGCATCACGATTCAACAGGAAAGTTCAGAGATTCGTGGCTCGCTCCCGCGATCCTCTAGCAGAAACCGCAGACGCACTGATCGCCCCGTGGGGGCAATACCAGCTAATATATGCCTTCCCTCCTCTCGCGTTACTGCCAAGACTTCTTCGCAGGGTAGAGGAGGAAGGAATCCCAGTAATCCTGGTAGCTCCGGACTGGCCTCGTCGAGCTTGGTACGCCGACATGGTCAGACTGGTGGCGGACGTCCCGTGGAGACTTCCTCTCAGAGAGGATCTACTGTCTCAGGGACCGATCTTCCATCCTGCTTTACGATCGCTGGCTTTAACGGCCTGGCTATTGAGACCCAGGTGCTGAAGGACAAAGGTTTGTCAGCTTCAGTTATTCCTACTCTAGTTGAAGCAAGGAAAGCGACTTCCAGAAAGATTTATCATCGCACATGGAAGTCCTACATTGCATGGTGTGAACCTTTGGGGTTCCGTCCTCGGTCTTATTCGATTAGTCGAATATTGGCTTTTCTGCAACAAGGGGTTGAGCAGAAACTGGCCTTGAGTACTATCAAGGGTCAGGTCTCAGCATTAGCCATCTTCTTTCAGAAGCCTTTGGCTACTCATTCCTTGGTGCGGAATTTCATCCAGGGGGTGCGACATCTGGCTCCGCCAGTGCACGCGCCGTTACCCCCCTGGGATCTTAATTTAGTGTTGTCGGTTCTTCAGAAACCTCCCTTTGAAGATATTAGGGAGATTCCTCTACCCACGTTGTCCCAGAAGGTGGCCTTCTTGGTGGCTATTACTTCTGCACGCAGGGTGTCAGAACTGGCCGCATTATCTTGTCGTTCACCATATCTGGTGGTTCATAGAGATAAGGTGGTTCTTCGTCCGAATCCATCCTTCCTACCAAAAGTAGTTTCAGAATTTCATCTGAATGAAGAAATTGTATTACCTTCCCTGTGTCCTAAGCCCAGTCATCCTCGGGAATTTGCTTTGCACTCCTTGGATGTGGTCCGGGCGATCAGGGTATACTTGAAAACGACAGACTCGTTTCGCAAGACGGATTCACTTTTTGTGATCCCAGATGGACCCAAAAAGGGGTTGCCTGCATCTGCCGCGACCATTTCCAGATGGATCAGACAGACGGTAGTGCAGGCTTATTCTATTAAGGGTCGGGAGCCCCCGTTCCCTGTTAAGGCGCACTCCACTCGGGCACTTAGTGCGTCATGGGCCTTTCGCCATCAGGCGTCAGTGGTCCAGGTGTGCAAGGCGGCTACCTGGTCGTCGGTGCATACCTTCTCAAAACATTATAAGGTTGATGTAATGGCATCGTCTGATGCCTCATTTGGCCGCAAGGTTTTGCAGGCCGCAATTTGAGGAGACCAGTGGTCTACCTCGAGGGTTTTTTTCCGTTGGAAATTTTTTTCTTTAGTCTCATTCTTTGTTTATAATGAGCCTTTAAAACTTCTAGTTGGCACCGGTTGGGCCTACTAGATTGGATTTGATTTGTCAATCCCACCCCTCATTTGTGGCACTGCTTCTGGATGTCCCAGCTCTTGAGAATCAAGAAGACTACGTCTGTCAATGAGCGATAGAGAAAAATGGATTTTTGTAAGAACTTACCGTAAAATCCTTTTCTCTTAAGCTCATTGACAGACGTAGTACCCGCCCCTCTATCATTGAGTTGGGTTGGGTTAATTTCTCTGTACTGCTTTAAACAGAACTGATTCCCTGTAGCAGAGAGAGGGAGGATATACCCTCAGGGACTGCCCCCTAGGGTGGAGCCAGAACGTTTTGTCATTCTGCCTAGTCCTACTCCTGCGGAGACAACATAACCCAGCTCTTGAGAATCAAGAAGACTACGTCTGTCAATGAGCTTAAGAGAAAAGGATTTTACGGTAAGTTCTTACAAAAATCCATTTTTCATTGTAAGTCTGCAGATTTCTACTAACCTCATGCACACAGAGCGTTTTTACAGCCGCTTTTAGGAGTGTCAGGCATTTTTTGCAGCTTAAAAACGCCCCTCCATGTTATTCTATGGCCTCATGCACACACAGATGTTTTGAAGCTGTAAGTGGCATAGGCATTATAAAGCTGCAAAAAAAACCCAGGGCCAGTGCGTTCTGAGGACCGGTGTTACAGCTGTAAAACATCTGACTTTGCTTAAGGTTGCTAAACGTGGTGCGACTTGTGCTCTGAAGATCTTGACGGGAACTCCATGCCAAAATGGAAAAAAAAAACGGTGTGGGGTCCCGTGGGGTCAAAATCCATACCAGACTCATATCTAAACATGCAGCCTGGCATGTCAGGAAAGGGGAGGGGACAAGCGAGCCCTCCCCCCTCCTGGACCATAACAGGCGACATGCCCTCAATATGGTAGGTGGGTGCTTTGGGCAGGGGGGGGGCTCTTTGGGGACAAGGGCATCTTCCCGACAACCCTGGGCAGTGGTTGTGGGGGTCCCCAGATCCCCCCGTGTGAATGAGTATGGGATACATTGTACGCCTACCCATTCACCCCAAAAAAGGCAAGGTAGTGTATATAATGACAAGAGATGGTTTTGAGAAGTACTTTACTAAAAATCGTCCTCCAATCTTCTCCCTCTGGTCTTCTCCCTCAGGTGTTTTCCCTCCGGTCTTCTGTGCCTCTGGTCTTCTCCGCTGCCAACCCAGTCCTCCTTTGACGTTGTCTCCTGTGATTATGCCAGCTCTGCTCTTTGCGGCTTCTTATATAGCCATGGGGCGTGGCCACCCAGAGACCCTGCCCCTTGTAATGTCACCGGGTGGTCACGCCTCATGGCTATATAAGAAGCCGCAAAGAGCAGAGCTGGTATAATCACGGGAGACAGCGTTGGAGGAGGATCGGGGTGGCCTGTGACTAGGATCCAGTCCAGTGGGCCTCCAACCAGAGAGACGTGAATTTCACTCAGGGCAGACAAGTGGCCACGGGTAAGATCTTTTTTCTTATTCTGCCCTCAGTGGCAAGTAGCAGTTGGTGTCTGAGCTCTGCTGGCTTCAGGAGTCTTATGCTGTTTATGAGATGGTGAGATATAATGAATGTAAGCCAGAATACTGCTAATGTTAGGCAGTCTGACCCAAATAGCTCCTCTATTTCACTTGTTGCAGAAATAATCAGTCAATCGAGCACCAAGTCCGCACATCGCTGAAATCGCTTTCTGTGTCCGATGACGAACTTCCCCAAGAATCACTATCACTCCATTCTGCAAGCGATTCTGTATCACTGTCGCTGTTTTCCAGCAGGTTATATACCGCTTTTGAGGTGGCGGCGCGCTTTTTTGATGCCATGGTCTCTCTGCAGTTTCCAGACACAAAGTACAGGAAAAATGCAGGAAGGGCACTGGAGAAAGTACTCGGGGGCAAACTAAGGTCAATTTATTTTATTTTAGTAATGTAATCCAATAGGATTACAATATATCAGTGTGTTTGTGTTTTTAACTTTTCAAATTTGCCACCGGTTCCACCCCCCTGAAAGCCGGGGCTCACAGCATCAGGCGGAAGAACAGGCTGCCATATGCTGCAGGGACACATCGCGGGATCCCGGGACAAGGTAAGTACCCTTTCTTTCAGGATCCAGCGATGCTCCCTGGCGGTACCCCGAGTGTGTCTCTGGGTTACCGCTAATGGCACTGAAATTCCACCCCGAGCCACACTTGGAAATACCGCCAGGGAGGTTAACAGACCAGGAATTTTCATGCTTAGTTGATTCTGGCTCCACCCGGACTATAATTCAAAAGTATGCCTACCAAAGGACACCCCCCTTACATCTGGGCCACTAGCAATTGGAGTGGGAGGAAAGTCTACCTCTCTCAAGGAAACAACCCTATACAAATTGGGATTGGAAATCACAATATATTTAATAAGCTGCTTGTCTCTGACACTGTACCATGTATTCTACTGGGAAGAGATTTACTGAATCGCTTACAAGCCTGCATGCAGTATACACCTAATGGAGCAGAAGTACATGTTGGAAAATTAGATGAGGAAATTATATGTGGACTGACAGCAATGGAACTAGAGGAAGAGACTGAAGGCAAAATTCCACCTGAAATTGTCCAAATACCTGATACTCTCTGGGAAAGTATGATGTGGGGTTTCTACAAGTACCTCCAGTAAAAAAGTTAAAATAAAAGCAGTAGCCCAAATCCCACGCATACCACACTACCCACTATTAGTAGATCAAGTCACCAGTATACGAATACAAATAAAATAACTACGAAAAGAAAACTACTAAAGAAAACAAAGAGCAGAGCACAAACACCATTGTTTCCTGTAAAAAAAAAAAGGTCAAAAAGGGAGAGAAGCCAGTATATCGAATGGTACATGATTTGAGGGTCATCAATCAGATTATCGAGGAAGATACTCCTGTTGTCCCAAATCCTAGTACTTTGCTCAATGATATACCTACAGGGACAAGGGTGTACACCGTAATAGACTTGGCCAATGCTTTCTTTACCGTCGCCCTGTAAAAACTCTATAAGAGTTCTACAAGGAATGGTTTCCTCCCCAAGTGAATTCTTAAAGGCCATGATGATAATCCTGAATGGATAGCAACCAGCCCATAAAGGCACAGTGATTAAAGTGTATATTGATGACATCTTGCTATGTGCAGACACAAAAGAACATTGTGAACAAGACTCTCTTTCCCTGTTGAAATATCTCAGTGAACAGAATTATTGCAGGGTGTCAAAGGAAAAGGTACAATTGTGTAGGCCTAAGGTGAAATTCCTTGGTCGCTGTCTAGGCCCTGGAACCAAGCACATTGACATTGAAAGAAAACAGACAATTAAAATGCCTCAGCCGAAAAACCACAAGCAACTTAGGGAATTCATTGGGATGGTGTCATATGTGACACCATCAACTTGCTAACACCAAGTTGAGACCCTTGTATGCTGTCCTAACTATACCCTTTGAATGGGTATAGGAATTTGAGGATGTCTTCAATCAGTTGAAAACTGATATCCAGATTGAGCCCGCTCTCAAATTGCCTGACCAAAACAAGCCCTTCCAATTATATTGTTCTGTCAAGGGAGCTACAGGCAATGGAGTCCTTACTCAGAGGTCACCATCAGGAACACACATAGTGGCCTATGAAAGCGTACAACTGGACCCAATCCTTCAAGGAACAACAAACTGCGTAAGAGCAGTTGCAGCTGCTGCATTACTAGTTGAGAAGGTTGCCATTGTAAAGATGAATCAGCCTCTGACAGTCTATACAACACATGCAGCAAATTAAATTCTAAAAAGAGTAAAGACCCAACATTTGTCATCAGCAAGGCTGAGCAAATATGAAGCAATCCTGCTTGAATCAGGAGAGATAGAAGTGAGAAGATGTACTACAATCAACCCTGCCAGTTTTCTCCCAGAGAGGGAAGAAGACCTTGAAGAGGAGGGTGATCACAATTGCTTGGAACTCAAGGAATAAGAAATACAGCAAATCTCCCTAGTAAAGGACACTCCTCTTGAAAATCCTGATCTAATCCTGTTTGTAGACGGTTCATGCCTATACAAGGACGGAGTCCCAAGAACAGCATATGCAGTGAAAACACTGGAGGAAGTGCTTGAGACCGAATTACTCCCTTCAACACTCTCAGCGCAGGTTGCCGAATTGATAGCACTCACTTGGGCTTGTGAGACCGCAAAGGATCAGCTAACATTTATACCGATAGCCGGTAAGCTCTAGGTGTAGTTCACAACTATGGACCCATATGGAAGAACAGAGGATTCACAACTGCTGCAGGAGAACCAATTCAAAACTGGAAATATATTCAAGAGCTTTTAAAGCAGTCACCCTCCTAAAGGAAATCGCTATCCTGAAGGTCAAGGCACATACTGGTGGATAAACCATGGAAGAAAAGGGAAACCAGTTGGCTGATTATACTGCCAAGAAGACTGCTGAAACATAAATAGAGAAAATGATGACTCTAGTCACTGATTTTTCAATAGAAGCTCGTAAAAGATTGGAGGAAAGGAAAGAACGAGTACAGAAGGCGAAATAACTAATCAGGAAACTGCAAGAATCTGCACTCAATGAGTGGTATGATATCATGGAAAGGGATGGAGCAAGGAAAGACCAAGATGGACTATTGTGCAAGGAAAATGGAATATGTGTCCCACCCCAAACTGAGAAAATGATCCTACATTTATCCCATGGACCAGGTCATGTAGACTTTGTTGAGGGAATGCATAATTTGTGCTAAAAATAATCCAGGAAAGCCAACTAGAGTGACACAAAGACATTTGGTAAAGCCAGTATTCCTTTTTCAAAGACCTCAGTCTGACTACATCCAATTACCTAAATCAGGCCAATACCAATATGTTTTGGTGTGTGTGAACGTGTTTTCAGGATGGGTGGAAGCCTGGCCAGTAACTAAGGCAAATGCCAAGACGACAGCAAAGAAGCTTCTTTCTGAAGTAATATGCCGTTTTGGAGTCCCTGAAACCATAGAGAGCAACCGTGGAACACATTTCACTGGACAGATCATGCAAATTATATGCAAAGACTTGAGAATTGAGCAGGCCTTTCATACCCCTTATCATCCCCAGAGTTCAGGAAAGGTAGAAAAATACAATGAGATTATTAAGAACAGGCTAGCCTAAACTAATACAGGAAACAGAGGAAGGGTCAGTAAAGAAACAGTGGCTAGAACTATTGCCTCTGGTTCTTTACAGCATCAGGACTACCCTTATCTATAAGACAGAGAATTTGAGCCCTTATGAGATTTTGTTTGGGGCGCCCACCTAAGACAGGATTGTATTTTACACATTAGACTGCTGTAATGTATAATGGTCTTGCTGCTTATGTAATTGCCTTGCACAAGCAACTAACTACGATGCGCAAGCTTGTTTTTGATTCTATTCCAGATCCAGATCCAGATCAAGTAACTGGAACACATGACTTACATCCAGGTGATTGGGTCCTAGTGAAAGAACATGTGAAAGTACCTTTGGGACCAAAGTTTGAGGGACCCTACCAAGTGCTCCTGACAACTACCACAGCTGTAAAGTTGGAAGGAAAACAGACATGAAAATATGCCAGCCATTGCAAGAAAGTACAGCCATCCTTAAAAGATGAGAGTTGCTGTTATGCTTTTGCTTGATCCTAGTAGTCAAGGCTAGAGAAGAAAACCGCCTGTACAATTACACATGTTGGCGGGCATAAAGGGTAACTTGAGTAGTTGCTGGATCTGTTCACATACACCAGACAACTCAAAAGGTATACACCTGATACCCATCCCCATTATTTTAATCACCTGGAAAACTGTATCTGTATTAATGGGCCAGGCCAAAAATTGGCCTTGATAGGGCCCCAAATGTTAAACCAATTTACTTTCACTCTAATTTTAAACAATACAAGGCTGCCCAAATATCATTGTGTCTAGAAATGCCACAAATGTTTTACTATTTTGAACATACACCTTATGCTAAATATAATAAAAGACATTTGGGAACATTTCCTTGCTTGGCACAGACAAAAGGTATACAACGTGGAATTAAAATAGAAGATATGTCAAACCCTGATTGTATAGAGATGGTAATGGCTTCTAGAACCCAAGGACTGCACGGGAATACAGACACCCAGAAATGGTGGGGCCAAGATTAAACGTGTGTCTATAAATCCTTTTGAGCCCTCACTGGGCTATACTCAAGCTGTTTGATCAGAACCTGTATTCTCTAATCCATGCTGGAATGTGGCAATATCCTAGGATGAGAAACGTTTCTGCAGCCAGATGTTTCAATCAGCAGACCAAAGGGTATATATGTTGCCCTGGTCACAGACTTATTACACCATATGTACTAATAGATCCTTACTACCTTATCTGTAGTCAAAAGGCTTATAAGTGGATACCTCCCCATAGTTATTGTTCCTGCGATATTAGGACATTAGCGCCATCCCTCTTCGTAGTTGAGGAAAATTACTGTAACGGACCGTTTCAGCAGACAAGGGGTTAAAATCCGTTTAGGCGATATGACCCTTTCTGAGAGACAGGCACAGCTACTGCAGAACACCAAACTCCCGAACTGGATACAAAATAGCACTCCAACCTGGAACCTCACGAATAGCTACTAGCAGACGAACAGGAAAACCATACATCAGCTTACACTCCTAGCAATCAGTCTCCAACAGCATACAGTGAATCCCCCCAAGAACGAGACAAAGCTCCGAGTTGAGGGTAAAACAGGAACAACATCAACATTTATTGGAAGAACACAGCACACTTTTATACAGAAATTGGAACATCCTTCCCCCAACAACCGCTTTCCCATTGGTCAATTGCACAGTACCTGCAGTTCCCATTCAGGTCTACTTTTAGCCATGCAAATGAGGAATTGAAAATGAGTCAACAGGGATTGGTCAGATAGTTTTGACCAATGCAAGGAGACAGAAGCCCCAGGGGGCAATCAATGTACACAATAGTCAGACACAGAACAATGGTTCCCTAACGAGCCCTCAATACACATTACTCTGAGTGTCAATACATCCCTTAGCAGACAACAGGTGAGGTCGTTAGCACACCTGACAATAGGTGAATGGAGAGCCACCTCAGACAGCCCGTCTCCTCAGAACTTCCTGTAATGACCATATTAGGAGTTGACTTCCTGTTCAGAGACCTCATGGCAAATGGGAACAAAAATCTTCATATTACAAGGGAGACATTTTTCCTGAATATGACTGTCTCATTTGTAGTAGTCCAAACCATATTTTCAGTGTTCAACACCCTCCTGGTCACCCTGCATTCACCAAATCCATACGAATTAGAACCAGGGGCTGTTTGTTCGGTAGATAAAATCTACCAAACAGCTGTGCAGAAAGGGAGAAATAAATCCTTCTGCACCGTAAAATTAACCCTTTAGCTGCCGGTCCATAATCCAAAGGCAGCAGGCGGGCAACCAGGCTCCTCCAATGCAATGTGGCGAGGTTGGTCTCGTCACAATTACATCAGGGCATATAAGGTACCAATGAGTCATCT
The DNA here is from genome assembly GCF_965119305.1 of Pelophylax lessonae. Taxonomy (NCBI): domain Eukaryota; kingdom Metazoa; phylum Chordata; class Amphibia; order Anura; family Ranidae; genus Pelophylax; species Pelophylax lessonae. The sequence continues at coordinate 526,723,939 of NC_138768.1, forward strand.
AGAGATACAATCACCAACCCATGCCTGTACAAAAACGTAGAGCTGTATTTAATACTGGAGTGGAGGTATGAGCATGGTTTCCAGCAATATTAGGGGGAGGCATAAATATAGTAGACAAAATGGAAAAAAGTCTTTATTATTATAGTGGATTGGTTGTCTAGATGTTTAATGAAACTGATAGTGCAATCAAGGAAATAGCTGCAGACCTAAGATTACTACACAAGCAATGGAGAATAAATTGGCCTTAGACTACCTATCAGCAAAAGAGGGAGGCCTATGTGTGCTTGCAAATGATACTACTTGCTGTACCTGGTTTGAAAGCCCTGAGACACAAGACATGATAGAAGCCCATCTCCAGAAGATGGTAAAACTGAGGAAACAGGCCATTGATCTCACCACCCCTAAAAAGAATAGTATTTGGAATCCATTTGCTGGTTGGAACATTGTCATAGGATTGCTTGCTTATTTGTTTTTCAGGTGTGCTAAATGTGGAATACAAAAGATTACTACAATGACAGGACTGAGGAAGATGACCCCAAGGAAGAGATAGACATTTGTGGTCAGAACCAGTTTGAACCAACAACTGTCATGGCAGACTGCTGCTAGTTCCCTTTTTGTGTCAGTCACATGATGTTAACGCCCATTTAACTATTAGCTTGCCATTCAGAAGATATGGACACTGATTGGATTGATTATACGATCACACCTAGATTACAACCTAGAACACACCTATGTCTTATGCATGTTCATTACTATAAATTAGTTAGCATAATGTTGTACGCTAGATGATATATTTCTGCCTTTGCCAAGTTAACATCAAACTGAGCTTTGTAAGACTGTATCATCCGACTGCAGGGAATAAATGCACCTTTCCTTTCATCAATTTGGACTCACTATCTCATCTTGAAGGTCTTGTTTGAAGACTCCCTAAGGCTCCATTCACATATAGGCGTTTCGGATCGTGGACAGAATTGCCGCGATTCTGCCCTCGAACCCAAACCAATGCAAGTCGCAAGACGCCTGTGTGATTCCTGTGACTTGCAATAGCACCCAAAACGTGGCGACAGGCGTCCCGCGATTCTGTTTGCGCGATTTTACCGCAATTAATCAGGTGACAACCGTGGCAAAATGGCGCCGCGTTTGGGGTGCCATTGCAAGTCACAGGAAACGCATGGGCGTCCCGCGACTTGCAATGGTTCAGATCACGGGCAGAATCATGGCAATTCTGCCTGCGATACGAAACGCCTATATGTGAATGGAGTCTAACCAAAAGTAACACTTTGCAGCTCTGTGTGCATGAGGCCTAAGCGTGAAATGTTGACAACGGTTTTGATCTGCACTCTCTGGATGCTGAAGGTCCTATTGGTTTTGAATTTGAACACATGCTTTTGAGTAGCAATGTGTTTTAAAGAAAAATACAGTGTTCATAAACAAAGCTCATCTTCACAAGCTCTCATGCTTAGAATTGCTCTAACATGACTAAATAACCATACTGAAGCAATCAAAAATCCCTCCAACCAAATCAGTGTGTAGCACAGTAAAGCCTTATTAAAAAAAGAAGTTAGTCACACATCTCATCCTATCACATATCTCAAAAATAATAGGATTATGGACAGGATGCCCTAAATGGGTAAAGCGCAATGGTACCTTAATACAGTTTGACTTAAACAAGTTCTCCCACTATTTGAGTACACCTGCTCAACACGACCCATTCAAGTGAATGTGGCCCCACCGTTACCCCCCCTGCAATTGTGTGAAGCTTGCATTTGAGGGTTAAAACAGGAGGTGACCTCCCAGCTGCCTGCCAAATCCCTCTGAAATGCAAACCATAGCAGATCACTTTTCAGAGGTGGTGCTAGTGTAAATCAGCCCTTATATTGTTTTCTAACAGATATAGATATCTTAGGTGATCACTAAAAACATGCCCCACAGATCTGAGATGGAAATAGGACATCAGTAAGTAGTTCCATCTTATTAAGAAAAAAGGATTATTGTTATACTGCTACTTTGAGAGGGTTGTTTTAATCCCAGCGAGAAGAGGCTTTCACGATTCAACCATACACCATAAATCTGAACTTTGGTCACCTATAAAAAAAAAAAAAAAAAAAAAAAAAAACAATGGGGCCTCCTTACATACAGTATATTCATAAATTTCTTACTCTATTGTTCCTTCCAGAAGCTGATTGAGATCTTCCTCACTCTCACTCCAGCACCTGAATGTGAGTGGACCAAGATTGTCATAACCTACAACACAGGACCAGTAGGCTTCAGGTCCTAAATTGTACATGATAGCTAAGCAAGGGAGTGGCAATATGACAGGGGGAAGAGCAAAGGGAGACAGTGGGGAGCCTGTTGTAGGCAGGTGCATCCCCCCCCTCCCCCACTACAGGTAGTGTTGTTCAGCTGACTGCTGTGCAGATGGAAATGGAGGTTGAGAGGAGCTATGTTCCTCTGAAGCCGCTATTAAATGTCATCAGGGGAGCAGCAGCCTGATTGGACGATGCTGCTCTGGTTAAATTGTATGGCCATCTTAAGGGCAATGCTAATAAATGGCACTGTCCCACTGCGGTTATAAAATAGTTTATGGACAGGATCCCTGTTGGCTAGGGCATTTAGCGCTAGGGAAAAGTTCTCGGTCGAGGAGGAATAGTGTACGGATACCAAGCCTAACTTCACAACCTGGGAACTCTAGAGAGTTAGGAAAAGGACCTTCCTATCGCAGATTCTTTATTCACAGAAAGCAGGAGGATTAGAGAGTACTTACTGTGCGGTAATGGTTGGAAAAAAGGATCTGCAGGGGTGTGCTGATATAGGCAATCCAGATAAGCTATTATTAGACCAATTCATGAAAGGAGTGAGTGCTGGCCCCATCCAGTGGGTCCTGCAAGAACGGGTGAGGTTCCAACCTTCCCCCACCTTCACTGAGGTGGTGGTGAAAGTGGTGGGTGGGGAATACGAGGATGCAGATGCCATTATTGCTGTGACCAAGAAAAGTGAGCCAATGTACTTTAGAGAGGAGGCTTTGTCAGGTCTGCAGACAGCCATATATAACTGACACAGAACATGGCCTCCATGCGACAGCAGATGGTTATGGTCAAACAGGATTTGGCCCAATTTTTCAAAGTGGAAAACCCATAAGAAGGGATCCTGATGAAGACGGAGGAGCTGGCGGTGGGGGTGCTATGGGCATCTGGCAAGGAATTGCGTCCGCCTCGAGAACAAAGGCGCCCCTCACCAACTGTTAAACTAAAGGTTCCTGGGGCAGAGGGATGATCTCTGTGAACTTTCCATAAATGTCCTATGTGACTGGAGTCATTAGTTGCCCTAAGCCCTGTTTACCACCTTGGTAAATAGGCAGCGGGTGTGATGTTACCACCATTGAGTATGACATTTATGTTCAGCAGTCCGGGGCCCGGAACCAGCTATACCTGTCATGGTTGTCCTTGAAACGGCCAACAATTTACCCATCATGGTAAAAGGAGTTGCCTGGGTGAGAGTGCAGGTTTTTGACCAGGTGGTGGAGTGAGTAGAGGTCATAGTCACCCATAGTCAGGTGGTTTTTCTGTACCCATGTCCTGGGTATGAATGTCCTTAAGGACCTAGAAATATCCAGATTTCTGATTGAAATTGATAAACTATGCATCCATAAGCAGGGACGTGTCTATCGAGTCATCTGGCAAAACATTATCCAGGCCTCCAAGAACTATCGCAAGGAGAGTCAGCGACAGACAGGGTGGGAAGGCATCACCCGTATACAGTCAAAGCAAAAGTTGCTGTTAGCCCCTAAACAAGAAGTCGTCTGGTCGCTACCTATTGGGGCTTCAGTTATAGTTAAACCCAGTAGAAACCTTGAGGTACCAAGAAAATGGTTGATGGCCAGAACCCTGTTGAAAGTTCATCAGGGTAGGGTACTGATTCAGCTATTGAATTTGGGAACCGCCCCTATTCTGCTACCCAACTGGATGATCATAGAAGATCTCTTTTTTTTCTTAATTCAGATTTTATTTAAAAAGAAAAAAACGTTTTACCATTTTTACACACAAACACAAAAACAAAATAACTACCCACCTCGCAGGGCAGAACAAACCACATTGAGCTCTGTTATCCATTCAGAAAGAGAAGGGGGCCGAGGGGAAGTCCTCTTCAGTAAAATTAATCTATGGGTTATAAATAAGGCTCTCAAGACCGTAAACTGTGGATTCTGATCAGTTGAAGATAAATCAACAGGAGAAGGGTGAGTCATAGAAGAGCCAATGAGAGTTGCAGAGATGGGGGGGGGGGGGGCTGGATGAGGGTGGAGATAACAGGAGACTGCAGAGATCCATTAATCATCAAGAGAGGAGAAATATGCAGGCAAGCAGTGGTGGGAGTGTGTCTGTCTGTATGCGTGTGTGTGTGTGTGTGTATGTATGTATGTATGTATGTCTGTCTGTCTGTCAGTGTGTGTGCGTGCATGCGTGTGCCTCTGTGTAAATCCAGGAACTGAACAAGCATCAGCTTCAGCTGCCCACAGTTAAAATGGCTGCATCCAGACTTAGTGGAGGGAGATTTCTGCAGCATATTTGGCAAGTACAGAATCACAGTATATATAAAATAATATGCAAAGTGGTTGGAGGGAAGCTTCAGAATGGCAAATATGTTTTTATTGCAAATTATGTGAGCAGACTGCAGTTCCTCTTTAAGACACTGAGGCCATTGGATTAGGGATAAGCTGCTTATAGTGCATATTGTCGCACCCAATTGCCCTCCCTTCTAGAACAGGAGCCTTGAGAGCTGAGGTAGCACTGGGAGGAGCATTCAAGCTTGGAGCTCAAGGGGATATTGAGAAGCCTATGCAGTATTGGTAGGGACATAGGTAGGAACAGGAAAGTCCCTTCCCACAAGGACTGACAATCTTAAAATGATAACTGATTATGTACGCCTGCAAATAGAAAATTGTTAAGTAGATGTATTATAAGTCTTTGGAAGTTCATAAGATGCACTGCCCTTTGGGGTGAAGGCATGGTGATGAACTGAAAAAGTCAGAATAGGGGTATTTTTGATTGTGCAGCTCCATGTCTTGACACGCTTGGGTCGTTGAAAAGATTGACGGCTCTATTTTAGTGCATGCTAACTGACATATGACATTATCAATGGGAGTCCCAATCCTCATCGTAACCCTTCAGCTGCCATTAGTTATCTACAGAGAATGACTAAGGGCAGTTAGTGTTCTATCGAGGACTACAGGCTGATCATTGATGGAATACTTGGGTATGATATGGATGTAGGATGGAATTGGGCAGCAATACCAGTTTTAAACAATAAGGATTGAGAAGCATTGGATCCACGTAAACTGCGGCTGACTAACCCTTATGTAAGCCAGAAGTATTGAAGAAAATGTGGGATGACTTTGAGAAGGAAATTAAGCATTTATGGCAAGAAAAGAAATCCTATGAGATTTTTAGCATTTTTTTGAGACACAAAGAGCTTTCTTTTGGTGGTATTTAATCACCACACTAATGCCCCGTACACACGTGCAGATTATCTGAAGACTTTAAGCATACCTCCCAACCGTCCCGGATTCCGCGGGACTGTCCCGCAATTTGGCGGGAGTCCCGCGGTCCCGCGAGCCAGTCTAAAGTCCCGCAAAATCATCTGGTGGCCGGCCATCCCTCCTCCCAGCTCCGGCAGGGCCGTCTTTCTCATGCGCGATTGCTGGGGAGTTGTCTGGGGGCCCCCGATCTGATCCCCCCACGCCGCAGCAGCAGCAGCTATTATCATGCAGTAAACACTGGTTGCTAAGATCGCCTGCCGAATGGCGTCTAGCAACCAGTGACGTCCGAGTAGGGACCCAGCATGCAAAGCGTCCTCCCCGACCTCCGTGCCTAGAGACTCCGGCTCCACCCACCTCCGCTCCTCCCTTCATCCTCACTGTGCGGCCGCTGCGGAGGGGAAACTGCCTGAGTGACTGAGGCAGCAAGACCGAGCAAAGACAAAGTTACTGCTGCTAGTGCTTCAGGTGAGATATTTGTCCTCCTCCGACCTCCGTTCCTAGAGACTCTGGCTCCACCCACCTCCGCTCCTCCCTTCTTCATCCTCACTGTGCCGCACTGCTGCTTCAGGTGAGATATTCTTTCCCTCCCTCCCCCCTTCTCTCTCTCTCCCCCCCTCTCTTCCTCCCTCCCCCCTTCTCTCTCTCTCCCCCCCTCTCTTCCTCCCTCCCCCCTTCTCTCTCTCTCCCCCCCTCTCTTCCTCCCTCCCCCCTTCTCTCCCCCCCCCTTCTCTCCCCCCCCCTCTCTCTCTCTCCCCCCCTCTCTTCCTCCCTCCCCCCCTCTCTTACTCCCTCCCCCCTTCTCTCTCTCTCCCCCCCTTCTCTCCCTCATCCCCCCTTCTCTCTCTCCCCCCTCCCCTTCCCCCGCTCTCCCCTCCCCTTCTCCCTCTACCCCCCCTCTCTCTCCCCCCGCTCTCCCCTCCCCTTCTCCCTCTCTCTCCCCTCTCTCTCTCCCTCCCTTCCCCCTCTCTCCCCCCCCCCTTCTCCCTCTCTCCCCTTCCCTTTTCCCTCTCTCCCCCCCTCTCTCTCCCCTCCCCTTCTCTCCCTCCCTTCCCCCTCTCTCCCCCCCTCTCTCTCTCCCTCCCTTCCCCCTCTCTCTCTCTCCCTCCCTTCCCCCTCTCTCTCCCTCCCTCCCCCTCCCTCCCCCTCCCCTCCCCCTCTCTCGCCCTGCCTCTCCCTCCCTTTCCCCTCGCTCTCCCTCCCCCATCCCACCCTTCTCTCTCCCCCCTCTCTCCCTTCCCCCTCTCTTCCCCTCCCCCTCCCCCCTCTCTCTCTCCCTCCCCCATCTCTCTCTCCCCTCTCTCTCCCTCCCCTCTCTCCCCCCCCTCTCTCCCCCCTCCCTCTCTCCCCCCCTCTCTCTCCCCCCCCTCTCTCTTTCCCTCCCCTCTCTCTCCCCCCTCTCTTTCCCTCCCCCTCTCTCTCTTTCCCTCCCCCTCTCTCTCTTTCCCTCCCCCTCTCTCTCTTTCCCTCCCCCCTCTCTCTCTCCCTCCCCCCTCTCTCTCTCTCTCTCCCTCCCCCCTCTCTCTCTCTCTCCCTCCCCCTCTCTCTCTCTTTCTCTCCCCCCTCCTCTCTCTCTCCCCCCTATCCCCCTCCCCTTCCCCCGCTCTCCCCTCCCCTTCTCCCTGTCTCCCCCCTCTCTCCCCCCCCTCTCTCTCCCCTCTCTCTCTCTCCCTCCCTTCCCCCTCTCTCTCCCTCCCCCCTCTCTCCCCCCTCTCTCCCCCTCTCTCTCCCTCCCCCTCTCTCTCTCCCTCCCCCCTCTCTCTCTCCCTCCCCCCTCTCTCTCTCTCTCCCTCCCCCCTCTCTCCCTCCCTCCCCCCTCTCTCCCTCCCTCCCCCTCTCTCTCCCTCCCCCCTCTCTCTCTCTTTCTCTCCCCTCTCTCTCTCTCTCTTTCTTTCCTCCCTCTCTCTCTCTTTCTCCCTCCCTTCCCCTCTCTCTCTCCCTCCCCTCTCTCTCTCCCTCCCTCCCTCCCCCCTCTCTCGCCCCGCTCTCTCCCTCTCCCCTCTCTCGCCCCGCTCTCTCCCTCCCTTTCCCCTCTCTCCCCCTCCCTCCTCTCTCGCCCCGCTCTCCCTCCCCAATCCCACCCTTCTCTCTCTCTCCCCCTCTCTCCCTTCCCCCTCTCTCCCCCTCCCTTCCCCCCTCTCTCTCTCTCTCTCTCCCTCCCCCCCTCTCTCTCTCTCTCTCTCTCCCTCCCCCTCTCTCTCTCCCTCCCTCTCTCTCCCCCCTCTCTCTCTCCCCCTCTCTCCCCTCCCCCCTCTCTCTCTCTCTCTCCCTCCCCTCTCTCTCTCTCTCCCCCTCTCTCCCCTCCCCCTCTCTCTCTCTCTCTCCCTCCCCCCTCTCTCTCTCTCTTTCTCTCCCCCCTCTCTATCTATCTCCCCCCATCTCTCCCCCCTCTCTCTCTCCCTCCCCCCTCTCTCTCTCTCTCTCTCTCTCTCCCCCTTTCTCTCCCCCCCTCTCTCTCTCTCCCTCCCTTTCCCCTCTCTCTCCCTCCCTCCCTCCCCCTCTCTCGCCCCGCTCTCCCTCCATTCTCTCTCTCCCCTCTCTCCCCCATCCCACCCTTCTCTCTCTCCCCCTCTCTCCCCCTCCCTTTCCCCTCTCTCTCCCTCCCTCCCTCCCCCCTCTCTCGCCCCGCTCTCCCTCCATTCTCTCTCTCTCTCCCCTCTCCCCCCCATCCCACCCTTCTCTCTCTCCCCCTCTCTCCCCCTCCCTTTCCCCCCTCTCTCTCTCCCCCGTCTCCCTCCCCCCTGTCTCTCTCTCTCTCTCCCTCCCCCCTCTCTCTCTCCCCCCCTCTCTCTCTCTCTCTCCCTCCCCCCTCTCTCTCTCTCCCTCCCCCCTCTCTCTCTCTCCCTCCCCCTCCCTCTCTCTCTCTCTCCCTCTCCCTCTTTCTTTCTCTCTCTCTCTCCCTCCCCCCTCCCTCTCCCCTTTCATAAAGTATAAGGAAAACCCTATTGACATAAGATAAATACCAATAAACCCCCAAAAGAAATGAAAACCTAAATAGACCACCCTCCTGAAATATATATTTTTTTTTTTATAAAAGGCCTGGCAGAATTTTTTTTTGTGCATAGGACAGCATCGCCACCAGTGGGCACAGGGGCGGCTATCTATTCCCTATCTATTGGCCGAGGAGGAGGCGGCAAGACTTGAGGAGACGTGGGGGACTGAGGAGAAGGCGCCACTGCAGGTAAGTGCACTGGTGTCTCTGCATTGAAGGGGGCACGCTGGTCTCCCTGCATTGAAGGGGGACACGCTGGTCACTCTGCATTGAAAGGGGGCATGCTGGTCACTCTGCATTGAAAGGGGGCACGCTGGTCTCTCTGTATTGAAAGGGGGCACGCTGGTCACTCTGCATTGAAAGGGGGCACGCTGGTCTCTCTGTATTGAAAGGGGGCACACTGGTCTCTCTGCATTGAAAGGGGGCACGCTGGTCACTCTGCATTGAAAGGGGGCACACTGGTCTCTCTGCATTGAAAGGGGGCACGCTGGTTACTCTGCATTGAAAGGGGGCACGCTGGTCTCTCTGCATTGAAAGGGGGCACGCTGGTTACTCTGCATTGAAAGGGGGTACGGCACACTGGTCTCTCTGCATTGAAAGGGGGTACGCTGGTCTCTCTGCATTGAAAGGGGGCACGCTGGTCTCTCTGCATTGAAAGGGGGCACGCTGGTTACTCTGCATTGAAAGGGGGTACGGCACACTGGTCTCTCTGCATTGAAAGGGGGCACACTGGTCTCTCTGCATTGAAAGGGGGCACGCTGGTCACTCTGCATTGAAAGGGGGCACACTGGTCTCTCTGCATTGAAAGGGGGCACGCTGGTTACTCTGCATTGAAAGGGGGCACGCTGGTCTCTCTGCATTGAAAGGGGGCACGCTGGTTACTCTGCATTGAAAGGGGGTACGGCACGCTGGTCTCTCTGTATTGAAAGGGGGCACGCTGGTCACTCTGCATTGAAAGGGGGCACGCTGGTCTCTCTGTATTGAAAGGGGGCACACTGGTCTCTCTGCATTGAAAGGGGGCACGCTGGTCACTCTGCATTGAAAGGGGGCACACTGGTCTCTCTGCATTGAAAGGGGGCACGCTGGTTACTCTGTATTGAAAGGGGGTACGGCACACTGGTCTCTCTGCATTGAAAGGGGGTACGCTGGTCTCTCTGCATTGAAAGGGGGCACGCTGGTCTCTCTGCATTGAAAGGGGGCACGCTGGTTACTCTGCATTGAAAGGGGGTACGGCACACTGGTCTCTCTGCATTGAAAGGGGGTACGCTGGTTACTCTGCATTGAAAGGGGGCACGCTGGTCTCTCTGTATTGAAAGGGGGCACGCTGGTCACTCTGCATTGAAAGGGGTCACGCTGGTCATTCTGCATTGAAGGGGGGCACAGCATGCTGGTCACTCTGCATTGAAGGGGGCACACTCTACCTTGATTACTGAAGGCCCCTTTCACACTTTTGTGACCTCAAAGTCACGCAATTTCTCCTGCATTCTGTACATGACATACTCCTGTCTCCTGCATTTTGTACATTACACTCTCCTGCACTATATACACAATACTTTACATTATATACTTCTCACCAAAGTCTTCATTGTCTCAACAGTTGCTGGTTGCTATGCAATCTCTGACTATTTTAATGAAGTTCTTCTTTAAGGTAGGCTGAGCAATCAAAGCATATTTTATGAGTACTAGGAAGTCTGGGTTGTGTTTACCCTATCCCTTAAGCCCCTCCCACTGCTAAGCAATTGGCCACACCCACAATTTGCCGCGGCGCGCTACGCGCGCCGCAGGTTTGCTTTCTCTTTCAGTGTCCCTCATTGCGAACTTCAAAAGTTGGGAGGTATGGACTTTTGTCTGCAGACTTACCTTTTCTATGTAGTGCAAGGGCCTGCCGGATTGCATACAAATTGAAAGTGTTTAGCTTTGACCTCATATTATATGGTTTTCGTAAATCTGCAGACAAAAGTCTGCAGATAATCTGCACGTGTGTATGGGGCATTAGTTTGTGCTTAGTTTTTGTTATAAAATTTTGCGCACTTTCCCACATGCCCCACCGCGAACGTAGTTTTATTCTGCCTTTTCACTCAATAATTAGAATTCAGTCTTTTGCTGTATAGGCATAAATAACCGAGTTTAAAATAAAAACACGTAAACAAACATAGTTTGTGGATTAAGGCTCGGTTCACATTTGTGCGATGCGGGAAGGCTGCGAATATGCAGCATGTTCCCGCATCGCATCCGCACATCTGACAGTTCACACTGCCATATGCGATACGCAGGGGGTGTCAATTAAATGTTAACGACAACCCCAGTTTGATTGCATATCGCAGTGCGATCGGCAAGTTTGCACAGAATCGGATCGCACAAGTGTGAACCACTGTGCGATCCGATCCTGATGCGGCTGAAAAAAAGCCTCATGTGCGAGTTTGCTGCGGATGCGCAGTGAATTCAGCCATACAAAGTGTATGGCTGAACTCGCATCCGCACATCAGATCGCATGTAATTTAGGAGCAGTGCGCTCCAAATGACATGTGATCTCGCAAACCGCACAAGTGTGAACCGGCACTTAAGTGCCTCCCAACTTTTTGAAGATGGGAACGAGGGTCACCTATTAGCAAACGTATGTAGGAATAGGACACACCCCGTCACGCCCCTTAACCGCTTGCCGACCGCCGCACGACTATTAACTGCGGCGGTCAGCCCCTCACAGGCAAAGCGACGTAGTACTACGTCGTTAGCCTGTGAGGGTCTAGGGAGCGAGCGCCCGGTCACGGACCCCCCCGCGCGTGTGACATCGGGTCCACCGGTCAGTCACGATCGTCCGGTAGAGCAGGAGAAAGGCAGGCGGCTAATGTAAACAAGCCGCCTGTCATTCTCCCCTGTGTAGGAATAGATATCATACGGTTCTACTATGTAGGACCTTTGATCACTGTTCCTACACCTCAAGCCACAGCCAATCACAGTTAGAATCACGCCCCTAGGGACACACATAGCCCCTCCCTGTCAAACAAAGTTAACCCCTTCACTGCCAGTGTCATTTTACAGTAACAGTGCATATGTATAGCACTGATTACTGTAGTAATGTCACTGGTAACCCCCGAAAGTGTCAAAAATGTCAGTCAAGGGTCCGATCTGTCCACCGCAATGTCGCAGTACCGCAAAAAAAATCGCAGATCGCCGCCATTACGCGTTAAAAAAACAACAAAAATGACAAAAATCTTTCCCTTTGTTAGTAAACGCAATAACTTTTGCGCAAACCAATCAAAATACGCTTTTTGCGATTTTTTTTTTACCAAACATATGTAGCATAAAACAAATTGGCCGAAAATGTTAAAAAAATTTAGATTTTTACATTTTTTTGGGGGAAGTTCATAAAAAAAATTTGAAAAATATTGTTATTTTTGCAAAATTGACGCTCTTTTTTTGTTTATAGCGCATGATCAAAAATGGCACAGGTGATCAAATACCACCAAAAGTAAGCTCTGTTTGTGGGAAAAAAGGACGTCAAATTCGTTTAGGTACAGCGTCGCACGACCGCGCAATTGTCCGTTAAAATCACGCAGTGCCGAAACGCAAAATAGGCCCTGGTCAGGAGGGGGGTAAAATCTTCTGGGGCTTAAGTGGTTAAAGGAGAATTATAAAAAAAAAATGATTAGTTAAAGTAGAAGTCCACCCGAACACTAAAATCCCTGCATCTATAGACCTCCACAACTTACCATTAACCTATCTAGCCCTATAAAGGAAAAAAATCTGTATACATACCATTTTTGAAGCCGATCCGATCCCAAAACACTAAAACTAACACTAAAATTCCTGCATCTATAAACCTCCACAATTTACCATTAACCTATCTTGCCCTATAAAGAAAAAAATCAGTATATATACAATTTTTGAAGCCCATCCGACCCGACCCGATCCCATGCTGAGCTGTCAGCTGCGGATTTGCTGTGGAGGTGAGTGCAGAGGAAACATCAGACAATGGAAGCTTCATAGTAACTCTTTGGGTGACATCACTTCCCATTCCTCTGTAGAGCTTCGGCCGCTGGAGAACGGATCGGATCGGCTTCAAAGAAGGTATGTATACCGATTTCTTCTTTACAGCGCTAGATAGGTTAGTTTTAGATCGTGGGTGTCTATGGATGCAGGGATTTTAGTCTTAGGGTGGACTAAGTGCCGGTTCACACTTCCGCGTGTGCGGCGATCGCAGGTAATATCGGAGCGCACTGCTCCTTCATTACATGCGATCGGATGTGCAGTGCGAATTCAGCCATACACTTTGTATGGCTAAATTCGCACTGCACCCGCACAAAAGTCGCACATGAGGCATTTTTCAGCCGCATCAGGATCGGATGGCACAGTGGTTCACACTTGTGCGATCCGATCCTGTGCGAACTGTCAGATCGCACTGCGATATGTGATCAAACTGGGGGTGTCGTTAACATTTCATTGACACCCCCTGCGGTCGCATATGGCAGTGTGAACTGCCAGATGTGCGTTTGCGATGCGGGAACAGGCTGCGAATTCGCAGCCTTCCCGCATTGCACAAGTGTGACCCGGCACTAACACTTTAAACTCACAAGTGCTTTTCTTACAACTACTATTCCTTTATTCTGGCTTTTCAAATGTAAAAATTCAGCAATTTGGATGAAAGGTTTAGCACTTGGAAACAGTTTTTGGCAGATAAAAGGTGCATTTTCTATACAACTTTATAGATTTGACCAAAATGAGGGACACATGAGGAGGACAAAGGGACTTTATTCCAAATTAGGGACAGTTAGGAGCAATGGATTAATTTAGTAACAAGTGAAAGACAGAAATATTCACAAGGGTTGCAAAAAAAACCTCAAAAGGCAATGCTGTTATGACCAAGAAACAACAAAGGCCGTCCACAGGAAGCTAAACCCATACTTCTCCAGCCTTTCTACATCACTTCCGCTTGTGTTTTGCGACATCTCGTCACGACCGCGCCTGCCTCCTATACGCAATAACGCTGCGCCGGTTGCTAGGCAGCTCTCCACATCCAGCTTTATTGAAAAACAATGGCAGACACGAAGTAGTCTGTGGGAACTGACGTAACTGAAGCGGAAAGAAGGCTAAGCGCTGATTGGCTACGTCGAGTGCGGTGTGTTTACGGAGTGTGCCAGCAGTAGCAGGTCGAGGCTGAGTACCGGTAGGAGCAAATTCTGTGTTCTACTTCGTGCTGCTGTCTGGGGGTAGAAAGTTAGCTCTTATAGCACAGCCTGAGTGGAAGCTGGGGCTTGTAGTTCCTCGCTGGAGGTTAAAGGTACCCAGCCATGTGTGCTGGAGTCAGTGAGGTTGTTTCGTATTGAAGAGGTTTGCCAGTTTATGTCGCACTCTGGTGCCCTGAAGTGTTTCTTAACATTTCAGGACACCTTGGGCCCCATTTACACCTTACCATTTAGTAGCTTGACACACCAACACTCTCAGCATCCGAAATCCCATGTAATTCAATGATGGCTCTTCACATATGAGCACTCAGACCTCTTTAGCTTGACACTCCAAAAGCTACATGAGCTACTTTTGAGGCAGAACTGTGTGTTTTTGGCCCCATTGACTGGAATTAGAATGCCAGAAAACATGCAAATCAAGCATTTTGCGCCTTTAACCCCCCTTGATGCTGGTCGCACGCATATATGCAGCCGCTCGGGGGGCCCTGTTAAAGCGGATTTCCAGCCTTTTCTGTGTTTATTAAAAGTCAGCAGCTACAAAAAGTGTTAATAAACACACACTCACCTGTCCCCCGGTCCAGCGATGCGGCCGCCCAAAGCCTCGATCCTCTCCCTCTGGTCTCAGCGGCGCCGGCATCACTGGTGTGGGCACCCTGCTGTTACAGCTTGCGGCTTCACAGCCGGGTACACACTGCGCATGCGCGAGTTGCACTGCGCGTCTTGATTGACTGGCAATCTTCTGGGACCTCTGACATGTCCCAGAAGATTGCAGGGAGGGGGAGAGGAGAACTTCCGCTCAGGGCGCCGCGGCGCTCCGAGCAGAAGTGGGTACCTGTCAAAACTAGGTACCCGCTCCCCCCCCCCCAAAAAAAAAATTACATGCCAAATGTCGCATGTGGCGGCTAGGACTACCTAAAGCAGAAGTTCCACTTTTGGGTGGAACTCTGCTTTAAAGCAACTTATCGTGCTGAGAACGTGCCCCCTATGCAGGAGCTGGCGGGAAAGCTCCCGATGCATACTTGTGATTAGGAGATTTCCAAATACAGTAAACCCCCCGTATGTATGTGTGTGTGTGTGAGAGAGAATGGTCGTGTGTGTGTGTGTGTGTGTGTGTGGGGCTCTGTGTGCTTCCTTTGAGAATGTGTGTCTGCATGGATGAATGTGTGTGTGTGTGATCTGTGCTGTGTGCGAGCTTCCTGTGTGTGTGTCTCAGAGCAGGGCTTGGTTTATTTACAGCATGTGAACAAAAGGGGGGTTACAGGGAGTGGCTTCAAGACCATGTATACATTCTAAAAGTACAATAGGAAAGAAGAGTCAGTGTTTATGTAGAAACACAGTCATGTGCAGAGATGAGCAGAAATGGCTGCCATCCTATGGACTTGGCTGTCCTCATCCAAAAACACGGACTCATTACCTGTTAGTGGATCCCATCAAATATAGTTCATATAAGCCATATTTGATAGTTATCGTGCTACCGTTCCAGTGAATGGGACTTTATTATATCTGCATAAGACAATAGCAGCAGTATTTTAGTCATATGGATCAAATATGACTGAAAGATGGCATCCATTATTTTGGTAAAAGGATAAGAATTCCACATCACAAACACATCTCCGCAGTAAATAGACGGGGCCCCGGATGGCGGGTATATATTTTGTGCGATAGTTACAAGTATTATACTATCCCATCTAATGGAAGATGTTCACTAAACAGGTCTTTCCTCAATGCCAGTTAAAGCAATATTCGCTGTGCATAGCAATTACTGGTAAACTGACACTGGGAGACATAATGGCAATTTAACTAAAAAAACACATCCTAAAGAAATGTCCACAATAACATTTCCACAACAATACTCACTACATTGTAGCAAAGTGTCATTTCTTCAGTGTTGTCGCATGAAAAGATATAATAAAATATTTACAAAAATGTGAGGGGTGTACTCACTTTTGTGAGATACCGTATATAGTCTATCTAAGAGAGCAGAAAGGAAGCACAAAAGAAGTAAAGGGGAGGGAGTAGGGTTGCCACCGCATCCCTTTAATCCAGGACACATATTAATGACACAGGTTCTGAGGCTGATATAAGGAACCAAGTGAGTTTACCACCTTAGCCACAGAACCTGTGTAATGTGTGTCCTGGTTTAAAGGGATGAGGTGGCAACACGAGGAGGGAGGGGAAGAGGGTACCATGGGGGTTCTAAGCTGTTCAATATAGAACCATCACAGTTCAAATAAATAGGAAGTCAGGAAAGTGGTTGAGCCAGGGTTGGCAAATCCATTGGAATTTGCTGTATTTTCCCCACAAGGATCACCGGCAACCACTCGTTATTAGGCATGCCATGGACCTCGATTTTTAAGATCTTCAAACTGATGAGGGGTGGATTGCCATAAAAATGTGAGCGATTAGGTTATGTTCCTGACGGGTAATATCCACAATAGTTTTATGTAAGAGTGCTTCCCCTGGATCTTTCTGTAAATTTACATGGAGGACCATATCAACCTACGTGTATACCTAATTCATAGCCTCCGCACCTTGGGGCAGGTCCACCATATGGGTTTCATTTCGCCCAAATCTGGGCAACCTCAAACAGTTGGATGGGTACGAAGGTAGACCTTTCACAAACATAGCTGGTCCCTAGTGCTTTTCATTAGCTAAAAATAAAAAAACAGCTGAAGCCTAATGTGGATCTTAACCTTCCTAATTAAGTTCCCTCCACTCCACCCCTTCTCCCATCCTG
The DNA here is from genome assembly GCF_965119305.1 of Pelophylax lessonae. Taxonomy (NCBI): domain Eukaryota; kingdom Metazoa; phylum Chordata; class Amphibia; order Anura; family Ranidae; genus Pelophylax; species Pelophylax lessonae. Next base: position 526,740,381 of record NC_138768.1, read on the forward strand.
TACATAAATAGTTTTGTTTAAAGAAAAGTGTCCATCCACACCCCTGCATGCTCGTCACTCGCCTAGGGGACTGATGTGCACAGTGCCTACTGTGACATAGAGTTTTTAATTTAAAAAGGTTGAGGGGTGGGGTGGGCCTAGTGGCTCGTCATTGGGAGGCCCTCTCACTAAACCAGCAAGAGGCGGCAGACCTCTTGATGACGTCAGAAACAACATGGCGGCACGGGACCAAATGGTGTCAGTGGATCAGAGGATCTCGGTGGGACAACAGTGGATCTGCTGGGTGGGTGACTGTCTAAAATTTGCAGAATCTACCTCCCGGTAGGAAAAAAAAAAAGGTGTTTAGTGAAGATCTGCTTTAAAGGGTTCGTTCACTTTTATCAATAAACTGCCTATGCAGATAAAGGGATGTCTGAAGATAACAAACTGTGCAGCTTTCACTAAATTTTAATAATGCCTTTGTTAAAGGTTTAGTCTATTTACATACAGTACCTCTTGAAGCCTGACCTGAAAACTCCCAGGGATCACATCATCCCTTCCTGCCTTGTTGGTAGGATGTTTTCTAAAGCCCCGTACACACGTACCGATGGTCGGCTTACAAATGTTCCTCTTTTCTCCCCGGGATGTCGGTGTCTGCTGAAAAGTGCAAAGACAGCACAAGGACAGCACAAGAATTTTGTCCGCCGACTGCAGAAGTGATGTCATGTAATGGTTAACTTTCCCTGTGTTTTCTATTTTCTGAGCATGCCCAGTCTTGCAAATCTGCGGTCTGTCGGCCGAATTGTGTACTGACAGGCGAACAATCGTCCGTTCTGGTGTCGGCATACAAATATTTTCATGTTTGCACGAAAGACTTTTGTCCGCGGATTGTGCGCAGACATCTGTCGGAGGCACCATACTAACACGCGTACAATCGGCAGATCCTTCGTCCACCGACGTTTGTATGCCGACGATCGGTACGTGTGTACGGGCCTTAAGAGATTCCCAGTGTTGTTCACCCTCCCCATCTTAGGAGCAAGCAGCCAAACGCTTGTTAGCGGAGACAGAGAGCATGTGAAGGAGATTGCAGCAGAAAAAGAGCTTGCTTCTGTGATGGTGAACAGTGATGGTGAACAGTAACAGCTGGGCCTCTCTTAGCAACATTCTTTGGAACTTCCTGAGAGTTTTCCAGTCAGGCTTTATGTGAATAGCCTACAGTGGTATTCGACATAGGTGAAAGCTGCTGAAAAGCAGAGAGAAAAAAACAACCAGTTCAAAAAGTAAAAGTAGCACACATTACCCCTTGATTGCCCCTAGATATTAACCCCTTCCCAGCCAGTGTCATTCGAAAACTGTACAGTATTATCACTGATCGTTCTGTTTTAGCGTCACTAGCGACATCAATTGTCAGCTCGCATCTGTTAGTGCCAGATTGCCCACCACCATATCACAGTCCTACTCTGTCACTGATCACCACCATTACGCTATAGTGTCTATAGCTGTGTTAATTATATTAAGTGCATATATACCATATATATATATATATATATACTTTCGCACAAACCAGATATACAATTATTCAGATTTAGTTTTTTTTACAAGAGACATGTAGGAAAATACATTTTGGCCTAAATTATAAAGAAAGTAGATTTTTTTTTTTGAACGTTTTAAAACAGGAGAACATTTTTTTTTTTTTTTTTTTTTTTTTTAATTTTTGGTTTTAGTTATAATAAAAAATAAAAAAACCCAGTGGTGATCAAATGCCACCAAAAGAAAGCTCTATTTGTGTGCAAAAAAAAAATATTGAAATGTAATTTGTGTACAGTGTTGCATGATTGTGTACTTACCAGTTAAATTAGCGCAGTGCTAAATAGCAAAAAATGGCCCGGTCATGATGAAGGGGGGTAAAACCTTCCGAAGTGTAAATGGTTAAAGTGGTTGTAAACCTCAGACATGAAATCTGAACAAAGCTTAGCCTTCTATAGTGTGTACTTGTCTCAGAGCACTAAGTGTTATTTCTGGCTGCTGCTTCCTACCTCTGCTATAAGCATGAATCCCTTCTGACAAGTTTACCTGACACCAAGATAAAAATGGGGACAAGGGGAGGGATCTCTAGCTGATTGACAGCCTCAGCTTTGTTCCTGTGTGCTGTGTGAAAGGGGGGTGGGGGGTGTCCCATTCCATCCTTTTCCTCTAAACGGTTTTTAGAGATATCAATGAGTTTTGCAGAGTTTAACTTTAGATCTCAGCCCCCTTTTCTCTGAACGCTCTGACAGGCTTTATAATTTCTGTACTGTACTTTGAACGGATGTGGAGAAGTGAAGACTGCAAAAATAAACAGGTACGGGTTATGTAGAAGAATTTGTTTTATCTTTAACCCCCTAAGGCCAGTCACTTCACTGGGCATGTGTAAAGGTTTACAACCACTTTAAGTGCCGGTTCACATTTCTGCAATGCGGGAACGCTGCGTATATACAGCATGTTCCCGCATCGCATCCGCACCCCTGGCAGTTCACACTGCTATATGCGATACGCAGGGGGTGTCAATTAAAAGTTAACGACACCCCCAGATAAGATCGCATATCGCAGTGCGATCTGAAAGTTCGCACAGAATCGGATCGCACTAGTGTGAACCACCATGCAATCTGATTCTGCTGCGGACCAAAAAAAGGGTCCTGTGTGAGTTAGGTGTGATTGCGGTGCGAATTCAGCCATACAAACTGTATGGCTGAATTTGCACCGCACAGAGATCGCATGTAATTTTAGGAGCAGTGCGATTCTAATTACATGAGATCTCTGTGACTTTAGTTTCACTTTAAAGCAGAACTAATTCCATCAATTTAAAGTTTTCCCAAAGCAGTTACATTAAGGGCTCCTTCACACTGTAAAAATGCATCCTAACGCACATGTTTTCCATGTTGCTGCATATTTAGGGAATCCCAATATTTTTAATGGACTGCCCTATGCGTAAAACAAAAAGTAGTCCAGCCACAATTTTTAAAATTGCCCCACACTAAACTGCATAGGTCTGCGGTACCATGTGTTTTGGCAGGTGTGAAAGTATTGGCACTTTTCCACTGCAAGTACCGGCTCGACTCTGCTTGGCCCGGTTTGCTTTTCCACCGCTGGTACGGTGTTGGAACGGTTCGGTACGGTATGGTTTGCTTTTCCACTAAAGTAGTACTAAAGTTAAGTGGGCGGGATAACAACGATTCTCTGACCAATCAGTGGCTAGTAGTGACTGCATGCAAAGGATTGTGGGATCTGGTACCGGGTATGGTACCTCTTGGAACCACAATCGAGGTGGTACTGTTTTTGAGAGCCGTACCATTCGGTTCCATGCAGTGGAAAAGCACCGAAGTACCGTACCGAACCGTTCCTACACCATACCATGCGGTACCAGCAGTGGAAAAGCACAAAAGCGAGCCGAACCGTTCGGTTCCATGCAGTGGAAAAGCGCCGCTGTACCGTACCGAACCGTTCCTACACCGTACCATGCGGTACCAGCAGTGGTAAAGCACAAAAGCGAGCGGAACCGTTCGGTTCCATGCAGTGGAAAAGCGCCGCTGTACCGTACCGAACCGTTCCTACATCGTACCATGCGGTACCAGCAGTGGAAAAGCACAAAAGCAAGCCGAACCGTTCAGTTCCATGCAGTGGAAAAGCGCCATTAGCGTGTTTGCCAGATGCACGGGGGTGTCATTAAAGCAGTGTTCCAGCTTTGGAAAAAAAAATAAAAAATTCAGCTGCTGACTTTTAATATATAGACATTTTACCTGTCCAGGGAGCCTGCGATGTCAGCACCCCAGCTGATTTTCGATTTGGCTGCCAGGTGCTGCCACCGCCATTCACTCTAAGGGAAACTGGCAATGAAGCCTTTCGGCTTCACAGCTGGTTCCCTACTGCAGGTGCGCAAAGCGTGCTGCACATTCTCATTGGCCCGGTGGCGGGGGAAGGAGAAAGGGGACAGACCTGAGGGACGTCGCAGTGGCACTGTCTCCTGGAAGTGGGGGAAGGGTACCTGTCAAAAACAGGTACCCCCCCCTCCCTGAAAGATGCCAAATGTGGCACCGGAGGGGGGGCGGGGAAGCAGATGAGTGGAAATTTCACTTTTGGGTGGAACTCCGCTTTAAGATCTAATGGCACCCACGCACTTCTGAAAAAAGAAGCATGTTTTTGTGTTTGTGCCCGTTCCTGCACTGCACCTGGCATGAGAAGACCTCAAGGCATGTTGTGAATGATAACTATAAAAGTTGCTTGTGCTCTCAACAGAACTGTCAGACCATCAAATGGCTGGTGTCAAAACTGATCATGTGTGCAACAATATGGCAACTGCAGATCAGAGGCTAAGATGGCAGTTTCCTTGGCTGTAAAAAAATGGTTTATTTCTGCTTTACCTGAATAAGCTGAAGTTAGAAGCCAATTGGTTTCTTATCACAGCTGCTCCAGAATCTGTCTGCTCCATCTTAGTAAATTCGACCCCTCTTATACAGTTCTATAGGGAGAATTTTATCTAGACTAGAACAGCCAGAATCTGGAGCAAGTGTGCATGGCAGCCAATCAGCTTTCATCTTCGACTTGTTCAGCAACCTTTTAAAAATGAAAGTTGGAAGCTGATTGGTTGCCATGCACAGTTGCTCTAGTTTTGATGAATTCCCCCAAAGTGACTGTGGGGTTCTTGGGACCTATGGAGTCAGGAATGCTGACAGAGGGTTTGGGTTGATGTTGGAAAACAGAAAATAGAACAAGATGTTTTGTTCACCCAGACTGCATTTTTATTGCATGGAAAATACAGCAAGAAGAGACACTTTGTTGTGTTTAATAGAGTCTGTGCATTATATTGCAGGGTGTGGAAAAAAAAAGTTCCTCATTCCTTTAAATCAAGTCACAGGGATTCCTTACAAAAACACAGATTTGATGCACGTTAAGGTAGAACTATAGGCAGAGTTTTTATTTTTTTTATTTTGGATAGAGCAAGGGAAGGGTATAATCCCTGTCATATTTTTTTTTTTCGCCATCTGTGTCCTATTGTTGAGATTTTCCTTCACTTCCTGTCCCATAGCCAAACAGGAAGTGCGAGAAAATCCCTGTAAATTAAGGGAATCCTTTGGGGCCCCCAGGTCACGAAAACTAGTGTCCCCATGGGAAGATTTCCCCTCGGTTTTACTCTTCTGGGGACAACCCAAAATTTGGGATTTTCTTTCAATGCTAATGGTAAACGGGACAAATGGAGAGGGTCAGCCTCCCTAACGAGGGCACAGACAGGGGTTCTAATCCCCCTCCACAAGTTTTTCTTTTAGGAATGCTTTAACCACTTAAGCCCCCCGGAAGATTTTACCCCCTTCCTGACCAGGCCCTATTTTGCGATTCGGCACTGCGTGATTTTAACAGATAATTGCGCGGTCGTGCGATGCTGTACCTAAACGAAATTGACGTATTTTTTCCCACAAACAGAACTTTCTTTTGGTGGTATTTGATCACCTGTGCGATTTTTACTTTTTGCGCTATAAACAAAAAAAGAGCGTAAATTTTGCAAAGATAACAATATTTTTCACATTTTTTTTATATGAAATTCCCCCCCAAAAAAATGTAAAAATCTAAATTTTTTAACATTTTAGGCCAATTTGTTTTCTGCCACATATGTTTGGTAAAAAAAATCGCAATAAGCGTATTTTGATTGGTTTTTCGCAAAAGTTATTGCGTTTACTAACTAAGGGAAAGATTTTTGTCATTTTTGTTTGTTTTTTTTTTTTTAACAAGTAATGGCGGTGATCTGCGATTTTTTTTTTTTTTTTTTTTTTTTTTTTTTGCGGAACTGCGACATTCCAGCGGACAGATCGGATCCTTGACTGACATTTTTGACACGTTTGGGGTTACCAGTGACATTACTGCAGTAATCAGTGCTATACACATGCACTGTTACTGTAAAAATGACACTGGCAGGGAAGGGGTTAACTTTATTGGTGATGCAGGGGTTAAGTGTGTCCCTAGGGGCGTGCTTCTAACTGCAAAGGGGCATGGCTAGTGGTGTACCAGAGACATACGATCCTACATAGCAGGACCGTATGATCTCTGCAGTTACACAGGGGAGAATGACAGGCGGCTTTGTTTACATCAGCCGCCTGCCTTTCTCCCTCTGCACCGGACGATCGCGAGTGACTGGCGGACATCGGGTCCACCGGTCACACGCGCAGGGATTTGCAGGAGCGAGCGGTGGTGGGAGCGCGCTTCCGGGGGCGCGCGCTCGCCCCCTAGAGCCTCACAGGCTAGCGACGTAGCCCTACGTCGCTTTGCCTGTGAGGGGCTGACTGCCGCAGTAAATATACTGTGGGCGGTCGGCAAGTGGCTAAGGGCTCGTTTACACCACAACCCTCACATCCAGTTTGCAGCTCTTTGCAATACCTTTGCAAAGCATTTGCAGTTTATTTGAGCTGGGATAAGTTTTTTTATTTATGTATTATATATATTTTTTATTTATTTTTTTAAGTTGCATTTACATGCGTTTGTGGTACAGTCACGGGCGTACATTTACATGCAAAAAATGCATCTTGCTGTACATTTTTGAACGCACTGCACTAGTGCAAACTAGGCTTGTTATATGCATACATTGTTCTTGCATATGCGTACTGTGTTTAAAGATATGTTCAACTGCATCTGATCTAAATGAACCCAGAAACATATTTAAACCCAAGAGCAAATATGTAATACTATACATTGCAGCTTACCAGTCCTTAGACAGGGTGTCTTTATTTTCACCAGGTATGGTAATCCTGTGAATAACACACTTCATGTCCATGGGTGGCTACTCTCACTCACTCCACTGTATCTTTGGAGGTAGCCATGGTTGTCATACAGGATAGACTTCAAACATGTCTGCCTTTTGTTCATATTCATTACATGGTGGATTAAAGGGATTAGCAGTTCACAAAATATATATATACCATTGCAGGGCTCAAAATGTCAAGTCCTGAGCTACTAGCCAGGCCTTAAGGGTTACTCGCCACCAGTTGCCCCACCCTACCCTGCCCCGCCCCTAATTCCCCCCTCATAATTTATTTAATAAAATTACACTGTTAAATGTTTTTGCAATAACGCAGAAGTTATGAAAATAAATATTAACAACTTTATCAGTGCCCATCATGAAGCTTATCAGTGCAGCCTACCCCTGTTCCCGTCAGTGCAGGGGAGGAGAGGATAAGGACAGCTGGCCGGATAATCACAGCAGGGTTTGCCCCCCTGTAACAGCTTTCGTTTTAATTGCCGGACGCTCGCCATCACACAAAGTCCCGTCTCTTGGATTGGCTCCTATGATAGACGTCACACGTTGGACCTGTGTTCTGTCTATCAAAGGAGCCGAGCCAGGAGGCAGTGCTGTGTGTGATGGCGAGCGCCCGGCAATTCAAATGAAAGCTGTTACAGCGGGGCGATCCCCGCTCTGTGATTATCCAGCGGGTTTTCCTCTTACTCTCCTCTCTATTCCCCTGGGCGATCGCTGGGAGAACGGCTCCCGAGGCAGCCCCACACTCGCCCTTTCCGCTCACAAAATGCGAGCAAGCGAGTGGAAAATTTGAGGGCTGTACCGTTGTTTGTGATTTCTGTCCATCTTACTGAAAGTGACAAAGGATACTTTTACTTCTGGCAAGATCAACAGTTTTTTCAGTATTTGCTAAACATGTTCCAAGGGAAATAAATGGAAAGCCCTACATTTTAAAGCTGAACTGCTAAAATCAAAGATGAAATACTTCTATGGGAGCTGTTTTATACTAGTCAAAGGATTTGTATTTTTATCCTGAGATTTGCACAGTTCTGCCATACCACCCAGTTTTGTCTGGCAAGAGAGGAGACCTGTTTTTTACGTTGCTGCTGTTAAAGGATAAGTTCACTTTATTTCTATTTTTTTTTTTTTTAGCAGGAAGTGCCCATGTGTGTGCCCCTACCTCGGAACGGGCTGGATGATGTACATGTACGTTATCCAGCCTGCTCGTGACACCTGTCTGCAGTAAATGTACTGTGGGCAGGTGGGAAGCAGTCAGTATAATTATAAGGGGGAAGTTGCGCTACATTTTTAGGATTTTGAGTTGTGGGAATACAAATTCTGTAAGCTAACCCCTCTTTGAGACCAACCCATGGTCTCAAAGTGGAGGTGGGGGGGGGTCGTTGGTTGAAAAAAAATTGTCCTAAATCAATACTAGAACTCCATCCTCCTTCCCCAGGGACATGGGCTGCTTCTCCAGGGACACGCTGCTGCTGCCTGCTCTGACCCAAGATTTAGCAAGTAAATGACAGCCTGGCCCTTCCATCCCACAATTTCCTTCTGTAGCCTGGGAGGGACCGGCTACAGGCCAGGTTCCCAGGATGGACATTTACACACAGGGGAGCCAGCAGGAACTACAGTAGCATGGAGGAGATCAGAGAGGAGCTCTGACAGCTGCCCAGGCCAGGCGCCTCTCCTCTCCCTGACAACAATAAGGAGCCTGGGGAGGGGGGGGGGGGGTCAGGTGAGCAGAGATGAGGGGAGCACTGAATGCAGCCAACACAAGCTACACCAGCCAAACCTCTCCCTGGGATGTCCCCTCTCACACAGCTCCATATCCCAGGCTCGGGAAGACACATTCACCACCACTGGCAATGGCGACTAGGGTCAGCCACAGACAGAGTACTGAGCTGCCGCTGTCAAGCCTGTCAAGCCAAAATCGAAGACAGCGAGAGACACGGGTAGCCAAGCCACCTTACTCCTTGCCTGGCTGACAGCTGCCGAGGCAAATCACAGGCAAGAATCCAGTGGCCTGTCCAACCAGCGCTTGGGAAACAGGGGCAGGCTTTGCTTGTAAGAAAGGAAAATAAGACCATAAGCAGATGGCCAAAGGAGTCGAAGGAGGAGGGACTAGATGGGAGATTCCCAGTGATTGCAGTGCGTCGTGGCTAATCGTTTGGCAACTCCTGCACTCTATGTTCACGCCTGGTGCCAACAGTGAATGGACTGATAAAGCCCAGGAGCCAGGACGTAATTTCTAGTTGCAGTTACGACCTGGCGCCTGGGATTTTTTGAGCCTTGATTGTTTTTTTTCATCATCAGTGTATCTGTGTGCCTGTACATCCTGTATGGGCAACCAGATACACTGACAAGAAGAATCAATGAGCTACCACAGCGCTCCACAGTGCCGTGGTAGTTCATTGAGAACTGTAAGCTGGACAGCCACAAAGGATGTCGGGGCTTGTAGTTCATTCACACACACAGTTGTGGGATTGAGCTTTCTGATATTTAATCACCTCTGCAGATTACATTTTTTGCGCTATAAACAAAAACAAGTCTGACAATTTTGAAAAAACAATATTTTTTTTACTTTCTGCTATAAAACATTCCCAATAAAAAAAATCTAATTTTTTTTTTTCATTAATTTATTCCAATATGTATTCTGCTACATATTTTTGTTAAAAAAAAATCCTAAGGCCTCTTGCACACGATACTCCTGTTTGAGCATCTCGTGGCTTGAAAATGCTCAGTACAGCTTTTTGAGCTAAAATACAGCCTATTAATTGTAATGTGCCTATGCACACAGGCGCGTAAACAAGCGCTGTGCATTCTTCAGTAAGAACAAAATAGAAAAATCTGAATTTTTGGTCAGTAGTTTAAGCCTCAACGCACGCAAATACTCGTGAATACTCAGAAATACTTGCAAATACATAAAAAAAAAAAAAAAAAAAGGTCTGGAAAAAGTAGATGCCCAAACAGGAGTATTGTGTGCAAGAGGCCAAAAGGAGATGCTCAAACAGGAGTATCGTGTGCAAGAGGCCAAATAAGTGTATATTGATTGGTTTGCGCAAAAGTTATAGCGTCTACAAACTATGGGATACATTTATGGATTTTTTTTTTGTTTTTATTGTTTTTACTAGTAATGGCGGCGATCAGTGATTTTTAGCGGGACTGCGACGTTGCGGCTGACAAATCTGACTCTTAAGTGACACGTTTTCGGTACCAGTGACGCCAATACAGTGATCAGTGCTAAAACAAAATGCACTGTTGCTGTATAAATGACACTGGCAGGGAAGGGGTTAACACTATGGGTGATCAAGGGGTTAAGTGTGCTCCTAGGGAGTGATTTCTAACTGTTGGACTGGACGTACTATAGGAAAAGAGAGATCTGTGTTTCAGCTTAGCGGAAACACAATCTCTCTTTGCCTCTGTGACAGAACAGCTGTCTGCCTTGTGTCCAATCTCAACAGGAGCGGGGCTCCGGTGGCGTGCGCACGCCCCTGCAAACCCGTGCACAAAATCGCGTACATGTTTGTGATTGTGCGCAGCTGGGCCGCCCTGCTGCAGTATATATGCGGTGGGCGGTCCGGAAGTGGTTAAGCTTTGACAATAAAATTTTGAAGCTGATTGGTTTCTATGCAGAGTTTAGTAAATCAACCCTTTTTGTCTCCTTTTTCTTCTTCTCCCTCCCCAAATCTTACATAGTTAAATAGTAGGTGAGGTTGAATAAAGACAACAGTCCATCCAGTTTAACCTGTGTAGGTGTGTGTGGCCGTAATCATCTCTCATACGCCTGAATGTTCTGATCCTTGAGATGTACGTCTAATGGGCCATACACACTATAAGATTTTCTGAAGACTTTTTCCTTTAGACTTACCAAAACCATAGAATATGAGGTCAAACCTAAACACTTTCAATTTGTATGCAATCTGGCATGCCCTTGTACTACATAGAAAAGGTAAATCTGAAGGAAAAAGTCTTCAGAAAATCTTATAGTGTGTATCCAGCTTTAGAGTCTTTTGAAAGCCACCATACTTCCCACAGAAACCACCTCTTGTGGTAGAGAATTCCACAATCTTGTAGCCCTAACAATAAAGAACCCGCCACGTTGCGTGAGGTTAAAACGCTTCTCTAAAATCTTAGTTGTGATTTACAGTTTAACAAATGCATTAATTTGTGTCTTCAATAAGGTTTGGCTAAGGGCTCTTTCACACGGTCTGCCTCCGTAGGCGGATCCGTGCTGCTCAGCAGGGGATCGTAAACACAGTTCCTCCCTAAGCAGGCAGGTGACACCTCCCTCTCTGCTCTGTGTGGAGAGGGAGGTGTCAGAGCCCCATGCATCTCTATGGGGGAATCGGATTAGAGCGGACCGCCTGTCCACTCTCATCCGATCCCATCCGATCCCCTGGACGGATGGAAAATAGGGTTTCCATCTGTCCTGATTTCACGGACAGGATCGGATGTGGATGGCAGCGGGTGTCAGCGGACATGTCTCTGCTGACATCCGCTGCCCCATAGGGAGGCATGGAGCATCCGTTCAGATCCGCCTAAAAAACTGACAGGCGGATCTGATCGGAGCGCTCATGTGAAAGGATCCTTAGGAAGTTTAGCTTTAAGCCCCGTACACACGATCAGATTATCGATCTGTCGTCTGTTTTTTGTGGCATGCTAGTCTGATGTGGAAAGTGAAGAGGTTATTTTCATACGAATTTTCCCGTACGACAGAATTTTACTTCAGAAGTGATGTCATGTGTTGGATTTTTTTGTGTTCTTTCATCTCTGAGCATGCCTAGTCTTGCTCTTAAGATTTTTTTTCCCGTCTAAATCTGTACTAATGAGATGAAAATCGGACGTTGTGTTACGGACAATAAAAATGTTATAGCCTGCACATCAGGATTTTGTCAGCCGAAAAGTCGGAGTTGGCTGTCGAAAGCACCATACTAACAATCCGAAAATCGGCAGATCGGTCATCGGACGAATTTTCCCTTCAGATTTTCTTATCGTGTGTACGGGTCTTTAGGCTACGTTCACATCTAGGCGTTGCTATTTTTTCAGGCGTTTTTATGCAGGCATTTTTTTTCAGGCGTTTTTGAGGTTGACCCATGAAAAAAAATAAAAATGCCTGTAATCTGCCGAAAAGGAAGCTCATGTACATTTCTGAGCGACGGGTGTTTTGCTTAAGACAACAGAACGCTCAGATGTGAACAGGGGCTATTAAAATTAATGGGATTTGTCTTGTTGGGCCTTTTTAGAGATGAGGCTTAGAACACTGGTAAGCTTCAATAAATTACATTTTAGTTTTGTGTTTAGATACACTTTAAGACAAATGTTTTTGTGTAAACAAGCCATTAGATCTGTCTTCACCTCCCATGTGTATAGGCAGGTGTAAGCTCCCCAGGGCTCACATTTATCTCTTCCCAATACAAAAATAAATGAGTATTGGGAATCACAGTTCAGTACTACCAACACCACGGTCTTACCATAATCAAATTATTCTTGGTAAAAGCTCCAAACCAAATATTAAATTATGTTTTATATTTTTTTAAACAATATTATGCAGGTCTCTGACAGGACAATGTAGTTCAGATGACACTGCCTTCCAGCATAATGTATTTTTCATTGCATAATAAATACATTCTCTTATATCAGAAGCAAACCTCAAATGCCGGTTGCCAGCCCAAAGGTTGATTGAGTGCAGACATTAAAGGTGCCACAGAAAATTTTTGTTGTGGTCTATATATAGGTTTCTACTTAGACCAGGCTTCTTTAACCACTTAAGGACCGGAAGGTTTTACCCCCTTAGTGCAGGGCTCGACAAACCCCGGGCGCCAGGTCGCATTGGCAACTAGAATTAGCAACCTAGTGCCTGGGGTGCACTGCAGGAGGTGTCCTGTCCCTTTTGCGCCCCCCCCCCCACCCACTCCCTGAGTGCACGGACTACCGCGCCATCCGATAATTGAGGCCGCGGCTTTTCGGCCTTCTTCAGTGAGAGAACGGGGAACTGGCACCCTCTTGTGGTGGCCGGGAGTTTAACACGCAGTCACTAATGGCTCTGTTTCCCCTGCCTGTCCTCAATACCTGCCAATCTCCTTCCCAAGAGGAGATGAAACGGATGTTTTTGCAGGCTTCATCTCCCTGTCCACTTACCTTTGCTTAAAGGTAAGTGGACAGGGAGTGTGGTTATTATTATTATTATTTATTTATGTTTTCAATTATTATTAAAAAAAATAAATAGATAGATATCTCTGTCTGATCAGGTTCGCCTGTCAGTTTTTCAGGCAGACCTGATCGGACCCTTCAGTCTCCTCCTATGGAGCGGTAATCTGTTGCCATCTGTTCCTATCCGCCAAAAACAGACGGATGGTGGTTTTATTTTCTATCCATCCCTTGGATCGGATCAGATGGCATCGGATGGAAACAGACAGACAGTCTGTTTCCATCCGATTGCCCTATAGAGGAGAGTGGGGTTCTAGTCGTCTTTATTTTTTTATTTATTTCAGGTACTTGTATAGCGCTGTCAATTTACGCAGCGCTTTACATATACATTGTACAGTCACATCAGTCCCTGCCCTCAAGGAGCTTACAATCTAAGGTCCCTAACTCGCATACATACACAGTAGGGCCAATTTTTTTTATACAGGATCCAATTAACCTACCAGCATGTCTTTGGAGTGTGGGAGGAAACCGGAGTACCCGGAGGAAACTCACGCAGGCACAGGGAGAACATGCAAACTCCAGGCAGGTAGTGTCGTGGTTCGGATTCAAACCAGCGACCCTCTTGCTGCTAGGTGAAAGTGCTAACCACTACACCACTGTGCCGCCCATATTTATGTGTAAATTTAGTATGTTATTTTTTTGGAAATAAAGCTTGATTGTTAAAAAAAAACAAAAAACTGGCTTCTAACTTTTTTAGCTAGCTCCTAGATTTCAGGCAAATTTGTCAAGCCCTGCCTTAATGACCAGGACATTTTTTGCAATTTGGTACTGCGTGACTTTAACTGGTAATTGCACAGTCATGCAATTTTGTACCCAAAGACATTTATGTCTTTTTTTTTTTTTTTTTCCCCCCAGAAATAGAGCTTTCTTTTGGTGGGATTTGATCACCGCCTGCAGTTTTTATTTTTTGCAATATAAACGGAAAAGAATTTTGAGAAAGGAAATTACATTTTGTACTTTCTTAAAAAAAATATCCAATAAACTCAATTTTTGTCATAGCCAAAATGTATTTAGCTACATGTCCTTGATTTAAAAGAAAAAAATCTCAATAGGCATATAATTATTGGCTTGCGCAAAAGTTTAAAAAAAAAAACCTTTTTAGTGGCTCCAGACTAGCCTCGCTGGTCTTGGTGCGCAGATCTTTACGGTTGTTCGTCGCTGCTCTTTGGAGACTTCCTCTTAGAGAGGATCTGTTGGCTCAAGGGCCAATCTTCCATCTTGCTTTACAGTCGATGGCTTTAACGGCTTGGCTGTCGGAAGCCAGGTGCTGAAGGCTAGAGGGTTTTCTGAAGCGGTGATTCCCACGTTGCTGCAAGCTACTTCTAGGTAGATTTACCATTGCGTTTGAAGAGTGTACTTTTGGGATGTAAATCTCTTGGGGGTTCACCCTTGCTCCTTTTAGGTGACTCGGAGTTTGGCTTCCTCCAACGAGGTGTTGAGCAGCCTCGTCTCGGGTACCATCAAGGAACAGATTCGGCCTTTGAGATTTGCTTTCATTGTCCTTGGTTATGCTTCTGCGGTTCGAACCTTTGTTCAGGGGGTTCGCCACTTGGCTCCCCCAGTGTGGTCTCCATTGTCTTCGTGGGTTCCCAACTTGGTGCTGTCGGTTCTTCAGTAACTGCCATTGGAAAATATTCGCAAAATTCCTCTGCTTACATTGTCCCAGAAGGTAGCCTTCTTGGTGGCTTTTTCTTCTGCACAGAGGGTGTCAGAGCTGGCTGCTTTGTCTTGTTGTTCACCTTACTTGGTGGTTCACAGAGAGGGAAGTGGTGCTTCATCCCTGCCTGTCGTTCCTTCCTAAGGTCGTCTCTGGTTTCCATTTAAATAGACTGTGTTGCCTTCCTTGTGTCCTAAGCCTAAGCATCCTAAAGAGATTGCCTTACGTTCTTTGGATGTGGTTCGGGCAATCAGGGTGTACCTGGCGGCCACTGAGTTATTCCGTAAATCTGATTCCCTGTTTCTCCTTAAGGATGGACCCCGTAAGGGGCTGGCCGTGTCTGCTGCGACCATTTCCAGTTGGATCAGGCAGACGGTGGTGCAGGCCTATTCCATCAAAGGTCAAGGATCCTCCTTTCCCTGTTAAGGCAAACTCTACGTGGGCACATAGTGCCTCCTGGGCCTTCCATCATCAGGTTTCAGTGGTGCAGGTTTGCAAAATGGCCACCGGGTCGCCTGTGCGAGTTACTCTTTCACAAAATGTTGTAAGGTGGATGTGTTGACAGCTGCCGGTGCTTTCTTTTATCCACGGTTGGAGAGGATTAGTCCTCTTTGAGGGTGTTCTTTTTTGTCAGATGAGCTTCAGTTGTTCCTGGTTAAGTTCCTGTTTTACCTGGTTGGCTACGTTTTAGCCTTTGGGAAGTATGTTTATTGCTGTGTTCTTCCCACCCCTCATTTTGACAGTGCTTTGGGACGTCCCAAGGGTCAAGAAGATTTGGAGCTTTGTCCATCAAAGAACAAAAGAGAAAACTGTATATTTGTCTTACCGTAATATCCTTTTCTCCGATGTTCGTTTACGGACACAGCACCCGCCCCTCTAATGAGTTGGGTTATATGTTCTTCTGACACTGCTTGTTACAGAACTGAAGACCAATACCAGGAAGTGGAAGTATACCTCCTGGGACTGCCCTATAGGTGTAGTCAAACTTTTTCCCGCCTAGTGTCCAAGGGTCAAGAAGATATGGAGCTGTGTCCGTCAATGAACGTCAGAGAAAAGGATTTTACGGTAAGACAAAATTCCCCTTTTTGTGTGTGTGTGTGTGTGTGTGTGTGTGTGTGTGTGTATATATACACACACAAAATGTGTGTATATATACACATTATCTCAATAAATCTATTTTTATTTAACTCAATAAAACTATTTTTTGCTTTTTTTGGAACTAAAAAAACGTTTAAACTTTCCAGGCTAGGGTGTCTCAAAATGCGATAGCCATCTAACACCTTTCGAGACCCTGTGTGTAAGTATGTCCTAGACTGTGCCGTGCTTTACCCTATACTAATACTACTACTAGTGTGTGGTAGTGACAGAAAATAGTTCCTGATGCAGAAGCCAGGTTGGCCTGGACAGGAGGGACAAAAAAAGCGAGTGTTACTCCTATATCTGCATTTTCTACAGACATGACCTCTTCTTTGGGGTGCTCTTTGAGTAGGGGTACCAGGGAGGAAATCTGGAAAATACCTCTCATGCAGCCGGCTCACTGCATCTTGATTGAGAAATTGGGCCACGGCACCTCTTGGATACAGAAGGGCTGTGATGATCTCTTCCTGGAATTTTAGGAAGGATCAACTTTTTCCTGACGCTTTGTATAGCACATAAGCATTCAGCAGAGCCAATTGGAATAAGTATACAGTACAGTTCTGGACTATTCTGGATAAAATGAGAATCCCAATTTTTTTTTTTTTGCTTAGAATAAAGTTCACGATTCTCAGTGTAACATCATCTTTTACATTATACAAAAATTGGGCTAACTTTACTGTTTCGTTTTTTTTAAATTCATTAAAGTGTATATTTTCCCCAAAAAACTGCGCTTGAAAGACTTCTGCGCAAATACAGTGTGACATAAAAGAATCCAAAGATCACCATTTTATTTTCTAGGGTCTCAGCGGGGGATCGATCTGCCGATCCCCCGCTGAGCAGGCGGATGGCAGCTCTGTCTCCGCGCTGTGTGTGCGGAGACAGAGCTGTCAGGTCCCCGCTGTTCTCTATGGGAGAATCTGATGAGAACAGACCGTCTGTCCGTTCTTTTCCGATCTGATCTGCTGGACGGATGGAAAGTAGGGTTTCTATCCGTCCCGATTTGAAGGATCGGATTGGATCGGATGTCAGCGGACATCGGATGCCCCATAGAGATGCATGGGGCATCCGTTCAGATCTGCCTGAAAAACGGACAGCCAGGTCTGAACGGTCCGCCTGTGTGAAAGGGGCCTTAAGGTTGTAGTCGTGGTCGCAGAGGGGCTTCTCAACAACACCAGTCGCTGTTGTGATTTGGACAGTCGCATCTGCGGTAATGGAAGACAGAACAAAAAAATTCCGTGTGTCCCTCCACTTCACTGCAAGCAATTTATTACACTTCAAGCAGGGTCTCTCCCCCAGTCTAAGTTGGGAATCTACAAGCCATTGGGGGTAGCCCAGGCGATTAGATCGCACGGTGCCACATGTGCCAATTCCAGAAATAAAAAGGTGACTAAAAAGCGGCACAATAATTGTCCACGTATAAATGGTACCTTTTTCTGAATAAGGGTGACACCCAACACTGTATCTTGGCCTTGGCCAACAAGGCCTAGGGCGGCACTTTGCAGGGGGGCGGCAAAAAAGCCGTCCCCACATGAAAAAAACATCTCCTCCCGACTCCTGCACAAAAAGAGTCCCCACTGCTTGCACTACACTTTTAGTGTAGCGCCAGTCTTTTTTTTTTTTTTTTTCCAAATATAATTTTTATTGAAGTTTTCGGGTAGGATAACAAATTCATCATAACAAGAAGACATAGGATCAATACATCCCTCACATTCTTGCTTCCCATATCTCCCAGCTATCCTATGTGTTAAATAGCTATTCATCTCCTTCCCTTTCTTTTCTAACTCAAATCAACCCCACCCAAAACAAAAAACAAAAAAAAAAAACAAAAAAAAAAAACAAAAAAAAAAAAAACAAATAAATGGGAAAGCAAAAACACATAAGTTTCCTCCTCCCCCATCTCCGTATTGTTTCTTTATTTACTAAATCTCTCCGACATCCAATATATCCTGATCCGGTCTGTCCATCCCCTGGTTCATTACTAAAAACCTGTTCCATTCTCCCCATGTTTCTAAATATTTTTCCCTCTTATGTTGACCTGTCAGAACCAGATCCTCCATTCTATTTATTTCTTCTATTTTACCTATCCAGCAATTAATTGTTGGGGGTTCCTGCTTTTTCCACCCCAGGGGGATACAGGCTCGGGCAGCATTTGCCATATGGCATAGTAACGATCTCCTGTATTTCTTCCCTGGTATCCCGCTAAGTTGTAAAAGAAAGAACCCAGGGTTTTCCGGGATCTCAAATTCTGAAAACTTTTGCATTATCTCTCTGACCTTCCCCCAATAATTTGATAGCTTAGGGCATGACCAAAAAATATGTATTAATGTACCCTCTTCCACCGAGCATCTCCAACATCTGTCCGAATTATTTATTGCTATTTTATGTAGTTTATATGGTGTATAGTACCACCTTGTCAAGGTTTTGAAATTTAATTCCTGATATTTAGTACATATAGATGATTTAAAAGCAAGATCAACCATCTGTTGTCTCTGCTCTGTGGAGAAGGTACAAGATAATTCCCTTTCCCATCTCTCAATATAAGATAAATGGTGTCCTGCTTTAGGGGTATTTATCAAGGAATATATTTTTGCTAACATATGGGATATATTCTCTGACTCACTACAATATTCTTCCAGCATTGTAAGCTGACGGTTATACTTCTTTGGATTGGGGATAGATCCCAAAAAGTGAGAAAGTTGGAGTGCATTCCAAAAGGGAAGTCTAAATTCCCCTTCCTCCTCCATTAATATCTCCATTGTCGGCCATTTATTATTTCTCACAAAGTGGGATGCCTGAAAGCATCCTGCTTTATCTAGATTCCTAAATGGCTGTGCTTCCATTCCCATGGTGAATCTCGGGTTCCCTATTATAGGATATAGAGGAGAGTCATGTGAAGTAAGGTCCTTTTGAAAACATATTTGAGAGCATATTCTTAAAGTTGTCCCAATTAATTGGTGTGCTTTTAATTCTGTCGGTAAACTCTCATAACACCATAATGCCCTAGATAATGGTACCTTTGTATTAGTTTGTTCTATTTTCACCCATAGCTTTGATTCCCCCTGGCGGCACCAGTCTATTTGCCTCCTGACATGTGAGGCATAATAGTATTTTTGAATATCTGGTATCGCTGTACCTCCATATTTTTTTGGCAATGTAAGTAATTGTCTTGAAATCCTCGGCTTCTTATTTGCCCATATAAATTTTATAAATATTGAGTTTATCTGTTTGAAATATCCTATCGGAATCTTTACTGGCAATGTCTGGAGTAGATATAAGAATCTGGGTAAGATAGACATCTTAATAAGATTGCATCTCCCCAGCCAAGAGAATAAGCCCGTCTTCCATTTTTCTAATTTAGAGCCAATTGTATTCAAAAGAGGTTTGAAATTCAATTCGTATACCAAATCAGGGTTGGCCGGTATATACGTTCCCAAGTATTTTATTGCCTTATCTGCCCATTTAAATTTAAAATTTTGTTTCAATACTTGTAGTGCACTTCTAGGCAATCTTATCCCCATTGCTTCTGACTTATTAAAATTTATTTTTAAATTTGACATGGACTCGTATTGTTCAAATTCCTTAATTAAATTAGGTAGGGATATTGTCGGGTTTGTTAATGTAAATATCAAATCGTCTGCATACGCCGAAATTTTGTACTGTTCCTTTCCCATTTGTACCCCTTTAATATTCAAATTTTGTCTTACTTTACATAAGAATGATTCTAGGGACAGTACAAAAAGGATAGGGGATAGGGGGCATCCCTGTCTCGTACCGTTTTTAATCTTAAAAGGGTCCGATAGAATCCCATTTACTTTCACTTGGGCTGTTGGGTCAGCGTATATAGAAAGGATTCTCTGTATCATAATCTCTCCCAGCCCGATATGTTTCAATGTCGCTGTCATAAATTTCCAGTTCACGCGATCGAACGCTTTTTCTGCGTCGGTACCTAGGAAGACACATGGTTTTTGAGATTTATCAATTTCCAGTAACAAATCCAATACTTTGGTGGTATTATCTCTCCCTTCTCTATTATTTATAAAGCCCACCTGATCCAAGTGTATCAATGATTGTATATAATGATTCAGACGGGTTGCTAATATCTTCGTAAAAATTTTTAAGTCCGTATTAAGGAGAGATATTGGCCTATAACTCCCACATAGCATTAAATCTTTATCTTCTTTAGGGAGAACTGTAATGTGTGCTCGTTGAGTATCTCTACAAAAACTTGATCCTTGCCCCACCCCGTTGAATAATTTTAATAGATACGGGCCAACTATCGGGAAAAATACCTTATAATACTGGAGGGTAAAGCCGTCCGGTCCCGGCGCCCTCCCAATCTTCATCATATTTAAGGCTTGTAATATCTCCGTCAATTTTATAGGTAGGTCCAGTTCCTTGCCTGCTTCCTCCGATAGTTTTGGCATCCGGGTTAGAGGCTACGTATTCTTCCATTTCTGATAAAGTTGTTAAGTTATCTGTCAAGTTATATAAGCTCGAATAATAATCTCCAAATACCTGGGCGATCTGTCTAGGTATCGCTATCTTATTGCCCTTAGGAGACAATATTTGGGGGATATATGTAGTCTGTTTCATCTCCTTAACCGCTTTGGCTAACAATTTCCCACACTTATCTCCTGATTCATATCCTATTTTTCGGCTTCTTTGTAGTGAGGCTTTTGCTTTATAACCTAACAGATCATTAATCTCTTTTCTTATGCCCCCCACTTCTTTCTCGTTTTTTAATGTTATATCTTTTTTATGGGCACCCTCCTTCTCGTGTAAAGTTTTGAATAACGTTTCTAATCTTTCCATCCTCTCCTTTTTTACTCTCGACCCATGTTTAATTAGTACTCCCCTAATCACAACTTTATGTGCCTCCCATAGGACCCCTATATCTCCCCCTGGATTTTCATTTGTTTGAAAGTAAAATTTTAGTTCCTCTGTTACGTCCCTGAGGATCTCAGGTGTCTGTAAGAGGCTCTCATTCAATCTCCAGAACCTTCCCCCAAGGGCCAGGGATTCCGAAAGTGAATACTCTAAAGTGACTGGTGCGTGGTCTGACCATGTGATGTTCCCAATCTCAACTTTTTTAATTGCTTGTAGTTGTCTATGAGGGATAAAGAAATAATCTATTCTTGTGTATAGTTTATGTACTGATGAAAAATATGTATAATCTTTTTCCCCGGAGTGGGTAAGGCGCCATACGTCCACAAGTTGGTGTTTATATAGTTCTTGACTTATTTGCTTACTACTACTCAAAGGGACTGAGGAGCATCCTGATGAAGTGTCTATCAGGGGGTTTAAAGGGATATTTATGTCTCCTCCCAGAATCAGTTGTCCCTCTGTAAAGTCTGCCAGTTTATTTAAGACCTTCGTAAGAAAGCTCACCTGTTTCTGGTTGGGGGCGTATATATTTGCCAACGTTACCTTCACCTCTCCTATTGTTCCCTTAATAAAGATGTACCTCCCCTCAGTATCTGTCTGTATATCTTGTAAAGACCATGGCATTCTCTTGGCTAAGAGGATAGATACCCCTTTTGATTTTACCTCTTTATTTGTCGAATGGTACACCCATGGAAAGTTTTTATTTCTAAGTATGGGTACTTTGGTTTCTTTAAAATGTGTCTCCTGTACTAATGCTATATCTATTTGGGACCCTTTTAAATCATTTAGTAACATGTGTCTTTTCTCAGGTATGTTCAGACCTCTTGCGTTTAGTGTTATACATTTTATAGTCGCCATTTAGATTTATATTTTATATCCAGAGTTAAGAGGAGGAGAAAAGAGAGAAAAAAAAAAAAAAACCCACAAAACCAAAATCCCCCACCCCACCACCCTCCCTTCCCACCCTACTAATAACACCTTGTTATATCAAACGCCCCTCACGCCCCTTAGCGTGTCTTGCGTTCACCTACAAAAAGGTCCGTGGTGAGGCAATGCACGGAGCGAGAATCAGCTCACTGCCCCCCTTGTCTGGTCGGATCCAGTACTCCATTGTTATTTATTCATTCACTACCCTTATCACACAACTCCTATTAATTGGTCTCCTTTAATGATATGGTGTTACCTCCACATTAATGAACATCTTCCTATCTCAGATATTCTCTGTGACGTATTTCTCTCTCCCTCCCACTCTCCGTCCCACTCTCCATCCCCCTCACCCTACAACAATTAATTATCTTCAACTCCTTAGGTCCACCTAGAACATTCAACGACATGTAGATAAGTAGAAAGGAGAGGAGAGCAAAAAAGGAAAAAAAAAAAAAAAAAGGGGGGGGGGGTTATCACACACCCCCTATTACCCAAGTGCCTACTGTTGAAAATCTCAACCAAACCATCCATTGTTAGTGCCAGAAAAAAAAAAAAAAAAAAATATTGTGACCTCTATCAAAAAGAGCAAATAACACCAAGACAAAAAGTGAATAAATTAGTGAATAGGAATAATAAAAAAAAAAATAATAAAATAAATAAATAAAAATAAAAATATATCAACCCCCACATATGGGAGGGTGCCAGGGGGATGTTGTTTCCTGCCCCCAGGGGAGCAAGATAAACATCCCTAACAATTTTTAAGTGCTTAAGTGATACGTTCCTCATATCTCTTAAAATAAAATAAGAGAACGGGGAAGGAAGAAAAAAAAAAAAAAAAAAAAAAAATATATATAAAAAACAGGGCCATATGGCCTAAAAATATTCCAACTACGTGTATATTAAATGTGCTGTGTATTATACATCTCCTCTCTCCTTCTACTTAACCAATCTCTCAACTATACCCAGGTAGGGGGGAGGATGTCTGAGGGGGGTAAAAATTAATTGATAATTAATACAGGGTCTATCTGGCTCTAATTATGTCTAGAGAGCACCCCAAAATTCTCTCATATCTTCCCCTAAAGGGAGAGAGAATAAGGAAGAAAAGAGAGAAAAAAGAAAAAAAAAAAAAAAAAAAAAAAGCATGGAGAAATCTTCTCTCCAAAGGAGGTAACAAACCCACAACAAAAAAAAAAAAAAAAAAAAAAAAGGGAAAAGGGGAGCCATAATTACCTTTCCCCCGAACCCACCTCTCCACCCCCCTTATTCCCCTGTCAGACCTCCTCCCCTCCTTGCTTGCTCAACAAAAAAAAAAAAAAAAAAAAAAAGAAAAAGGGGGAGCGAGGGGTACTTAAGCAACCCAAAATTTCATTAAAAAAAGGGGGGGGGGGCAAAAAAGGGGGCCCAAAAAAAAAAAAATATAATAATATAAAAATAAGTCAAATCGTGTCCATCCAGGAGTTATATTCTCTCAGAATCTTGGTGATTCCTCTTCAGACTCTGTGTTTTCCGGTCTCTCTCCTTCTGTTAATATTCCTGTCCAAATACTGGGGCAAAACAGCTCTCCAATCCGAAACATATAATTCCTTAATGCCCAAGTATTCAAATAACCCCTGCAGGTCCATCTTGGATCTCAAGGTGAAATACGTGGACTCTCTATGAAATGTTACCATTAGCGGATATCCCCAATGGTATGTAAAACCCAACTCCTTAGCTTTCTCCAGTATCGGTCTCAGCATAGCTCTACGGGTCAGTGTGGCTCCAGACAAGTCCGGTAATATCTTTATCTTAGCTCCCATATAATCAATAGGACCCTTGAGCCATACCTTCCTCAATATTTCTTCCCTCTGGGAAAAATAGTGGACCCGACATATTACGTCCCTTACTCTATCAGAGTCTCCTGCTTTGGGCCCCGGGGTTCTATGGACCCTGTCCAATATTATGCTATCATCACGACTAGAGTCTATTACTTTAAGGAGTATATCTCTTACCGCCTCTTGAAGTTGGTCCCTTTTTACCTGTTCAGGCAGTCCTCTTACCCTCAAGTTATTCCGGCGGCTCCGGTCTTCCATATCCTCCATTCTTAATTGCATAGAAGCCAGCATATCCCCCTGGCCCTTGTATTTTTTTTCAATCTCCTCTACTCTGCCTGTTAGGGATATTACTGTCTCTGCACCTTTATCCACCTTGTCTGAGATATCACCAATATCCTTACGTAGTTCCTTCATCTCCCGCTGGTGAGTCTCCTCCATCTTTGCCATCATATTTTCAATATCCAATTTCGTTGGGAGTGCTTTAAGCAATATCAAAATATCTGATTTTGGGTCTGCAAGCCCCTTATCCTCCTGTAGGGATGTTGGGGTGTCACTCCGTTGCGTCTCCCCTGGACTCCGCATTGTGGACTCCTCCATTGTGGACTCTGTGGGTAATTGCATTCCCAGCACCTTATATTCCTTTTCTACCCCCTGGGCTACCTCCCTCTCCTTCTCTCGGGTATCCTTGGTTTCCTGGATCCTCTGTTCCACGCTGGGAGTGTTCCTAGTACCGGTAGTCTCCCCTTCCACCAGCTGTTGTACCGCTTCGTTTATCTCCTCTCCTTCAGCGACGCTGACACTCCCCAGCAACTCCGGGATCTGCAGCTCCGTGACACCGCTCTTAGCGCCGCCTGACACTCCGGTTATCACCTTGCCGACGCCGGGGAAATAGCGCCCTATCTCCCCCGCTGTGGACCTTTCCTGGCTACGGGTTTGCACCCGTGATTGGCGGCAGCTTCCCCGGGCTCTTGCAGGCATCCCTCGGAGGTTACCGACCGGCAAGCATGACCGGATCCGGCCACACAGGTGTACTCAGGGAGGCAGCAGCGTGGAGCTCACACAGAGCACCTCCTCACACCGTCATCACTCCACCACGCCCCCCACCGTGTGATGTCCATGTGATTTTTAATTCTAAATCCCTTCCCTTGTCTGTAGCGCCAGTCTTATGGGCCAGACTGGGCTGGGTGGCAGGGCCTAGAAAGCAAATAGGTCTGGAGCCCCCATAAAGTGGCCGCAGTGCTACCAGTATGATAATACTGGCCAGCGGCCCATGACTGGCCTGACGTTTGGACAGACCAGCGTCCGCATTTGTACAACTGGCGACTGCCAATACTAGTAAGTGTGGCACTGGAAGCAGGTCTTGGCAGCATAATGCTCCGCCTACCCTCCTCTGCGGCATACCAGGCTTTTGTAGTCTTCTGGATGAGAAGTAAAGCTAGAACATATACTTTGTTTGCTCATAGTTTTTGCAACCTGCTGATTTGTCTAAGATGTTTCTCTATACTCTATAGGAACATCTCAATGCCAGTTAATCCTGTTTTATTTAGCAAAATGTATTGTAATTAAACATACACAGGTAAAAGATCTTTCTGTCTGTGTGTTGACATATTTTGGGGTCATTTTTGGCCTGATTGAGTCCTAATGCTTTGACTATTAAACTGGTTTGTGAATGTCACATGACCACCTTCAAATGGAACTGTAGTTATTGGCAGGTCCCCATCCCCAGTGTTCCTCCTGGGATAAGTAGAACTGACAGCCAAGAGCGGTACCTGTGTTGTCAGATCAGCATTGTATGTTCAATAATCCACAAATATGGATTTAGTCCAACCCTATCTGCTGGCCCAATGTGATGTAATTTAGGGGTATTTTAGCAGATGAATATGAGCATTTCCACCACTGGAAGAGCTTTTGTTATCACTTAGCACTGGCATTTGTTCTGACATCAGTTTGAGATGTTTCAGAGATCATTCAGAATTCATTGACGGGTGCACTTGACCTCCTTCTGACTTGCATTTACCTGTGCTTAATGCAGATTTTGCATTCCAATAGACTTGCATAGGTATGGAAAACCTACTTGTAGCAAGAAAAAGCCTCTCAACATAGCTTAGGGTCAATTCACACCAGCCGCTGCATTGGTGAAGCCTAAAGAGGAAGGGGTGTGGTTTTCAGATGACGGGGGGGTCTTAAACAGGAAGGGGTGTGGCTTTGGCAGGAAGGGGTGGGCCAAATTTAAATTGGGGGGTCACGAGTTTAGTCAGGCCTAGGGCAGCACAAAAATTAAATACACCACTGGTGACACCAAGTCCCAAACAATCTTGCAGCTGCTCCCTATGTGGTCTAGGCAGTCTGGGGGGCTCCACATTGCTATCTTTTTCATCGTAAATCTGGAAACTACATGTATAGCCTATTTCCCTGTCACAAAGCTTGTACATCTTGACTCTTTAACTGGCACGCTTGTTGGGGAGAAACTGTTTGAAAACAAGGTGGCCAAAAATGTATTCAGGGACTCATTAATGCAGACCTCTTGTTGGGGGATAAAACAAGGCTGCAGATTTTTGGTTTGAAGTGATTTATGAGGGGCCGAATTTTATGGAGTCTGTCATATCCAGGGTCACCCCGAGGACAACCGAGTTCATTGTCGTTGAAATGCATGAACCGCAGGATTTGCTCGTATCTAGTCCTGGCCATGGCAGCAGAGAACACAGGCATATGATGAATTGGGTCAGTGGACCAATCTGACCGCAACTCACTCTTTTTAGTAATGCGCAAGATGAGAGCTAGGCCCAGAAAGAGGATTTGCAGCGATAAATTGATCGGCATATAAATTGCTTTGGTCTACAATAGATCTGTACAGATCTTCCGTGAAAAACAGCTCAGAGAAACCAAGAGGAGTAAAATATGTTGTTTCCACCTGAATTCTGGGCTGGCCAGTGAATGGGGGGAAGTACGGCGCTGCAGAAGTGTTGGGCTCCCAATCAGGATTTGCAAGCGCATCAGGAAGGACACTATGGGCTCTATGGGCCTGTCTTCGAATTCTTGGAGGCTGCAGGACACAACTTTGTGCTAGCCACTGCACCAGCTTGAACTGCACTTATGGGACTCGCCACGTCACCAAGTGCTACTGCAGTGCTGGTTTGACTACCACCAGGATGTACTAGGCCGCTGGTGCTTGCCAGTTCACCAGAAGGTTGAGCAGCACTATAACCGACACTGCTGCATACGGAAACCATGTGATTGTTGCACCTCAGCAACACAAGAACGGGGTCAGGTACGCTTGACCTTAGCAGGGACAACTATTCTGTCGTCGGAGCTATCAGTCAGGGTGCCGCTGCTCTCTACAGGTTGGAATACGGAGCCTGATTCTGACAGTGAGGCTTCCCCACTGCTCTCATCTGTCATGCTCCGCATCCTGTAGGCCTCTTCACTAGTGTACTTTCTGTTTGGACATTTTGGCCAATAACATGTATTACTAATCATGTGGCGGGCAATCTGGCGCTATCCTGGATTGATGCTAACTAACGTTATTGCTAACTGACATCACCCTAACACTATTACAGTGATCAGAAAAAAGATCTGTACACTATAATAGTGACCCTGTGACAGGGCAGTGAAGGGACTAACTTGGGGTGATCAGGGGGTGAAATCTTTATTAGGTTTTGGGTACCATCCATATATCCCCTATGTGGGACAGACACTAACTGCTGCTGACACTAACTGGCATCACCAGTGACACTGATACAGTGATCAGTAAATTATCTGTATACGATATATAGTGACACTGTGACAGGGAGTGAAAGGGTTAACTGTGGGTTGATCAGGGGGTGACAAATGTGCCTATGTGTACTGCTGTCAGTGTAGTGCTGGTGTACTCACTGTCTGAGGCTTTCTCCTCTCACGCTGGAACCGAAAAGGGCTCCAGGAGAGGAGATTTATAATTTTCCTGTGCCTTTCGTTGGTCAGAACTGATCACCAGGTCCAGGGCATAAATCATTGGCCTGGACCTGATGACTGATCGGTTCTGGACCAAATCAGATCATTGCGGGGAGGACGGTTTGCGCAGCTGAGCCACCTTGCTGCAGTAAAACTGCGGCGGGGGGTCGGCAACTATTAAAGGAAGCCTTCCATGCAAATAAAAAAGCTAGATGCCATATTTGATCTCCAGAATATGCTGTCATACTGACTGTTTGTTTGTTTGAGTTCTAAGAGGATCTACTTTTTAGGAGGTGTGCTCAAAATAAGGCAGGCGGGGTGCGAAGAACTAGTCGCCACTATTGTCTGTGGTCTCCCTGAAGCACCTTCTCCCAATTATTGACTTACTATATCTTGGTTTACACTGTTAGAAAGTCCAATGGGAGCTCCAGTCCAATGATCCAAGAAACCATTATATCTTATAGTATAACTTTCGGCTTTAACTAGTCTTAAAAACCCTCCCTCCCACCTATGCTAATTAACCTGTGTAAGAAGGATTTGTATACTTGCCTATTTTCAGCCAGCTCTGGTCCGGTCACATGATTTTGGCACCCTTGTATCAGCTAGCAGTTGCTGAAGGGGATAGGAGGGAGCACTACCTGGTGGGCCTCAGTAAACCTATGGGTGATGTCACCACTTCCTGGCATTAACCAGCTGTTGAGTTTGCTTTCCGCTTCCCTGCAGCAGATGCTGGCTGACATAGGAGAAATCCTGTGACCTGAGCAGGCTAAAAGTTGGCAAGTATATAGAACTTTCTTACACAGATTAGTCAAAATAAGTGCTAGAAGTATAGAGGGAGCTTTTTGAAGAATAGTTGGGTAAATCCCATAATTCTACTTTTATTGTATAGTGCATGACACAGGCAACATATTCATACACCAAAGTTATAGGTGCATACCTTCAAGTGATTTGATACCTGCAAACTTTTGAGGACACCATCCTGGGACACCACCCCTATAGCTCTACCCCACTCCGGGAGTCCTCAGTTTTTTTTTTTTGCAGGTGATGGACTTCTCCGTTGCAAAGAAATCAATTTTACGAATTCATTTTTTTTCTTATTTAATCAACACCTCACTGTCTTCTTATACTTGCACAGTAGCTGTGTATCCAGATTGGGGAAACCTCAGTAAAACCTTGGGAGCTGTACCTGGACTCTAGGCTGTGTGGATGGCTTGTAATGTTGCTAAGGCCACTAGATTCTGAATAGGTGCCCACCTTGTCACTTGGTGCAATGCATTGAGTCAGCCGCAGGATGTTATACAGGTCTTTCAAGAACCCAGTTCTTGAAGATCCCTTTGGGGGTAGGTCCACTGTGATGGGTATGAAGTATAGACATATTAAAACTACATCATTAAAAATGATTAATAAATGCAGTATTACATACTGTTCATACCCACTATGGGATTTGTTTTCTATATTCATTGAACCTCGTTGATCCTGCTGTTCTCTGGGCTAGTCTGTGAAATGGGGTAGAATATTTGGACTGAAACGCTGATTTGGCACATAATTTAAGCTTCTTGAATCAGCCACTAATCCACTGCTTTTGTTCAATAACCATCTTCCACCCTCTTTTCTTTGACTAACCCAAGCTGAGCACTTTTATTTTAAGTTTACCAAAATCTCCAGCTCTAATGAAGGAGGAGTGACAGTGTCCCTGAAAGGCATTGGCCTTTCTTTGTTTGGGATAGATGATGGCAGGCATCTTTACCTGAATACTTTGTGTGTGTTTGTGTGTGTGTGTGTGTGTGTGTGTGTGTGTGTGTGTGTGTGTGTGTGTGTGTGTGTGGGGGGGGGGGGGGGGGTTCAACTGGTCAGTGGCCATATTTAGTGTTTGATGAACTTGGAATATTAAAGTGGATGTTAACCCCCATTTATAAATCTGACATGGGCACATCTATCTGTAGTGTTTACTTCTCTATCTCCAAGGCCCTAGTTCCTGTGTCTTTCTGCTTTTCCGATCCTCTGTTATCAGCATGATAACTTCTGACAAGCTCTCCGACAAAGGAGATAAAAGCAGCTAAAAGTTTGTGTTGGGGAAGGGACTTCGAGATAATCAGAGAGCTTGTCTATTCACAGCACATCTCTGCAAGTTTCTTCATTCGTCTGCTTATGTGGAGGCTGGGTGTGTGCCTTTCCTCCCATCAGCTCGCAAATGGTGTATGCCCAGACTCCCCTCCCACTGCTGAAACAGGAGGAAACATTTGTAACACAAGATGTGCACTTTCTAAAGAATATAGAGAGCTGAAGACAGCAGATATACATGTAAAACCTATGTAGGAGGATTTGTTTTAATCTCTGTAACATCTGAGGCTGTTCACTTCACTGGGTATATGTAAGGGTTTACAAATGCTTTGAATCTGAGTAAATAATGCTATGGGTATAGACAGAAAGTAGTGAGGAGGACAAACTTGTCTACACCTATCATGAGATAAATAATGGGGTTTTCTTTGCTGGCCTTTTTTTGAAAACACTAGATGCTTGGTTTTCTGGTTTCAGTACTTCTGAGCAACAAATCCAGAATGAATGTGTAGAAATTGTCTGTATCTCTGTGTGCTCTGTGCCAAAGCCCTAGCATTCTCAAAACTTGAGGTTATCTATGGCAGACCACATATTTCTCTCACAACAGGTAACCTGTGATTTACAGCAAATTCAAAGAAACTCACAGTTTTCCTTCTTATTTTTATGTTTGCAGCACCATGGATCCAGCTCTTTTGAGAGACAGAGAGCTCTTCAAAAAGAGAGCTTTGAGCACTCCTGCAGTGGAGAAGCGTTCTTCTGCTTCAACAGAGTCTTCAAAGAAGAAGAAAGCCAAAATCGATGTTGGTGGGGCATCTGGTTCTAAGCAGAGCACAGGTTAGCAAGTCTGATAATAGTTAGTTACTATGAAATTTACAGTTTTATGAAACCACACACCCAGCAAAAATAAGTAGGACATATATCTGAATTATATGCTTATACAGTATTTTTTCTTCATGATGGGTTTTGCTGGCCCCTACAGGAGTAGGACACTGGGCAGACAAAAAGTTGACTACACCTATGGGGCACTCTCTGCTATAGGTATTCAGTTTTTTCTGCCTAGTCAGGAGTAAGGACCTAGTTCCTTGCTGGGATCTCTGGTCCTGGCAGATTTTTCTTTTCAATAGAATTTTTTTTTTCTTCTTTTTATAATTTTGTTCCTGTGTGATTGTCGGATTGGGCGACAAAATAATAATAATCTAGATCCTTAGGGCCCCCCCAGTCTGACCAGAGTGCGCATGCAGACCACAGCTCTGTGCTTGGTGGGTCACGACATAGCCCCACTGGACGGGGGCTGGCCTGCGAGTTAAACGTCTCGCAAGGGCGCATGCGAACTGCTTGGCACGAGTCGCAGCGTTTCCTCCTGGCCAACAGCAGCCACATTACGATGGAGCGGTGGTCTGTCGGAGCGGTGCCCACCCTGTTCCTGGTGTGGTAAGTAGCTGCCCCCCCTCTACCCCTGGAGGGTTTTGGGGTGGACGTTGGCCCCTCCCTTGGAAGGTGGGACCTTGGGCTCCCTTCCCTCCCAGTCAGCATTCCCCCCTTCCTTGTCTCGGTGGTCTTTAGCTGGCCTCTTGCCCCCCCCCCCCCGGGGTGGACATACCTTTTTAGGTCAGCCTGGGGTGTTACACTGGGGGGGAGCGCGCCGCCGGCGACCGGGCGATTGTTCCTTGGGAGGGCGATGAGCCTGGTGAGGGGCGCCCATTGGGGCCCCCCCCCTTCCTGTTGGGATAATTGTTTTGTGCTGCTGAGGCCCCCGGGAGCCGCGTGGTGCCGCCATGTTCTTGTAGCTTTTCATGCTACAGATCGGCAGCCATGTTTGTGTAGCCTTGGTGGCCATTTTCCTGTGGTTTCCCATTTAAAAATAGACATGGCCATGTTTTTGGAGCCGGATGGACGGTGATTCGGCAGTGGGAACCTCTCCTTGGCCTCTGGTGCTGATCCCTAGATGTGCAGTTAGTCCAGTGCTGTGAGTACTTTACCGGTGGTGGTGAGTCCTGTTGTGGGGTTTTCTCTCCCTCTCTACTCTTGCAGCGTTAGTGCTCTGTGCTGGACCTTGTGATGCCACAGCGTGGGTGGTGGGGTGTCCCTTACAGTGTTCCCCTTTCCCTTCATGGAGTCCTCCCTGGAGTATATTTCACCACCTGATCCCTCTCAGAAGCTGTCGGGCCCTCCGGCTCCCAACAACTGACTGCACTTACGTCGGTCCTGGAGTCCTTGGTGTCCAAGGTAGATTTGGTCCCGGGCAAACTGGCCAGCAAGAAGTGTCCCCCGCCTTCACCAATTTTCTCTGTCTTATCAGATCCAGAATCTGATTCGACCGTTGCGGATGCGAGTTACCCTTCGGGATCTGTGTCCACGCACCCTGCGTGCTCAGATAGTGAGAATGATTCCTCTGCTCCTCTAGCCGCACATGAAAAGGCGCTAGTGAATGCACTGATTGTATCAGTGCGGGAAACCTTAACCACTTAAGCCCCGGAAGATTTTACCCCCTTCCTGACCAGGGGTTTTTTTTTTTTACTGCGTGACTTTAACGGACAATTGCGCGGTCGTGCGACGCTGTACCTAAATGAATTTCACGTCCTTTTTTTCCCACAAACACAGCTTTCTTTTGGTGGTATTTGATCACCTGTGCGATTTTTTTTTTGATCATGCGCTATAAACAAAAAAAGAGCGTAAATTTTGCAAAAATAACAATATTTTTCACTTTTTTTTTATATGAAATTCCCCCCCAAAAAAATGTAAAAATCAAAATTTAACATTTTCAGCCAATTTGTTTTATGCTACATATGTTTGGTAAAAAAATAGCAAGAAAGCTTATTTGGATTGGTTTGTGCAAAAGTTATCGCGTTTACTAACAAAGGGAAAGATTTTTGTCATTTTTGGTGTTTTTTTTTTTTTTAACGAGTAATGGCGGCGATCTGCAATTTTTTTTTTTTTTTTTTTGCGGGACTGCGACATTGTGGCAGACAGATCGGACCCTTGACTGACATTTTTGACACTTTTGGGGTTACCAGTGACATTACTGCAGTAATCAGTGCTATGCATATGCACTGTTACTGTAAAAATGACACTGGCAGTGAAGGGGTTAACTGTATTGGAGAGGGAGGGGTTAAGTGTGTCCTAGGGGCGTGTTTCTAACTGTGATGGGACATGTCTCCTATTGTAAAAACAGAGATCAACGGTTCTACATAGTAGAACCGTCTGATCTCAATTTTTACACATGGGAGAATGACAGGCGGCTTGTTTACATAAGCCGCCTGCCTTTCTCCCGCTCTACCGACGATCGTAGTGTGACCGGCGGACATCGGGTCCGCCGGTCACACGTGCGGACTCCTCCATGAACGAGCCAGGGCGGGCGCGCGCCCCAGCAGGCGCGCGCTCGCCCCCTATTGGCTCAAAAGCCGGTCACAGGCTTGCGACGTAGATCTACGTCACTCTGCCTGGCCGGGGCTGACTGCCCACCTGAAACGCACCTTTCTCTCTCGCTCATTGACAGACGTAGTCCTCGGTGATACAGCACCCTCGGGTTATGTTGCCTCCACAGGAGCAGGACTAGACAGGAAATTAAAAAGCTCTGGCCACACCCTAGGGGCAGTCCCAGAGGGTATATCCTCTCTCTCTCTGCCTCAGCAAATCAGTTATTTTCTGTCTAGTTAGGAGTAAGGACCTAGATACCTTGCTGGGATCTTCGGTCCTGGCAAGATTTTTTTCTTAAAAGATTTTTTAGACAGCTTTTTTTCTCCAGTGTTCCTGTGAGATCTTCAAGCAAGAAAGCTGAACTGGGCGACGGGCTGGATGTTGAGATCCGGTGGTCACCCCAGTTCAGCCTACGAGCGCGTGCAGGCCATAGCTCCGCGCTGGGTCGGCCGCGACAAAGTCCCATTAAGGGACTGACCCCGCGAGTTAAACGTCTCGCTGAAACGCCAAAGACCATGAGTCACGGCGTCCATATCGGTCGACAGCCCTCCCGCCCCGGTGGAGAGGGGTACTGTCAGGAGTTGGTGCCCGCCTGGTTCCGGTATGGTGAGTAGTATGTTCCCCCTTTTCCCCTGACGGGTCTTGTGGTGAACGCGGGCCCCTCTCTGTATGGTAAGATAGAGTCCCTCTCTATCCTATAACATGACACAGATCCTCCTACTTTGAGTGTGATTTTATGTGCAAAAAGCCAGGAGGCTTGGTTTGGGAGCTAACAATCTAATTGTATACATGTTTAAAAGATTGTAATCAGTGGCATTCTGGGAATCTTACTGTGATAAGAATAAGCTACCTACCAGTCAGAAGCCACGGACATGTAGACTGCCTTCCTAAATCAGATCTCCAGCTATAAGCAGACCTCCCGAACGGCCATGCGGTCCGCCAGGGCCGGTACCGCCAACCACGCCAAATCCCCATGCAGAGAGAGTGTTGTGTGCCCTGCAGCACACCGCTATTCAGTACAGGCCGCCGCCATTTTTTTTGCTGGATCGCACGAGCCGCCATTTTGGCGTAGCCTCGTGTCTCCAGCATGGGGGCAGCCATGTTTGAGGTGATCCAAACACCTCGTGGAGCTAGGGGAGGCGCCGGAAGGCGTGCAGAGGGGCGGAGCCGCCTCCTTTCTTCCTGGGCAGCCAGCCAAAAGACTTCCTGTTTGTCAAGACAGCGCTGTAACCTGTTGCAGTTAAACTCTGAGCATCAAGTGGTGAGCCTGGGGGTCTATCTCTCTCTCTCTCGATCGATAGGGATCCCTAGCAGGTAACACTAAGGGGTTTTTTTGTGGCGCTGGGGGTCTGAAAAAAAAAAAAGTTTTTTATTTTTGAATTATATTATCCAGGAAGTGACTGGAATTATCATGGACCCTGCCACACATATTCCCCCACCTGTTTCCCTCGAGGGGGCCACGGGACCCGCCGGTGCACAGAGTGTAGAGTCATTTACAGCAATTTTGGAGTCTATGGTGGCTCGGGTGGAGGCGGCCTGTCAGGGACGGGGGTCAAGGAAGCGACCCCCGCCTACCCCTATACTATCTGACACCTCTGACTCAGATTCAGAGATGGTCACTGCAGTTGCAGGTCCCTCTGCAAGGGCTGTTATCTCAGGTAAAGCTCCCTCAGATAGTGAGGAGGACGTTTCTTCTCCCGCTATAATTCAGGAAGAAGCATTGGTGGACGCACTAGTTGTGGCAGTGCAGGAAACCTTAAAACTTGAGGTTTTACCGGCAGAGGCAACTGAAGCAGAGATTCCTTTTGGTACTAATAAGCCCATCAAAACGGTGAAGGTTTTTCCTGTACCCAAGTGTTTCGGTAATAAGATTAAAGGAGAATGGGAGCATTCTAAACGTACCTTTACTATTTCCAAGCGTATTGCTAGACGCTATCCGTTTGAGGAATCCATCATTAAGAAATGGACGGTACCACCAGTGGTGGATCCACCTATTTCCAGGCTGAATAAAGCCACGGTTATCCCAGTGGAGGACACTTCGTCCTTCAAGGATCCGGTGGATCGAAAGATGGAAGCAGAGTCCCGCACCATCTTCTCTCTGATAGGGTCAGCATTTAGACCAGTAATTGTTATTGGTCTAGTTTCCCAGACACTTACGGAATGGGCGAGAATGGTACGCCAAGACCTTAGGGGAAAAGATATTCCCCAGGAGACATCTGATTTGATGGAACAGATTATACAAGGGCTACAGTTTATCTGTGACGCAGCCTTGGACACTACTCCCCTATTAGGGCATGCATCTATGTCAGCGGTCATCCTCAGACGTGTGCTGTGGTTAAAATGCTGGTCAGCTGACCTAGGTTCCAAAAAGACCTTGACAAATCTCCCCTTTCAGGGGAATCGTCTATTTGGGGCCAACCTAGATGAAATCATTAAGGATGCCACTGGGGGCAAGAGCACTTTTTTGCCACAGGCTGCTAAAGCTAAGGGACCTCGCAACAAGCGAGGACCTTTCTTTACCGCCCATAAAGGGCGCCCGGCTGGAACAAGCGGGAAAGGCAAGACTCCTCCAGGAGGGTTCAAGAAGGGCTGGTCGGACAAACAGAGGACCAACCCAGCCAAACCCGAAGCAAAGGAGTACACAGCCTGAAGGTGCGCCCCCACCCGGTTTCAGGGTGGGGGGACGTTTTCACCGGTATTCAGGACATTAGATCGAGCATCAACCACTACTACCGGTGCGATTCTTCCCTTCCAACATTTAAGTACTACAGGAAGCGGTAGTTACCGTTCCCTGAATAGATCTTTTCCTTTACCTTTTCCTAAGATTAGTCCCTATACCTCACAGGAATCGGATCTGGTTGACCAGATAGGCCAAGAAGCCTCTAGTCGGGTGACTTCGGTCCCTGAGGTTCAACCAGAAAAGATCACCCTTCCTGATAACAATCAGGTATCTGATAAATGTGTGGGAACAGAAAACGACCAGACTTTCTCGGATGGTCGGGGCCAGATACCTCTAGGGACGCCTGGTTCAGATCCAATCAGCGCCAGTGGTCCTAGAAATTCTAGGCTGGCCTCGTCAAGCCGGCCTGGCCAACTTGGACATGTTAGTCGCAGACGTTCCGTGGGAACTTCGTCTCAGGGAGTGTCTGTGGTCTCAAGGACCAATTTACCATTGTGCTTTACAGTCGCTGGGTTTAATGGCCTGGCCATTGAGACCCAAGTACTGAAGGACAGAGGTTTGTCTACTTCAGTCATTCCTACCCTTATTAAAGCAAGGAAAGCGACTTCCAGCAAGGTCTATTATCACACATGGAAGACTTATATTGCATGGTGCGAATCTTTAGGATTTCCTCCACGTACCTATTCGGTGACTCGAATATTGGCCTTTTTGCAACAAGGGGTTGAGCAGAAGCTAGCCTTGAGCACCATCAAGGGTCAAGTTTCAGCATTAGCAATCTTCTTTCAGAAGCCTTTAGCTACCAAGTCCTTGGTGCGGAATTTCATCCAGGGGGTGCGGCACCTGGCTCCACCAGTCCGCGCGCCCTTACCGCCCTGGGATCTTAAATTGGTTTTGTCGGTTCTACAGAAACCTCCCTTTGAAAACATCAGGGAGATTCCCTTGCTTACTTTATCCCAGAAGGTGGCCTTCTTGGTGGCTATCACTTCTGCTCGCAGGGTGTCAGAACTGGCTGCATTATCATGCCAGTCCCCATACCTAGTGATTCATAGGGATAAGGTAGTACTTCATCCTAAGCCATCTTTTCTTCCTAAGGTGGTTTCAGATTTTCATCTGAATGAAGATATTGTACTACCTTCCTTGTGTCCTCAGCCCAAGCATCATCGGGAACATGCGTTGCATTCTTTAGATGTGGTTCGGGCAATCAGGGTATACCTGAAAGCTACGGAATCATTCCGTAAGACGGATTCACTTTTTGTGATCACGGATGGCCCCAGAAAGGGTTTGCCTGCATCTGCCGCGACCATTGCCAAATGGATTAGACAAACGGTGGTACAGGCTTATTCTATTAAGGGTCAGAGTCCTCCGTTCCCTGTTAGGGCGCACTCCACTCGAGCGCTCAGTACTTCCTGGGCCTTTCGCCATCAGGCGTCAGTGGTCCAGGTATGTAAGGCGGCCACCTGGTCGTCGGTACATACCTTTACAAAATTCTATAAAATTGATGTGACGGCATCGGCGGATGCCTCATTTGGCCGCAAGGTTTTGCAGGCCGCAATTTGAGGAGACCGGTGGTGTACCTCGAGGGTTTTTTTCTGTTTGGAAAAAAAAAAAAAAAAAAAAAAATTTCTCTTTTTTGTTGAGTCTCATCATTAAGGATGAGCATTGTAAACTTCTAGTTGGCACCGGTTGGGCCTTCTAGATTGGGATTTGATTTACATTTTCCCACCCCTCATTTGTGATACTGCTCTGGGACGTCCCGAAGGTGCTGTATCACCGAGGACTACGTCTGTCAATGAGCGAGAGAGAAAAATGGATTTTTGTAAAATCTTACCGTAAAATCCTTTTCTCTTAGCTCATTGACAGACGTAGTCCCCGCCCCTCTGTTTTTTGAGTTGGGTTGGGTTAAAATCTCTAAAGACTGCTTTTTCACATAACTGATTTGCTGAGGCAGAGAGAGAGAGGATATACCCTCTGGGACTTCCCCTAGGGTGTGGCCAGAGCTTTTTAATTTCCTGTCTAGTCCTGCTCCTGTGGAGGCAACATAACCCGAAGGTGCTGTATCACCGAGGACTACGTCTGTCAATGAGCTAAGAGAAAAGGATTTTACGGTAAGATTTTACAAAAATCCATTTTTTGCGATCTCTAAGCATTTTGCAATGCGGTACTCCTATGAGGATTCCCTCATTAAAAAATGGATGGTTCCTCCTGTAGTGGACTCCCCAGTTTTCAGGTTGAATAAAGCCACCGTAATGCCGGTTGGAGAGTCCCCGGTCTTCACAGATCTGGCAGATAGGAGGTCGGGGGCCATATGTTCACTGTGGCTGGTTCGGCACTTAGACCAGTATTTACTATTGCCTTGGTGTCGCAAGGCAATAGTAAATAACAGAGTGGGCAAAACCTTTACGCCTGGACCTGGAGGGGGAATAGCTCCCCCCTGCCTTTGCGGAGCTGGCGGATCAGTTAGTCCAAGGGCTACGGTTGCCTGTGATGCCTCTTTGGATTCTGCTCCCTTGATTTCTGGACTGTCTGTCTCAGCAGTGGTCCTGCAGTGTATTATCAGGCTAAAATGCTGGCCTGCGGACCAGGCTTCTAAGAAGGCCTTATCCGATCTTCCATTTGTGCAGGATCTCCTGTTTGGAGCTTCCTTGGATGACATCATCAAAGGCCTTACATGGGGAAAGAGTACTCTTCTTCCTCAGGCTTCCAAGGGTAAGGAGTCCCATCCCAGGCGGGGGCCTTTCTTTTCGGCTCCCAAACGGCCTTTTCGTCCATCAGGGTCTCAAGACAAGGAATCTAGGCCCTTAAGGGCCTCCACCGGGGGTTCTAAGATGTCTTGGCACGGCAAGCCCCGAGCGGGTTCTGACTGACCTGCAGACAAAACTACCTCCGCTTGAAG
Source organism: Pelophylax lessonae (assembly GCF_965119305.1). Lineage (NCBI taxonomy): Eukaryota > Metazoa > Chordata > Amphibia > Anura > Ranidae > Pelophylax > Pelophylax lessonae. The sequence goes on from NC_138768.1 coordinate 526,778,724, forward strand.
GGGCACCCTCACCCGTATCTGGGGTGCAGGGACTTATTCGCTGGTTTCTGTATCCGTGGACCTCTCTGATCCAGGACAAGGGGGGCCACAAAGTCCAGCTACAAGATCGAGTTTCGATCGTACCCTCAGAAAAGGTTCTTCCCTTCCAACCTGCACTTGTCCCCTGATCACTTAGGGAATCTCTATGGGGCAGTGCAAGACTTGTTACTTCAAGGTGTGATTCTTCCGACATCGGAACGTTTTCAAGGTTTTTACTCAAACCTGTTTACAGTTCCCAGGAAGGAAGGCAAGTCGCGACCCATTTTGGACCTCAAGGCGCTAAACTGCTTTGTGCGGGTACAGAAGTTACAAATGGAATCCATTCGCAAGGTCGTGACGTCCCTACATCAGTGGAATGGCGGAATGTCCTCGGTTCCATTGACATCAAGGACGCCTACCTTCACAACCCAATATGTGCCACCAACCAGAGCTTCCTCCGCTTTGCCGTGGGCGAGGAGCATTATCAGTTTGTAGCGTTACCATTTGGTCTCACCACCGCTCCTTGGGTAAATGGGTATTTACAAAAGTATTGGCCCTGGTGCTTACATTGCTGCGTCAGTGGGGGATAGCGGGACTGGGGTATTGGGACGATCTGCTCTATTGGACAACTTGGAGATTACTCTGAAAGAGTTTGGTTGGTTTCTGAATCTTCAGAAGTCAGCTCTGGTTCCACCCACAAGTATGGACTATCTGGGTCTGACGCTGGACTCAGCCTCAGCCAGTGTTTCGTCCTCAGGAAAAACTTCATACATTGCAGGAGGCAATTCAACTTCTGCTGTCCAGCAGACGGGCATCTCTTCTGACTTGCATGGGGGTGCTGGGCCTTCCTTTGAGTCAGTTCCGTTTGCACAGTTCCACAGTAGATCTCTGCAAAAGCAGATTCTGGTGAAATGGAACAAGGATCCTCCGTCTCTAGACAATCCAATCCTGTTGAGCCAGAGTACGAGGGGGTCCCTGGTTTGGTGGCTTCGTTATCCGACACTTTGTCAGGAAAAATAATTTCTTCCTATGTACTGGACGGTCGTTGCCACGGACGCCAGCTTGTCCGGGTGGGGAGGCGTCCTCGGCACAGAGTGTGCTCAGGGGGTCTTGACCCTGAAAGAGTTTAGGCTATTGATCAATGTAATGGAGCTCCGAGCGATCAGACTTTGTCTGGCTCATTGGACAAGTTGGCTCCAGGGGTGTCCGGTACGGATTCAATCGGACAATGCCATGTCCGTGGCCTATGTCAATCGCAAAGGAAGCACAAGAAGTGTTCTGGCGGCTCGGGAAGTACTCGGCATTCTAAGGTGGGCAGAACTACTGTAATTGTTTCAGCCCTCTCTGCTGTACACATTCCAGGGGTGGAAAGTTGGCAGGCGGATTACCTCCATCGACAGGTGTTGAACAAGGGTGAATGGTCACTTCATCCGGAGATGTTTCATCAGTTGTGTCTCTGGTTGGGTACTCCCGAGGGGGATCTTTTGACCTCTTGCCTCAGCAGGAAAGTGCAGATGTTTGTGGCACGGTCTCCGGATCCTCTAGCTAATGCCACAGACGCATTAGTGGCTCCTTCGAGTCAGTATCGTCTGATTTAAGCCTTTCCTCCTCTCAAGCTTCTGCCGAGACTCCTGCGCAGGATCGAGGCAGAATGGATTTCAAGTCATCCTAGTGGCTCCAGACTGACCTCGCTGGTCTTGGTACGCTGATCTGGTACGGCTGGTCACCGATGCTCCTTGGAGAATTCCTCTCAGGGAAGATCTGCTGTCTCAAGAGCCAATCTTCCATCTTGCTTTACAGTCGCTGGCTTTGACAGCTTCGCTGTAAGCCATGTGCTGAAGGATAGAGGGTTGTCTGAATTGGTGATTCCTACGCTGTTAAAAACTAGAAAATCTACTTCTAGGAAGATTTACCATTGTCCTTGGAAGTCGTACATTGCGTAGTGTGAATTCCTCAGGGTTCACTCTCGCTCCATTTCGGTGACTCGGATCTTTGCTTAACTCCCAACGAGTGGTTGAGCAGCGCCTGGCCTTGAGTAACATCAAGGGCCAGGTCTCAGCTTTGGCTGTTTTCTTTCAGCGTACGTTGGCCACATACTCCTTGGTGTGTCCTTTTATCCAGGGAGTGAGACACTTGGTTCCGCCAGTGCGGTCTCCATTGCCGCAGTGGGACCTCAATTTGGTGTTGTCGGTTCTCCAGAAGCCTCCCTTTGAAAATATACGGGAGGTTCTCTTGCTTACGTTATCCCAGAAGGTGGCCTTTTTGGTGGTCACGTTGGAGCTGGCGGTGCTCTCTTGTCCACCTTACCTGGTAGTTCACAAGGATAAGGTGGTTCTTTGTCCATGTCCATTTTTCCTTCCGAAGGTCCTCCTGATTTTCATTTAAATGACGGAATCGTGTTGCCTTCCCTGTGTCCCAGGCCTAAGCATCCTAAGGAAATTGCTTTGCATTCCCTGGATGTGGTTCGGGCAATAAGGGTGTACCTGGCAGCTACAGAGTCTTTGAGAAAGTCAGACTCACTATTTGTCCTCACAGATGGATCTTGGAAAGGGCTGACTGCTTCTGCTGCGACCATTTCCAGATCGATTAGACAGACTGTGGTTCAGGCTTATGCCATTAAGGGTCAGGTTCCTCCTTTCCCTGTTAAGGCACACTCTACTCAGGCGCTTCGTGCCTCCTGGGCGTTCCGTCATCAGGCGTCAGTGATGCAGGTTTGCAAGGCGACTACCTGGTCATCTGCTGCACACTTTCACAAAGTTTTATGAGGTGGATGTGTTGGCATCTGCAGATGCTTCCTTCGGTTGCAAGGTTTTGCAGGCTGTTGTTTAGAGGATTTGTCGTCTTCGAGGGTGTTTTTATATTTTTTTTTTTTCAGGTGAGCTCCTGTTGTTGATTGTTGAGCTCCATGTTACCTGGTTGGCTCCATATTACCTGGTTGGCTATGTCTAGCCTTTTAAGTATTTAAGTAGACTGAGCAACCCCTGCTAATTACATGCCCTGGTCATTCCAGCCTCAAGAATCCGCCGATTGTTGCCACTGCAAACCTGTGGATATATGTAACCAGCTGTGTGAAAGAGGCTTTAAAGAATATGTTAACCCAAACTTTCATATTCCTGATATGTGCCAGCTGTACCATGTTCTTGTTAGAAAAAGTATCATGTTCTCTTTTGTATTGCTTTCTTTGTGCGAAATCCCTGGTGTCCCGAACCACATCCAGGGAATGCAAAGCAATTTCCTTAGGATGCTTAGGCCTGGGACACAGGGAAGGCAACACGATTCCTTCATTCAAATGAAAATCAGAGGAGGACCTTCAGAAGGAACAATGGACATGGGCAAGGGGCTCAGATCTGGGGAAGAAAACCGCACACTGAGTTTCCCAGTGAATGGCTGTGCATGGGTGTGTGTCAGCACAAGTCTGAACATTGGGGGAGAGAGGCTGAGTTCCCAGCACAGCTAGAAAACTGACCATGATGTGCTCTCATGCCTAGTGTACTTAGTTTTTATTAGGAAAGCAGAGAGATTGACAGGGACACCAGGGATTTTGCACAAAGAAAGCAATACAAAGAGAAGATGATACTTTTTCTTACAAGAACATGGTACAGCTGGCACATATCAGGAATATGAAAGTTTGGGTTAACATATTCTTTAAGGCCTTTTTCACACAGCTGGTTACATACGTCCACCGGTTTGCAGTGGCAACAGTCGGCTTGTAGACAGTGTTCGGTTTGTAGAGTGACTTACCTGCTTCTTAAATTGGAAACTTTGGGGGAGATATACTAAAACTGGTGCACACAGAATCAGGTGCAACTGTGTATAGTAACCAATCGGCTTCTAATCTTTTTGTCAAAGCTTTAATTGAATAAGATGAAGCTAGAAGCTGATTGGTTATTATGCACAGCTTTACCAGATTCTGTGTACACAAGTTTTAGTAAATCTCCCCCTTTGTCACAGTTTTGAGTATATATTGTACACTACAGAGACTGCAGCTATAGAACAGAGACTGTGTTGGAGTTGGCACTGCCTGAATCCTTGAGAGAATTAACAGGGCAACAAATTAGAACCACAACCATTTCCACTTAAAACTCAAATGCCATTATGTATTTATCTGTTAGGTTTGAAATATTGTAGAAGTTATAATTGAAGAAATTCTGTAGATCACATCTGAAAAGTTTGTTCTCTGGAACTTTTCACTTCTGGTAGGGGTCATTTTTCTTTTTTTTTTTTGTATTACTAAAACAGATGAATCCTAAACACCGCAATTCTGTATGAATGTTTTTATGCTTTTTTGCGCCTAAGGGTAAATGTTAATGCCTAAGTACAGTTTTGCTTCTTTGAGATGTGTTTTTAAACCGTACATATCATCACAACTACTTTGTGTATCCGGGTGGATTATACCTTGTTTTTTTTTTCCATGGCAAATTGGGTTTTCATTTGGTGGTAAATGGTAATGGATATCTCCTGGTGTGTGTGTTTTTTTTATGGTTATTATCATCAAATGAAAACTGGCTCAAAATAGTATAATAAAAAATGTTAGCTGTATATTTCTTGTTACTACCGTAACCTACCACCAAAAAACAACCCAAAATAAATTCTCATGCTCCGTACAATCGCAGCGATACCACATAGTACACAATAGTGGGCATTTTGCTTTTTTTTTTTCCCCATCCTTCTTAAAACACACTGATACTGATACTAATTTAAAAATGCTTTAAAAAAAAAAAAAAAAATCCTGCCTAAAATATACTGACCAGGACCTTTGTCCCTTACTTGACCCGAACACTAACTCTGGGACTGATTTAGATCAAACCTTAATCTAGGTATCTTTTTCTTAATTTAATTTTTTTTTGCTCACAATTCTTTTGTTTCTTTGAGACCTACAATGTATCTTTCCACTCCAATCACAGAAAGAAACCCAGTGGCCGGCTCACAGTGACTAATCACTGTGGTAGCCAATCGGAGGCTTTTACAGCGATCCGGTGACCCAGAACCGGGAGTTCCAGGTCCCAATCATAAGTAGAGGACCAGGGGCTCCCGGTGAGACCCAGGTCTTTGTGCTGGGAGCACACTGTGCTGCGGGCTCAAGGGGTTACAGACCAATAAAACCAACTTTCAAACACTCGGACATATCCTGTATGCAAGCAAAGCCAATGCTTCAACTTTTTACCAAATCCCAATGATCACAGGTTTATATACTTACTCTTTTAACCTAACTCTCAACTCCAAAAGACAGCTCTATTTGTGGGAAAAAAAGGATATCAATTATATTTGGGTACAGCGTCGCAGGACCGCGCAATTTTCCATTAAAGTAACGCAGTGCCAAATTGCAAAAAATGGCCTGGTCATTAAGGGGGCAAATCCTTCTGGTCCAGAAGTGGTTAAGTTTGGTCTTTGTATCTAAATTGATACTACAACACTTATTAAAAGTAAACTTCTCTCAGAATTAAAATGAAACCTTGATTCATATAGGGAGCACAGCCTGCCTACTCAGTATTTTGTTTTTTTTTTTTGCCCAGGCATTGCTCTATAGCTTTAGTCGTCCCACTCTTTTTAATTTGAAAGGCACATACAATATGGCAGGAAATAGGTGATCACAAAAGTGGTGTATACAGCACCAGTTCTCACACTGTTTCTCTTGCAGGTGGCTTGTAGGTCTTGGATGACCGAGATGGCCTGAATAAACTAATATTCTGGTCAATTAAATAAATACGCAAGCCCTTAAAGCTACCAAATACATTTGCAAAAATGCGTATTAGGCATGTCTTTTGAAGCTGCTTTTCTCCTGCCAAGAGAAAAGCGTTTATAAAAGCAGTGTGCAGGAGGCATAAAATGGTATCACACAGTTTCCCATGAATTCTTGACTACTTTTACAATGTAGAGAGACACTCTTATTTGAGTTTGAAATGGGTATAATGGAGGGCAAATATAAGAACCTTGATGGGTCATGACACTGGAGACTTGGAAAGCAAAAAGTTTAGGTTTTATATACGTATTACTTAGATGCCTCAGCACTTTACTTACCGTACTTCCCACCTTTCATACATTTCTGTATTTTAAAAATTGTGATATGGTTCCAGCCACCCATGTTAACAAGCCTTTAGCGCTGAAGTTTTTACCTTTCTTAAAGAAGTTATAAAGTCAGAAGGTTTTTTATCTAAATGCATTCTATGCATTAAGATTAAAAGCCTTCTGGGTATAGCAGCCTCCCCAGCACCCCCTAATACCTACCTGAGCCCCATCTCACTCCAGCAATGTTCACAAGTCCCTCGGCCGTCCGGGACTCTCCCTCTTGATTGGCTGAGACACAGCAGCAGCGCCATTAGCTCCCGCTGCTGTCAGCTAATCAGGAGAGAGTGGGGGCAGGGCTGAATGTCAGCTCCGTGTCTGAATAGACACACGGAGCTGCAGCTTGGCTCGGGTGCCCCCATTACAAGCTGCTTGTGGGGCAATCAACAGAAGAGAGCCAGAAGCAGCGAAGAGGGACCCCAGAAGAGGATGATCAGGGCCACTCTGTGCAAAATCATCTGCACAGAGGAGGTAAGAATAACATGTTTGTTTTTTTTAAAAGAAAAACCACATGACTTTACAATCACTTGAAAGTGAATTTTTCTATTCCCACATTGATATTATTAAACAATTGTTCACTTGCTGTGATAAGTAAACGGCTAAGTCACTCAATTCCATTTCGATCCTTTTCACCCTAGCTTCTGACATATGCACAGGGCATTTCATGCAGGCTACAATTGACAGTCCGAATTTACCATATGAATGTTGTGCAAAAAGCAAGATGATGGCGCCCAGGGGGTGAATAATTGAGTTATTTATAAGCTGAGTAGATCATATTTGGCAGCAATTTTTGTGAACACTGGAAACTTAGTGTTACTAAACGCACAACTGTGTTACTAAACCCACAACCGTTAAATCACTGTGTGTATATGCAGTAAAGCATGCTTGTTATTTTCACTGTGGAACCTAAGAGGTTAATCCTCTGCATTGTGTAAAAAGGCTGTTTGAACCTGTCTTCTCTCATCCTCCCCTACTTTCAGAGCCCCTAAGCAAGGGATCCTCAAACTACAGCCCTCCAGCTGTTGCAGAACTATACATCCCATGAGGCATTGGAAAACTCTGAAATTCATAGACACGACGAGGCATGATGGGAATTGTAGTTCCTGAACAACTGGAGGGCCGTAGTTTGAAGACCCCTGCCCTAAGCCATCTCCTGATGGTACAGAGGCTTGGGGACAAGCTGCACATGCTCAGTTTGGTCCTGCATCTTCATAGGACAGTCACGGGAGAATGAAAACTCCTCCTACAAGCTTTAACCAGACACTGATAGAGTAGTCTTGTGACTTCTAACTTCTGATGAGAAAAGGCATTTAGCAGTTTATATTTACTAAAATAATTGCATTTCCTTGTTCTGTGTTCTGTGGGAGACCAAATATAGTAAATGTAGGGTTTAGTAAAACTTTAAAAGGTTGTTAAAATTAATTTCTTTGCCCGTTTTCTCATCTCACTATACATTTACACTTTTTTACTTTTGCAAAATATTTTTAAACATCCTTGTTTTTCCCATTTAAAATGTATTGCACGTAAAAACACATTTTGTTCAGTAAGACCTCATGTACACTGCTGCTGATAAACGGACGTTTAGGAGCAGTTGGGGATTTTTTTCAGCAGCCCTTGAACTCTCCACTGTTATATTATCTGTCCATGTACACTCTCCAAAATGCGTTCAGACGGAAGTTTATTGGCATTTGAAAGGCCATATGCTTGTAACAGCGTGCAAACACATCTAAACGCAGTAACTTGCGTTTATAAGCGTTTTGTTTTATAGGTGATTTTACATCATACATTTCTCACCATTTTAAATTGTAAAAACGGTTCTAAACGCAAATGCCGCTAAACGCGGCACGTGAACTTGGCAAAACAGAAGTTTTGAACCTTCAGTTACTGGCTGTCAAGTTCCAGCGTTCAGAAAAGGTTTTCAAACATGTACATGAAGCCTTAGTAGAATGGACCTAGAGAAAACTACCCAAGGTGAGCTTAGGGAACTGGTTAAAAATAGGGGATTCTTCTATATTGTCAGTTGGTGATAAAGTTTTTTTTTTTAGAAGGCACTGCCATTCATTCATTACAGGTTTATTAACCACTTGCCGACTGCCTAACGCCGATCTAAGTCGGCAGTCAGCCCCTCACAGGCAAAGTGACGTAGGGCTACGTCACTAGCTTGTGAGGGTCTAGGGAGCGAGCGCGCGCCCCCGGAGGCGCGCTCCCGCGTGGTCACGGACCCCCCCCCCCCCCCGCGCGTGTGACCGGCGGACCCGATGTCCGCCGGTCACTCTGCGATCGGCGGGGGAGAGGGAGAATGTCAGGCAGCTTGTGTAAACAAGCCACCTGTCATTCTCCTTGCTGTTAAGACACTGATCACTCGGATCTAGTATGTAGATCCGTTGATCAGTGTCCTTACAGCTGAAGCCACAGCCAATCACCGTAGAAAGCACGCCCCTAGGGATACACACAGCCCCTCCCTCTCAAATAAAGTTAACCCCTTCACTACCAGTGTATTTTTACAGTAACAGTGCATATATATAGCACTGATTACTGTAGAAATGTCACTGGTAACCCCAAAAGTGTCAAAAATGTCAGTCAAGGGTCCGATCTGTCCGCCCCAATGTCGCAGTACCGCAAAAAAAATCGCAGATTGCCGCCATTACACGTTAAAAAAAAAAAAAACAACAAAAATGACAAAAATCTTTCCCTTTGTTAGTAAACGCGATAACTTTTGCGCAAACCAATCAAAATACGCTTTTTGCGATTTTTTTTTTTTTTTTTTTTTTTTTTTTTTTTTTTTACCAAACATAGGTAGCATAAAACAAATTGGCCAAAAAAGTTAAAAAATTTTGATTTTTACATTTTTTGGGGGGAATTTCATATAAAAAAATGTGAAAAATATTGCTATTTTTGCAAAATTGACGCTCTTTTTTTGTTTATAGCGCGTGATCAAAAAATCGCACATGTGATCAAATACCACCAAAAGAAAGCTCTGTTTGTGGGAAAAAAAGGACGCCAAATTTGTTTAGGTACAGCGTCGCACGACCGAGCAATTGTCCGTTAAAGTCACGCAGTGCCGAATCGCAAAATACCCCCTGGTCGGAATGGGGGTAAAATCTTCCGGGGCTTAAGTGAATATGTTGGTGTTTAGTCACAGTGAATTCTTAGGCCCCGTTCACACCTGAGCATTTTTCTACTTGAAGCTTGTAGCTCTAAAACTTTCAAGCCAAATCCCATTAATTTCAATAGCCCCTTTTCACATCTGAGCATTCTGTCGCCTGAAGCAAAAACGCTTGTGTCTCAAAAAAAGTACATGAGCTTCTTTTTGGCATATTGGGCCCCATCGATCTTCAATGGGAATGCCTGAAAATGTGTGACGTGTGTTTTACGAGCATTTTCTTCTCAAACAGCTGCTCTCCTCCCCTAATCTACTACACCTCTTTCCATAGTGCGTTCTATTGGCTAAACAGAAAAGCTGTAAAGCGCTTGTAATGCACTTCTAAAAACTACAGTAAATCGCTACACTTAAGTGTGAATGCAGCCTAAGGCCCCTTTACACAGGCGGACCGTTCAGATCCGCCTGTCAGTTTTTTTGGCGGATCTGAACAGTCACCCCATGGGGCATCAGATGTCAGCGGAGACATGTCCGCTGACATCCGATCCGTCAAATCTGGACGGATGGAAACCCTATTTTCCATCCGTCCAGCGGATGGGATCGGATGAGAGCGCACAGACGGTCCATTCCCTTCCGATTCCCCCATAGAGATGTACGGGGAACTGACAGCTGTGTCTCCGCACACAACGCGGAGACACAGCTTTCATCCTCCTGCTCAGTGGGGGATCGGCGGATCGATCCCCCACTGAGAAAAACGGAGTCCGCCTGATGGACTCCCAAGTATGAAAGGGCCCTTATGGATAGTGTCTGCCTATCCAAGGTAAAATAATACATTTTACAAGATTTCTGATCAGTGACGTCTGATGATTGAAAAATGAGTTGTAGATTTCTGGTCTCTGTGTTTTTAAGCAAACTTTTTTGCTTGTGTTTCAAGGTAGAGAGGCCACGGCACGGACAAAATGGTGACTTCAACAGCAGGATTATTTGTTGTATAGTAAGCTGTGTATGAACTCATTAATTGTTGTTATTAATATAATAATAATTATATATATTATTTTTTAGAAACAAGATTATGTACACTGTTATCTGCCCAAACATGTTTTAATCATGACATAGGATGTATTATGGCCCACTGTGATAATTTGCTTGTCACAAATTTAGGAAAAGTCAATGGTAAAACCGTAGATGTTCAAATAATTCACATTGAAGAGGGGGAAAAAGTATAAATGACCCATGACGAAGAGTGTGCTTGTGCAAGCAAGGCAACATCTGCTTGCAGATTGTCCTCTAAAAGGGGTGACAGGCATAGTTGCCATTTCTGATGCTACACCACTTCAGTTTTCCGCTTTTTCATGCTACTCATTAGAGCTCTGACTGGGTTTGGCTCATTTTCTAGGTCTTTTACTGTCTTGTGTTTGGCACAGCAACAGCAGTCCAGCATCTCATAGAGGAACGCCAGCAGGACCAGAGATAGCACAGTCAGGATAAACAAGACCAGGATTACAAAACAGGCAGTGTTCCAGCCATCATGGAATGGGTAGATTTTCTGGACCTGGAATCCAACCTGCTGCAGGATCAAGGTTGTCTCATTCTTCCAGGAACCAAGAGATGACATCTTGGTGCAGGCTCCTCAAAGAACAACTGAAAAGAAAACAAGAAAACATTTCCAGTGATAACAATTTTATTTTTTATTTTTCACATGACATTTGGGCTTAATATGACAACGTCTTTCTGTACTGTTTGCTCAGTTACACACCTTTATACTGTACAGTTACATTGAAATGGGTAACTAAGATCCAAACCAGTGTGTTTCCTTACTTTTAATTGAAGGAATATAAATATAAAAAAAAAAAAAAAGAACTTGAAGGGCTCTGTTTTAAAGTGACTTTTTTTTTTAAAAAAAATTTCATTTAAATTTTTAATGCCTTTAGTGCCTTAAGTGGTATATTAGTATGTGCAGATAGACAAAGATCTGGCAGAAATGCACATATGTGCAAAAATACCAAGTCACGTGTAGATCTGTGGGTAAAAAAAACAGTTTCTTTTTAATTGGCAGTTAACCTAAAAAAGATTTCCTCACCTTTTTGTGTGTGCTTATTTCTTGAGAACACATGTGAGCAAACAACTGTAAACTACAGCTGATGCTCTTCTGAGGGGGGTCTAACTAAGGTTCCTTAAAGTCATTTAGTTATGCCATAATGCAGCTTTAATTGTCAGACGTTCTATATAATGAAGAAGGGCCATCTCATGTGAATTGCAAAGTAAGGTTGATCTGTACTTTTTCTTTTACTATAAAGAAACATTTTTATTGTACAGGAGGGACTATAAGCCACCTGTGCTTACCTTGCCCATGCTCCTCTCCTGCCCCAAACACCTATTAACCTGAGAATTATGTGGAATGTTCTGGTTTTATGGGAAACGTTACACAGCCATTGCCTCACAATGCGGGCAAAGAAACATTTGCTGCACAGGAGAGACCATAAGCCATCTGTGCTTGCCTTCCCCATGCTCCCCTTGTGCCCTACTCCTGTATTAGACCTGAAACTTCCTGGTAAGAGGAAGCACTTGACACTGCCCTTGCTGCATCACTATTCAGTACTTTGTGTCTGAATGCTGTAACAGGTTGGAGCATGCACATTCTTTTGTAAGTTTCTTGGTCACTGGTTCTAAACTTACACAGGGACTTTTAGTAGTCTTTAGGCAGATTGAGAACAGAAAATGTAAATAATGACTGTGTTTGGCCTTTTCTGTAAAGTGCATCTATTATTTTACCTAATATGGGGGGAAACACAGGTTCACTGTAAATTGCCACTGGTTTTGAGCTCATTTTGAGGTAGTAAAATGAGAACATTCAACTTTACATGACCGTGAAGTATGAATGGAAACTACAGCAATCTTGGCAAGCATTCCCAATGAACAGAATGAACAGCCACCAGACCTGGAATAAAGAAAGCTGTTTTGTGTTGATTGCAATAGCCAATTAACAAGCTATTTCTGCACTTGAATATTTGCCCAGTTCCCTGTAAAATGAAAGAGAGGTCTGGTTATTTAGAATGGTCTGTAATAATGAAAGCCAAATCTTTTAATTCAGAGGTCACAATGAATGACCACAAAATCCTAATTGCTACTGTGTTTTATCATGCATAATGGTGGGCTTTTGCCATAGTTATCAAGTATACACCACATACCTGAATAATTATGGCACCCTTGCTTGAGAAAGTGTCTCTCTCCAGCAATGTGATGTCTGCAGACTTCCTCATTGCTGTGTTGCTGCCACTGCCCTCTTCTCCCAGTCCTCTTCTGGTTTCAGCATCTTCTGCCATCTTGATTGCCAGCCCAGGATGATGTAGTTCTTGCAAAAGTTAATACATTTATTCTGGCACCCAAGGCATGCTGAGATAATACACTTAGCATGGCCTAGTGTGCAATCGGAAGAAAATTGCCAATAAGCAAGGCAGAATCTTTACGGTAGAAGAGAACTGTGAGCTAAGCCTTTCAGAGCGGGCGAATGACACATCCCTGTCTGCTCTTTTTCTGCAGAGCGAACATGGATAGATCCTGCTCTGCTCAATGGGCAGCCGGGAGCAAACTGACTCCACTGTCTGTTTACACGTGATCTGCTCCGCTTAAACGGAAGAGGATGGTGTCCTCTTCTGTTTTATTTAGTAGACCCTATCGAACCTAGAGGTAGGCAGGTGTAAAAAAGCACAAGTCTGTTTAAACCCACCTGTTAATAGGAATTCATGGACCTTCTGAAAAACTGACAGGTGGACCTGATCGGCACAGCCATGTAAAAGGGGCCTTACTCAAAAACCTACAGATATAATTCATTGGCTTCTGACCTAATTGGACCTAGTTTAAGATTTCTGCTTTAAAAAAAAAAAAAAAAAAAAAAAAAAAAGGCCCAGTACTCTGTATTTTGCTAAGAAAACACTAAATAGTGGAAGAAAGAAATCTGTCTAAAGGCTTGTTCAGAGTTGACGTTGATACAGTAACACTATCCAGACTGTATGTTCATATTATGGAAACGTAAAACAAGACAAAGAAGGCAATTGAAAACCTATATTTGTAAATCACATCCAGTTCACAAGAATTTTTTTTTTTAAAACCATTTAAGCCACACCAAATCAATTTTTTTGTAGTGTAGCATCTTTACTGATCCTGTAAATGTAGATTTATCATTAATGTACCTTCTAGCTTTGAGATTGATTGTCTGGCTGGAATTTTCATTTTGGCTTTGAAAATAAAAGGGAAATTAAATATATAAAAGAAAAATTAAGCTAGTACCACATACTGTACAATAGCACGTAGACTGCAGAGGAAGTGGCAATACTATAAGCAAATCTGGTAAGCTACATACACATGTGCTGACAAGGATCTTGCTTAAGGGAGGACTCAGGCGTTTTACCAGAATGACTGTCTCCTACTCCTGCAATGTCCAATCACAGGCTGGGGGCAGGGAGGTAATCTAGCTGTATTTCTTGATCTTTACTTTTCTTAGTTCCCTGGCTGTCATGCTCATGCTTTGGCTCCATTGCTTTCTGAGTTACCGATGAACACAAATTATAGAGGTCGAAAATCCCAACCGTTCTCTTACCTCCATTTTCTGCATACCTGTTCTCAGGCCAGTGACTCCAAACTAAAGGCAGACACCACAAAGGCATCTTGCTTTCTCAGAAGCCTACATAGTTCTGTTATGACAAGTGTACTTTAATTTTATACTTTAAAACCGCTTATCCTGCCCTTAAAATCAAGGTAAAATCGGGGTTAAATGGATACTTATGTTTGGGGACCACCTTCTGCAGCATTGAACAATGTCTATAGATGGTTTATTTTAAGTTACCTTTTTTTCTGAATTCAGTATATGGCTATTGATTTATCTAATTAAGTATACATAATCATCTATTAGTGTGCCTTCTCGGTTATAGAGTGGCAAGTAGCATTCAGTACATTCTTGAAAATCAAGCTTGCTTTCATTAATGTATGCATGAGTAGGATTTCATGACATTTTTAAAGCTTACTGTACCATGTCATTTATTTTTCTGCCAATACAGGAATTTGTGCCTGACAGCAACTTCTTTCTGAACAATATGTATTTGAACTTCGCATTATCCTTTGAGATGGATTGCAAAGCCTTAATAATTAATTGGTAATGCATGTGTTCTTACATTGCAGTGTATTTGACAGCACCTGCGTTAGTAGTCTTATGTTTTTCCAACTACGGGTTCTCTGAGGCTTTGAAAACATGCTGCTATATTTCATACTGCTTTTTACATCTTTATGTAGGGCAGCATTAATAGGGCTGGTATCTTAATTCAGAAACCCATCACTGAATTATCCTGGAAGAACATTTACGGATGGTTTAATTTCACATAGGTATAAACACAAGAAAAGGATAATCAATTTTAAATGGCATTGACATAAAATTTGCATTAGAATTGTACTAGAAGATTATATTAATGCTTCCTATAATTGGTGTACTCAATCCAGACGAATCGCAGGACACTGACCAAATCAACTAAAAGACAAAAAAAAAAAAAAAAAAACCTGATTTTCAACTTAAAGGGTAACTCTAGGAAAAAAATTCTATGGATAGACTAGGAAAGAGAATCCCTCACAGGTTGGCTGTTGTGTAGATTTCCTTTTTACTTAGTTATAAATCCCTCCGAGGAGGCCAAAGAAAGCCGTAAAAGCGGATCTAACCCTTTCTACTCTGTCCAAAACTGAGAATATTTTGACCAGAGATGTTCTCTAATTGCATGACACAGTTGGTAAAAATGTTGACACACGCATCCATGTAACGGAGCAACTTTACTTCCCCCCTCCCTAGCAGTATATATACATGCCTTTACTTGCTCCCCTGCCATTCCATTTAACCAACAGAAGCAAGGAAGGATAGCCCTGTGTAAGCTCCCAGCCAACTTGTTTAGGCTCGAGACTGGTACAGCGGATCTAGACATGGCTGGTACAGTGGATCTAAACATGGCTGGTACAGCGGATCTAGACACGGCTGGTAAAATCAGGTACCCGCTCCCCTCCCCACAAAAAAAAAAAGTGGCAGTGAAAGAAGGGGGGGGGGGGGGCAGACAAGCAGAGCTCCTTTTGGATGGAGCTCCACTTTAACAAGCAGATGGCTTTAGAAGCACAGCTTGTTTTGTAATTGAGAACTGATATTAAAACAAAACTTTAAGGATGCCGAGGGCTCACCCAGAGCATAGGAGATAGGTGCTGGCTTCCAGGGGGAAAGGGGGGGAGGGGGTTAGGGATAAAGGAAGTGTGCTTTTTAATGATTCCCTGGGCAATAAATATTTAACCCTTGCAGTATAGGGGGAGCCCCATTGCAAGGGTAGTTTTTCAATTTTGACTAAGAAAAATTCCCAGCTTAACTTACCAACCAGCTTGCAATAAACCGAATTGTCCTGTCTAACAGTGCACGTTAAAAAACAGGGGTTTAGTTTTCACACATTTGCAAATACATGCGCAAGCTGCAAGGCCATGACCAGGCACCCCAGTGTCGCGGTCTCTGCAGGTTACGCATGTATTTGCAAATGTGTGCAAACTAAACCCCCATTTTAACATGAAGTGTTAGGACAGTTTGGATTGTTGCAGGCTGGTTGATAAGTTGAGCTGGGAATTTTCCTTTGTCTTTGTTTGACATGCTTTGCTCTTCCATGTGCTTCTTGCTGTTATAGGTTGGGGCAGTTTTCGTTTGTTTGTACTGTTAGTTTTTAAATTTTCCCCTGTAGTTCAGCTTTTAAAGAGGTTTTTTTTTCTTCAAAAATAAATATATTCATAACTGATATTGGCTAGTTGCTCAGTTGATTCACTGTAGATCAGTTGCAAAACCGAGCCATATGTGCCTAAGTGCCTGTTCACACTTGTGCAGCTTGCGAGATCGCATGTAATTCGGAGTGCACTGCTCCTTCATTACATGCGATCTCATGTGCGGATGCGAGTTCAGCCATACACTTTGTATGGCTGAATTCGCACTGTATCCGCACCAAACTCACACATAAGGCATTTTTTCAGCTGCCTCAGAATCGGATCACACAGTGGTTCACACTTGTGCGATCCGATCCTGTGCAAACTGTCAGATCGCACTGCGATATGCGATCAAACTGGGGGTGTCGTTAACATTTGACACCCCCTGCCTATCGCATATGGCAGTGTGAACTGCCAGATGTGCGGATGCGATGCGGGATCACGCTGCATATTCGCAGCGTTCCCGCATCGCACAAGTGTGAACCGAGCCTAAAAGAAGCTTTGGTTGTTATCAGTTACTGGATTTTATTTTCCAAACATCCCATCGCAAGACCAACTTAAGGCCCCTTTCACGGACGGAGTTCGTCTGTTTTTCATCCATCCGGTGACGGCTGAAAAACAGACATCAATGCATCTCTATGAAAAAATGGATGTAAATGGTTGAATATTCATTTACATCCGTTTTCATCCGCTTCCATCCAACATCTGTTTTTTGAACAGATGAAAGCCCTATTTTTCATCAGTTAAACAAACAGATCAGACAAAAAATGGATGACTAAGGATGAAAAACTGATGTTGACTAAAAAAGCTGATGACAAAAAAACGTGACAGAACTGATTCAATGAACCCAGTACCTTTTTGGTGTGGTGTGGTAAAAAATCCTGCTTGCTGTATCTTTAATGGATTTTTATTAAAATGCACGTTATAGAGAGTTTAATGGTAGAACATGTAAAATACCTCAAAAATTAAAGTAAAATGCAATGCACCTAAACTATAAAAGTGTGAACCAGCACTGATTTTTCTTCATATAATGTCAGTTTAGGGAATAGCTAAGGTGGCCTTCTTTTTGGCATTCTTTTTTACAGCTTTCTCTCTGAACTCACTATATCCATCAAGACTAGAGGACCAGTTTGTGACTGTATTTGTCAAAAAAAAAGTTACAGAAATTCTGTCAATCTTGTCACGTAGAAAAGTATTTTGGATCTCGGCAAAAGTTCTCATGAATTATTTTATCAAGTTGTTTTAAGCCTCTCAATCAGATAGCAATAGTGTGTGTTATTTTCCTCCAGATGATAAAGCTTTCATAGTGGTTTTTTTTTTTGTCAAATCTATGCTTTTAAGGTTTTTGCTATATGTTATCTTCTACACACCTGTACTGCAGAAGATATCCTGCTGAGGCTTTTTTATTGTTAAACACAAATATACTGGTCCTCAGGTTGATGATAAAAACAGTAATTCTTATAAAAGAATGGTACAAAATAGTAATTCTTATAAAAGAATGGTACAAAATAGAACTATAGAGGTAACAATAGTATGGAATTTAGAATTCAGAGTTCAGTCATATTCTGGTGCTGTGGTTAATGCTCATAAAAAAACAACAATTAAAGTGTATGCCAGAACAAAACCATAATAATAAAAATATACATTCCATCTCTGTAATACATGCATGTTTGCCCATATTTTTTGCCTGTTAAGGGCCCTGCACCTACATAAACAGACTTGCCGACTGGCAAAAAAATTAATTCGGCTCCTGGTTTCCTGTTATGCCCCGACAACACAGTGGCCATTTCCTGACTAAAATTGTAAAAAATGGTGTTAGACCTGTCCAGGTTTTTTTTTTTTTTTTTGCCAAGGCTACAGAATAATTTCCCTCTCCTTGTCACCACAACATAGGGAGAGGTTTCTGTAGTCTAAGGGAAAAACTGTTATGACTGAATAGATTCCTTGTAAAAACAGAGTGAACAGGAGGGCTAAAAAAATTCTGACTGGATCAACATTTTATTTTTATATTTTTAATAAATTAACAGCTATAAGACAAAAGGGTAAGTAATAGAACTTAATTTCTAGGGTTTATATATTTTAAAAATACGTAATGCTGGAGGGCGCATGCACAGATCTGAGTGTTCTGAGTAAGTGCTGTGCTACCCGAGTAAAAACTGCCACCCAAACAGCAAGATCAACAACCTAATTTATCTCTTAATTGCTGGCTAATCTGCCCTGAGATTTGAGCAGAATGTGTATGTGATGGTCTGTAAAAGCACCTGCAACAAAGGAAAACCCAGCTCCTAATCCATTTAAGTAGGCCTTTGTCCATGAAGCAATGGAAATGGCAGTTGCTTCCACTCATGTGGCCACAGGAAGATAGATCCAACTTGTCCAAGAAACCTAATGATCAACTTACCAGAGTTCCAGGAGCTTGGTATAAGAGCCACACCCTGGAGTCTAAATGCAGTGACATAACTACAGTGCTCAAAGGCCACAAAGAAGAAATCAAACCCCTTAAAACCACAAAGGCAGCTTTACTAGCGCAACTTGAAGATTCTGAAAATTGAGACTAGAGGCCGAATTTAATACTGCCAGACTAAATTCAAAATAAGTCCTGGCACTATTTCATGAACTTGCCTGAGCTGCCAGTAGAGTGGATAGTTTGACGGAATTCATTGGAAGTGAACATGAAGACTTGATGACCCTCCAAATGCTATTTTGCGCACATGCTATTATAAGGATAAAAGACTCCTTAAAGCAGCAAATAAAACATGGTTGCTGGAGTTCTAGTTTGCTTCTAAATCCTCCCCTTTCTTGCAATAAATTCTGAAAGTCCTCTGATGGACTTGAAAAATACACTAAACAGGAGGTGCCCTGCTGTATGTAGTCTTGAATGACCATCTACTTTTGTGAGAGAGACATTTTTTTTGTTTTTATCTTACCCATCTTCACCTGCATAGGCCCTTTCAAAGCCCGTTTTTGATCTGATGCTTTTTGCCCATTGTTGAGGCTCTGTTGGGACATTGCGTTAAAGTTATGGTTTAGACCTGTTGTCTGTTTTTTACGGCAAAGCCCCTTGATCTAGGCTTTACTTTTGCAATTAGGCATTTCGAGACAGGTCCAGAAAATGTGTGTTTTTTTTTTTTTTTTTTTTTTTAAGTTTTAGATTCCTTAGATTTTTATGTTCTTGGATCTTGTTCTGTTGGATTTTCTAGGCCCAAGACTGTATGATTTTAGCTCTGGGCATGTGCTTAGACCATTATAATGCTTTCTGTGCAATGGCTACTGCTAAGCCTTTCCTGTGCGTAGCTTAGGTCTAGGTTGTACAGTTCATCTTTAGCCAAATAATTTTTCTAGGCCACTTGCTAAAGTGATAAGCACATTTGCAAACTAGGAACCATTTATTTTACATAACCACAGAAAGCGAGGGCACACCTGCTTAAAAATAGCATTTTCCTGTGGAGGAAGAGTGAATATAAATTAACTATTTTGGAATCGGACTATATAATTTGCAGTGTATTACTCCTAATTAAAATCCAGATTAGGGATCGACCGATATCGTTTTTCAGGGTCGATAGAGATTTTCCGGCCACCCTTTAGGCCGATAGCCGATATTAGGTGCCAATATTCTGCACTTATAAAGTTTATTTTTACACTGTCCTTTTTAAAATGATTATTAAACTATTTATCACTTTTTTTTTTATTGCGGTCACAAGGAATGTAAACATCCCTTGTGACAGTAATAGGCAGTGAAAGGTACTCTTTATGGAAGGATCTGGCCCCAAACCCCTCCTCTGCATTTAAAAGCATTCAAAACGCCAACTTTGGCTGTTTTGAATGCTGTCGTCTTATTAAGGGGGGGGACAACCAATGCGGCTGAGCTCAGCCGCATCGGTTGTCATTACAAGAAAGCAGACCGTCGGCTATAAACAATGGAAGGGGGTAATGCCTGTAGCTGCAGGCATCACTCCCGGACAACCATTTGACCATTTGAATCAATATCAGCAAGTTTGTGGCTGTTACCAATACTTAAAAAAAAAAAAAAAAATTAATATCGGCCTCACCGATAATTGGTCGATTCCCTAATTCAGATCACCTGCCATTTCTGTATTGCTCTTAGTTGTTTTTATAGACTCCTAGTACAAAACCAGACAAATCCAAAAATAGGTGGTCAGATTGTATACCCATAGCATGTTCCAGCTATCTACATCTGATTATGTCCATCTCATGGCTGCATTTGTCGAGGGGAGAATTAGTGTTATTTTATACATAGACTACTGTGCCTTGCATTTATATATATATATGTGCAGCATTTACAGTGAAACCAATACCATCCATTGAGATTATTAGATAGTATAAAGTATACCACACCACCATCTCTTCCTTTTTGGTTGTTTTTTACGTCACCACTTCTGTTTAGTCCACACTGGAATGCCTGGTTTCCATGTTAATGGACCACCCCTCACCTTTTTTTTATGGGAGGGTAGGCATTGTGACCTACCTTGTCCTTACCATGTTAGGTTCTGCACAATAGCCCTACCTGATTCAACAGACTAGTACTATACCTTGCACAATAGCCCTGCCTGGTTTGATAGACTTGTATAATACCCCCCACAGTGCAAATGCTGGTTTGCATGGGATATGTATTCATATTGTATTCCTACATTATGTTATTTTATTAACTACTACTCTGTTTCTCTTGCTTTGTTATTTATTACCTACCACCCTGTTTGTCTGACCCCCAACTATGTAGCCCCCATGCTTTATCACCTATGACAGAAGGTGGTGGTGAATTGGGTGGGGTATGACTCAGTTGTACCAGTGGTAGGCCATCAGCTCCTAGACCCATGCCACCCTTCTCGCCTAATGTTGAGCTGTCATGTTTATATCCTCCTTAGGTAATCTGTACTAATGTACTTATACCTGGGGCCTTCTGTTATTCCTTTTATATGATGTTTGTTTTGGTGTATATCTTGGATTGTTAATCATGCTGTCTCTCTTTGTAACGTCCTAAGGGTCTTCTCACACTGTTTCAGGTGTACCCAAATTTTTCTTGTGGCCCACAGTTTCCCATAGATTTTCTATTATGCCCCACATTTTGGTGCATTTTCTGAAGGTGCACTGTAAGACCTGCATGCTGTATCTTTGGTGCACTTTCCGAAAACGCGCCAAAAACATGGGACATAATAGAAAGTCAGTGGGAAACTGCATGAAACGCTCATGAAAACTGTCGGTACACCTGCGCTGTAGCCAGTCTGCAGCGCACCAGTGTGAAACACCCCTAAAAGTGCTCAGTTAGAGCCCAATAGATCAAGAGTCATGCTAAAACACTCTCTGTAATTCCAAGATTTATGGGGCCTACATTTACTAAATATAACTAATTAAGTATCCCAGACGGCCTAACTGACGTAACTTTATGCAGCTTCTCAACAACATAATATGGCTACCTAAAGAGTAGAGGCCATTTAGCTATTCTTATTACCTTCCATTCTCTTAAGATGTGGGGCCAAGCTAAACATGGAGGAAAATATATCCCGCCCCATACCCCACTATTGGCTTTTATGGGTAACCTGTTTGTTCTTTTTTGCTGCATTCATAAATTTATCTGCTGGTGGTACAAACATAACTTGACCACAATTCTCAGTTTAGTAAAGAATGGTAAAAGCATGATTTAACCAATATTTTGGTACCTACAAATTAAACATTTCATTCATATTTTTATAGATCTCTAATCACACATTTTTCACACTTCTTATTCTGAGCGCCTACTTAAATTGCATTTGCAACCCCCAACCTACACAATGGGAAATCGAACATAACACAACAAACTCTGAGGAAGGTTGGATCTCCATTTGAATGTCCACAGCTAAGAGTTTGCATATATCACTGCTGTGGATGCCAACTGCAACATATTACTTCGGTAGTTCTTGGTCCCAGCCAGTATCTAAAAGACTATCTCAGCCTATCCCCTAAATTGCTTCCAGGGGCTGTCTATCCCCTGGTACATTTGGTTAAATCTGTTGGGACTGCCCCAAGGTCAGAAAAATCTGGGTACAAATTTATTATACAATTCTCATGGTATTAGGATGAAGCATCACAAAAACCATCAAAGCTATATTGGGCAATAGGACTGGATGAGTAGAGTACAAATTCATATTTGAAACACATATTTTTACAGCATTAGGAAGGACTATTGCTAAAGCCTGGAAGTTCCTGATTTTACCCTTCCCAGCCATAGTCTTTCAGAGAATGGTTTTTAAAAACGTATAATTTGCTGCCATACAAGTCACCATTTTAAACAGATCTGGACTCCCTTGTTGGAACACTATCTACCATATAAGATTCTTTAGGCCCTGAATGTGCTCAATCGGTGCTCGTGCCAATAGCAATCCGGATATCCAAACCCAAATTATCTAACTCTACCTGAGCAATCGACACCCTATATAAAACTCAAATATATTTGCTGTTTGTTTTGCTTGATATCTTCTCCCATACGGTATTTGATGTGTATGATTATTCTTTCCATAGATTGTGGCAAAAAAAAAAAAAATACTCTTACTGACTAAGTGTTGATTTTGCACGTTTTTTGCTGGCCTTATTTTTAGTACACAATAGCAATCAAAAGATTGACCCTGGCAGATGATTACTCAACCAACGGTAATTGTGAGGGTCTCGGACTGTTCCCTGTTGTCCAGAAATTACAGCAATCATGCCACATCTAAGAGCACCTTTTTATCTTGATGATCTCTTTTTAGAAGGAACTTAAGTTGGCCGTAGGTATGAAATGACAGTCACTTGGCAAAATCAGGTGATATAAGCCACAGATGGCTTCCAAAAGATTTTTCTAGGAGACGGCAATTCATTGGACAGGAAACTATCCCTGTCTTCTATGAACAATAATAGCAGCATTTGTCTACTCCTCTTCCTTTTTCCTTATGCATTATTCCTTATGCATTAATGTGCTAAAAATGCTTTGGTGTACAGTGCAGACGAGTTGCTATTCAAGCCAGCTGAGATACAACCAGGGCTGCTTTGAACATGCACAGTATGGTTTGCCTGTGTTGTATGTATGTTTTATGGCTTGTATCCTAATATCTAATTTTTGTACAGTATATGTAGTATCAGTGGCTATCAGTTGGGCAACAAATCTGCTGTGTGCTTATGGGGAACATATTTTTGTAGGTTGAATAAAATGTTCAGATCTGTATTTAAAAATGCAAGATGGCACACGTATAAATACTTCACATTTTCTGCTAGAAAAACTATCCTACAATTGGTGCACATGTATATGTTATGATAGCTACCTGCTTACAGCTATGTTTTCAAAATGAAAGGGTGCAGCTTTGAGAAGACAGGGCTTACACAGGTCAGAGCAATGGCTTTACAACATTGGACCGTACACTAGTATGGCCATTTGGAGGTGTAAATGAAATGTCCAAACTTTCATTCTTGGTATGTGGGAACTGCACTCTCTAGTTTAGTTAGTTTTGCAAAGCCTATTACTGGTCTTTGGGCTTCTAGTATCATATTCGGCATATGATTTACCGTATTTTTCGCCGTATAAGACGTACTTTTTCTTCCCCAAAACTGGGGGGGGGGGGGGAAGTTGGTGCGTCTTATACGACAAATACACATTTTGCCTGTATTAAAACTGCCCGTAACTTTGTGTGGGGCTTGCTTGCATGTACTGGGAGCTGTGGAGACTTCTCTGGGCCCTCCCTGCACGGCCAGGCTGTGTGTGTTCGGGCTTCCCTCTCCCTCCTATAGCGCACCTTGTCCCCCCCCCCCTCCCGACAGTCTAACCACGTGCTGCCAGGGCACCATGTCAACGCTCTGCTGAGCTTACTGGTACCTTTCCCTCCATCAGTGCGGGCTGTGCCTTCTCATGTCTCCCCGGGCAGTGCGGTCTCACTCCTTGCTGGGCAGTGTGGGCACAATCGCGCCGCATCTGTGCATATCTCCCGGGCACTGTATCAATCTATGCTGCCCTGAAATGTCCGCACATCTGCCCCTCCTGCTCCATACGTTCCGCCTCCTCCAGCCAATGTTTACTGTGTGCTGTCCGTGCTCTGCTCCCCCCCGCTCCTACTTGATTTGATGCCCGTATTACTTTCACTGTTTACTGACTTTACTAACTTTACTGACTGTTAAAGAGAGTAAAGATAGTTCTTAATATGTTACATGGTTGACATAAAATTGTTCTTAAACTGCTGTTAACTTTATACAGCTGATATAAAATATTTTACTACAGTATTTGGTTCAGAATCTTTTTTTTCTAGATTTTCCTCCTTTAAAATTGGGTGCGTCTTATATTCCGGAGCGTCTTATACGGCGAAAAATACGGTAGGTTCTAGACCATCCAGTCAAATATTTCTACAATGTTAGGAGTGCAGCAATAACCAGATTTAAATACCTATGCACAAACTCACAAATATGTCGACACTGGACGAATATTTCTCCAACAAACACAGCTCTCATATAGAAAACGAAAAGTAACACTCACAAAACCAGACACTTGTGTGGTAAGGCTGGCACGAAAGCCATCTATTTTTCTTGACTTTGGTTCCATGAAAGTCATTTAGTAATAATTTTTTCGTTTTGCTGCCCCATAACTATTGTTTTACTTATGAATTTGGGAACATTTGCTTCTGTTAGAGCCTTATTTACATGGGTGTGTAATTTTCATAGTAACATCCCCTGAAAAATGTAATAGTGGTTCTCTTAAACATTGTAAGCTACTGACATGGTATATGGATGTAGCTTTACAATTCTTGAGCACCCCAGGAGCTTCAGAATCTGGATCCCCTCCCATCCCTCTATTCCCCCTATGATTCTAATGTCCCCTCCCCCCCCTTTTTTCTTTTCCTCCATTTTCTCTTTTGTCTTCCCTTTTTGGCCCTCTCTTCTTTCTGTACTGAGGGCAAGAGGGGCCCCTTTCTGTTTTTATTACGGTAAGTACATTAATTTGGGATAATAAACCTGTCTTGATGGACTTTTGTTCACTTTGTGTGGGTTTTACATTCCTATACAAGCTTGTAGGAATGCAAAACCTGCTTAAAGGAGATGTACAGCCAAAGCTTGTTTGACTTTACTTCTCCTATGTGTCACAGGAGCGCAATTTGTTCTGCACTCCTGTGACCCGTTTTCAGCAGAGAGCGGGCTTAAGTCTGCTCTCTGCTGACTTCACAGAAGTCGGTCCAGGCTCTGTCATCATGACCACAGAGTCTGGATCCGCTAGATCCTTAAACCGACACCCTGCTCAGCCTCTCAGTGAGCCGCTGAGAGCCTAAGCTGGCCGGTCCGCCCCCTCCAAAACCCCGCACTCTGCCCTGCACTCCAGTGACCGAAGAGGGGGCAAACAGAGAGCTGCTGACTGACAGTCTGCAGCTCTCTGCTCACAGAGCTGTGAGAACGGTTCCCAGTGTAGAGGCGCTGGGGGACAGATGCAACATCAGACCGATCCTGCATCCACCTAGGTAAATATGATTGTGGAAAAAAAGAGAAACCCATATTTAGGGTGAACTACTTTAATCTGTTTAATCTGTCTAACACTAAAATCTCAATCTACAGGCATCCACAATCCTAGACTAACCTATCTAGCTGTGTAAAGAAGAAATCGCTATACATACCTTTTTTTTTTTTTTTTTTTTTTTTTAAGCCGATCCGGTTCAGTCCCACGCTGAGCTGTCAGCGATGGCTTTACTGTGGAGGCGGGTGCAGAAGAGGCAGCCGACAACAGAAGCTCCATAGTAACCCTATGGGTGATGTCACTTCCCAGTCATTTCCCTGCCATTGTCGGCTGTCTCCTCTGCAGGGCCTCTGCTGCTAGAAACCATACTGGAGCAGCTTCAAAAAAGGTATGTATATCGATTTCTTCTTTACAGGGCTAGATAGGTTAGTCTTAGATTGTGGATGTCTCTAGATTTAAAGATTTTAGTGTTAGGGTGGACTTCCACTTAAACTCAGCTTAGGAGGTCAAATGCAGGTGAAAAACATTGATCAATGTAATTCTGAATGATCTCAGAAGTGTATTAAACTGATGCCATCAAGACATGCCCTTAATTATGTAAATCTAAACCAGGATTTGGAACTTTGACCTCCTGGCTTGACCCCCTCCCAGACCTCATTGTCCATCATCGGGGCCATTTATTACATTTAATGACCAAGAGGGACTTACATTAGGGGACGTGCCAGGGCTTAACATTCCATACTCTGGTTTGTATTTACATAACGTAGGGTTCCTGGAATGCGTAGGAAGCTATGTGCATACATAGCTCAAGTGCCCGTTTTACAGTTAAAATGGCAATTTACTATATTTAAAGCTGGCAGTACACATTACAGTCTCTTTCAGAGTCACCAAAATTGTGTAATGTGAGGGCCTACCTATACAGTCTATGTCCAGTCAGGTGGGATCTTGCACGACATACTGTAGCAACTGGTAGATCTGAAGGGCTTTACTATCAGTTAGTAACCTGGTCAGTTGAAGGCAACCATAGTTACACTTTTAAAGTAGTAGTAAAGGATAACTATTCTGTAACATATTCCCTGTGTGTGGTTATGATTAAGCGATTTTTATCGTGAAACGCGTCAACCCGACACGTCTGTCCGTGTATTGCACTGTCTGTCTGCTGTATTCATGGAGAATAAAGGAGTTCTATTGATTTTCATTCAACATCTCTGAGTGCGGTCTTTCTCTTTTTTGGATGTCAACATATTCCCTCCCCCCTCATCCTACCTATCCTGCATACTTTTTATATAAAAAAAAAAAGATCTGAGTAATTATTTGGTCCGGTCACATGCTTCAGCAGCTCTGGCTTTCCTATGTAGGTAAGCGCTTGACAACAGCTCCTATCCTCATCAGAAGTTGGTGCTCCCTCCTCTGCCCTGTAGTAGCTGCTTGCTGACACGGGCGCTGGAGCTACTGGATCACCTGACTGGACCAGATTAGAAATAAATACATCGATCTTTATTTTATATAGGGTATGCAGTATAGGTAGAAGGAAGGGAGAGGCAATGTTTAAGAATAGTTAGCTTTTTCTTCTACTCTACTATGATTTGCCAGAGACATATCATGTTATCTTCTTTTAGCCAAGCAAATTGCTGGTTCTGTCACCTCTAGTAGTTCACCATTTCTTACTATATGTTGCCTATCTACAAGTATTGAAGCACGGTGAGATGCATCTATTGGCGTTCAATCTGTGGGATAACATAGGAGGCATTAGTAAAATGCTACTCCCCAACATCCGAAGTCATCATGATGTTCACCAGGGAATGACTTTGCAATTGTAAAGCATCAATGCAAACTAAATATGACCTGCGAGTACAAAGAAAGGTCAAAGGGTAAAAAGGATTTTGGGTCTTCCTACCAAGCAGATGAGGTATTGCATTAAATCAATATCTGCTATTGATTTTTTTTTTCTTCTGTTACATTTAGTGACTCTTGCTGCAAAACATTTTGAAGGGGCTGTAATTGTAGATAGCGAAATGTAACAGATCAACAAGCAGTTACAGCATAAATAGACAAAATACACATAATTGGAGTAGGCTGTCAAATGATGTGCAAATGTAAAAGCTCAGCAATGCTGGCAATCTGCTGTGGGCCGAAAAGGGATTCCTTCAGCCATCAATTTTCTTCTGCTCCGTATCATTTATAATGAACTCAAAGAGCGTGGATGTGTTTAAATGTTTGAATGCCTGACAGAATGGGGCGTGAGCCATGCTAAGGAAGACAGGGTCCATGTTCTGCCTGCAGTCTAAATATTACATGTTACAGTCCCTATAGCAGGTACACATTGCAGCCAGGTTAAAATGTTGAAGATTTTTGCAGATGCTAACGTGTTCTAATAAAATACACAAGGAAGATATGGGTTTCCATGAACCTACCTTCTTGTATGAGAAGCTGCCGGAGTCTGTTGTGCAGCTCCGTGTCGATTGCTCAGCACTGTGTAGATGAGACAGAGCTTGGCTGCCATTGGACAGTGCTGAATGCAGCCAGCAGACTGTTACGCTGGTTCATTAGCATCCCATCCCTCCACCCAAAGGACTGAGCAACTCCACAGGAGAAGCATGCTATGAGTCTGCTGCTTTTCTGTGCAGGATTTTTTTTTTTCTTTTAGTAATATTTTCTGATGCTTTGTCCCTTAAGGAAATAGTCTCTTCATTCCTAATTTGTGTTAATATATGTTTACTGTGTAAAAGATTTGTTTACTGTCAAAAAATAAGCTGAAGAATTCAAATGAAATTCTAAATGGATTTTCATGTCACTATGTGATTTATATTACAGCTGTGATATGTAGCCCTTTTTAATTTAAACACGGATTTATTTTTATTTATGTTTTTTTCCTACTTGAATTTGTCCAGTTTTTTTTTTTTTTTAATATTTTTAGGTTTATTAACCTTGACATACAGTTGAAGACAACATAAAGATGTACTCTAGTTCTCAAATGTCTTTCCTTTTTATTACTGTTTTATCTAAAGCAGTGTAAGGCCTCATACTCTTAGATTGTAAGCTCTAACAAGCAGGGTTATTTCTGTATTGAATTGTATTGTAACCTATAATTGATTGTCTGCCTTAATTTTGTAAAATGCTGCGCAAACTGTTGGCGCTATATAAATCATGTATTCACTTTTTTTTTTTTTTACGCTTCCTGAATTCAGCTTTATTTCAGCCAATGTGTTTGTGCACATTGTGACATTCAGGTTCATATTTTAAGCAGCCACCCGGGGCAAAAAAAAAAATCTGTGTTGAGAGGAGCCTACTGGCATATTTTATGTGTGCAAATGCGTTCATTCCAATGGCCAGAATGAATATTCCAGCCAGTAGCCTGTGTGGAAGAAGCCTTACTGAATGTCTTTACAGTGTATGTCATATTATGCTTTATTTAATTCAGGTGTAATGACATTGCATTATTTGTAGCGTGTTTTTTTTTTTTTTTTTTTTTTTTTTTTTTACATCTTAGATGTGTTGGTTTATAAACCTACCGGCATCTCAAAATCCACAACCTACAGCAGTGTTTTTGCATATCTTTTTTTTATTTGAGGGAAAATTGAAAACCAGAAAAGCTTGCAAAGGGCACTATTTGGCAGCCAATTAGACATGGTCTTGGTAGCTAAGTGTAGGTCTTGGTAGCTAAGTGTAGATTGACAAACCTACAGTGATCCTTGATTCCCTCTATGCTTCCGCAAGGACATATAGATAATTTTTCACATGGTAAATGTATGTAAACTATACTAATACAATTCTCTTATTTTCTCCCTTTTGGTTTGTTAAAGTGGTTCTAAAGCTTTAAAGGGTTTTCACCTTAATGCATTTAATGCATTAAGTTGAAAAACATTCTCTGTTGCAGCAGCCCCCCCCCCCCCCTTAACTGAGCCAATCCGATCCAGCAATGTGCACGAGCGCAGCGGCTCCCATCGCTGTCTCTCTCCTTATTTTATTTTACAGATTGATAGCAGTGGGAGCAAATGACTCCCACTGCTGTGATGAAATTGTGTGGCATGGGAGTGAAGGGCGGGGCCGAGTCCCACTGTCTGTATCAATGGAGGCACCTGATGAAAAAGAGGGGCCTGGAGCGCCAACAGGGGACCCCAGAAGACCCCGGCGGGGTATGGTCTGGCATTCTACATGCCCTGTGTTCCCCTGGCCTGGGTATCTAGCGGCGCACTCTCCACCCTCGGGGTTGTTTGTACTGAGGGGGGTGACCGGACTTACGTGGGTCTGCCCTCCACACGGTCGGACCTGCCGGTAATTTAGGCTGCAGCTTTGCGGCCTACGGGCCGGGCGCTCTGTGGGGGGGTTCTAGTGAGGGTGGCTGAAGCTGCCCTTCTCAGTTAAGGCACCCGCCCTCCCCTCTGCTGCCTCGGTCAGTCCCTTATGCACTTGCGGCCAGGCGTCCGAGAATTTGGGCAGAGCCAGGCCCCTCCTTCTGGAGGAGTAGCGCTGTGGGTTTGGTTCGGGTCGCCAATGGCAGTAGCCGCCATTATGCTGTGGGGCCCTATAGGATTCTGACTGCGGGACTTCCTGCATCAGAGAGGCGGAGGTGGCGGGTCCTCTGCGGGCCCTGGAGGGGCGTCAGTGGTTGGTGCCCCCTGTGTGGGGCCTTAGTCTGCGCTTTCTTCGGTGGCCCCCCCTCTGGGTCTTTTTGTGTTTCCAGGTAGCGCCCTCCCCTGCCTCATCTGTTGCCAGATCCTGAATCTGGCTCTGTTGTCACGAACCTACCCACCCTGTGGGGTTAGTTCACATTCCCTGGCCTGTCAGATAGTGAGGATATTTCCTCCACAGCTGTAGCTGTGCTCCAGTGGTGCTGGTTGACACTTGCAATCACGCAGGAGACTTTGCAGATGGAGGGTGCAGATGAGGCGGATGTGTAGGTTGCCGTCCCCTTTTTTTTTTTGGTACTCACAAGCTGTCTCGCACGGCAACAGTGTTTCCTTATCTCTCATATTTTGAAAAATTTGTCTATTTTCAATTGGCACGTCCAAAACGCCCCTTGTGGTTCCTAACTGCTTTGCTGTGAGATACTACTTTGCAGAGTTGCTACTCAAGTGGACTGTTCCACCAGTGGTGGACACCCCCCGTCCCCAGATTGGACAAGGCAACCATGAGTAGAGGAATCTCCGGCCTTTAAGGATCCGGCTGACTGGAATGCGGAAGTTATGGCTGCAATATATTCTCTACTGCCGGCTCAATGCTTAGGCCAGTCCTGGCCATTGCTCTGGTGTCACAAACATGAGTGAGTTAAGCTTTTGCACCATGACCGAAAGGGTAAACAGGTTCCCCTTCCTTGGCTGAGTTTGCGGTCCAGTTGGTCCAGTCGGTGTAGCTTTGTCTGTGATGACTCTTAGACTACAGCTCCCCTGATTTCTAAGCTGTCTGCTTTGACTGTGGGATAAGGCGTGTATTGTGGCTTAAGTGTTGGTGTGCGGCCCAGAATTCTTAGAAACTCTAACTGCCTTACTCCTTCAAGGCGATCGCCTGTTTGGGATTACCCAGGATGACAGCATTAAGAGTCCCACGGGGGGAAGGGTACCTTTCTTCCACAGGAAAGGAAAAAGCACCTTGTCGCAGACGTGGCCCGGCTTTCTCAGCTCACAAGAAGTTTTATTCGGGAGGTTCCAAACAGCCCTAGTCTGGCAAGCCAAGCGTGGGATTTTTTCTAGACCCGCAGACAAGGCAGTGGTACTGTCCATTTACTAGTCAGTTTTGTTCTTGCCCTTCAGAAAGGTTCTTTCCTTCCAATGTGTATCCCGGACCAATTGCAGGCTCTCCTTGGGACCGTGCATGACCTGTTGTTTCAGGTATCTGAATGGTTTCAAGGCTTTTATTCAAGCCTGTTCACAGTCCCAAAGAAGGAGGGCTAAGTTTGTCCAATTCTGGACCTTGGAGCTCTGAACTGCTTTGTGCGGGTACGGAGGTTCAGAATGGAGTCCATTCGCACTGTGGTAACATCCCTTCAGGGGGACTTTCTTGCTTCTATCGGCATCGAGGATGCTTCCCTGCACATTCCAATGTGTGCCAGACTAGCGCTTCCTTGGTTTTTCCTGTGGGAGATGAGTATTAGCTGTCGTGGCAGCCCTTCAAGTCTTCACAAAGTGTTGGCCCCGGTTCCTACGTTGCCATGTCAGTGGGGGATTGCGTTACTGGGCTCCCTGGACGATCTCCTCTTGCGAGTGGAGTCCTCTGATGCCCTGTTGGATGAGGTAGGGATCACTATACAGGCCCTGAAAGAGTCTGGTTGGCCTCTGAATTAAGCGGTCTGTTCTGATTTCATCCAGAATATTGGATTATCTGGGTCTGCCTTTGGTTTCAGCTCTAGCCAGTGTGTTCCTTCCTCTGGTCAAACTCCAGAAGCTGCATGCTGCGATTCATCTGCTGCTGTCCTCCCTCTGGACTTGCATGCAGTTTCTGGGTATGATGGCTTCTACCTTTTTGAGGTGGTTCCGTTTGCACGGTTCCATACGAGGTCTCTTCCAAGGGAGATCCTGGTGAAATAGGACGAGTGTCCGAGGTCCCTGAACAATCTGATTTGGCTGAGCCAGAAAACCAGGGGGTCCCTGGTTGCTGGAAAAATTTCCAGGCTCTTCGGCAGGGCAAATTCTTTCTCCCCTTGTATTGGACAGTGGTCACCATGGATGCCAGTCTGTGGGGAGGTGTCCTGGGCCTGAGCCCTGCTCAGGGTTGTTGGACGCTGGACGAGTCCAGATTACTGATCAGAACTTCGGGCGATCAGGCTGTGTCTGGATCACTGAACAGATGGACTCCAGGGGCTGCTGGTACGGACCCAGTTGGACAATGCCACGGCAGTGGCCTATGTCAATCACCAGGGCGGAACAAAGTGTGTGGGCAGCCCTGGAAGTAGCCGGCATCCTCTGGTGGGCAGAAAGATGCGTTCTGTGCCATACATATTCCAAGAGGGGAAAATGGGCAGGCGAACTATCTTGTGGCAAGGTCACGGGATCCTCTGGCGGATGCCACAGATGCTCTGGTGGCCCTGTGGGGCCCTTATCTGATTTACGCCTCTTCCTCCTCTCAAGCTTCTACCATGGCTTTTACACAGGATGAAGGCTGAAGGGTTTCCTGTCATTCATTCTAGTGGCCCTGGACTGGCCTCCCTGGTCTTGGTTAGCCGTCCTGGTGCGATCGGTCGCCGACATCCCTTGGAGACTGCCTTCAGGGAGAATCTTCTGTCCCAAGGGCCGACCTACTATCCTGTTTTGCAGTTGCTGGTTTTGACGGCTTGGCTGTTGAAAGCCAGGTGCTGAAGGGTAGAGGTTTACCTAGGTCGGTGATTTTGACACTGTTGGAGGCTAGGAAGCCTACCTCTAGGAAGATCTACCATCGTACGTGGAATGCGTACATTTCGTGGTGCCCCCCCCCCCTTCCTTTTTCGATGGCTCGGATTTTGACCCTTCAACAAGGTTTCGAGCAGAAGTTGGCCTTGAGTACCATCAAGGGCTGGTGTCTGCCCTTGGCGGTCTTCTTTCAGCAGCCCCTGGCCAAGCACTCTCTGGTGCATTCCTTTTTTAAGGGGTTCAACGTCTGACTCCACTGGCGCTGTCTCCTTTACTGCCTTGGGATCTGAACTTGCTGCTTTCAGTTCCCCTGAAGCCTTCCTCTGCAAATGTTCAGGAGGTTGACATGGTTAGGCTGGCCCAGAAGGTGGTTCTTCTCTTTTTGCGAGCTATCACCTCCGCTTGCAGGGTATCGGAGTTGGCAGCGTTGTCTTGTCGTACCCCCTACTTGGTGTTCCACAAGATGAGGTGGTTCTTCACCCATGTCCGTCGTTCTTCCTAAGTTTGTCTTTGATTTCTGTTTGAATGAAGACATTGTGTTGCCTTCCCTGTGTCCCAGGCCCAAACATCCTAAGGATGTGGTTCAGGGGATTCAGGTGTATCTGGCAGCCACAGAGTCTTTTCTGAGGTCAGACTCACTGTTTGTGGTCATGGAAGGGCCACAAAAGGGCTATCTGCTTCGTCTGCGACCATTTCCAGATGGATTAGACAGACGGTGACTCAGGTCAGGTCCCTCCTTTCCCTGTAAAGGCGATTTCTACTCGGGCGATTAGTGCTTCTTGGGCCTTCCGTCATCAGGCGCCAGTGACGCAAGTTTGCAAGGCGGCCACTGGTTGTCAGTGCACACTTTCACCAAATTCTACAAAGTGGATGTGTTGGCATCTGCAGATGCTTCTTATGGCTGCAAGGTTTTGCAGCCTGCTGTTTTTAGAGGGTCTGTTCCCTCTTTGGAGGTATATTGTTAAGGGGGACTCCAGTTGTTTTTTCTGTTAAACTCCTGTTACTTGGTTGGCTAAGGTTTAGCCTTAGGAATTTTTTTGCTGTTCCCACCCCTCATGTTCGATACTGCTTTGCTTTGGGACGTCCCAATGGTTAAGAATTCTAAGGAGCTGTGTCCGTCAATGAAAGAGAAAATGGATTTTTGACCATAAAATCCATTTCTCTGATGTTCATTGACGGCCACAGCACCTGCCCCTCTATGTAGTTGTAAAACTTCGGACACTGCTTGTAACAAAACTGAATATCTATAGTAGAGAGGGCGAGTATACCTCCTAGGACTGCCTATAGGCGTTGTCCAAGTTTTTTCTTCCTAGTGTCCTACTCCTGTAGGGGGCAGTATAACCCAGTGGTTAGGAATTCTAAGGAGCTGTGTCCAACGATGAACATCTGAGAAATGGATTTTACGATAATTCAAAAATCCCATATTTTTATTTATTTTTTGTTTTAGTTGACTAAAATCTCCAGTACATTTTAGTCTTAATTTTTTTTAATATATTTAAGCATTTCTATAGAATTTTGAAACTCATTATATACTCCTGGAGTAAAAAAAAAATCTAATATGTTATTACTTATAGTATTAAGGTTTAAACAAACTTGCAGATACAGATTTGACCACTCTGGATGGTCTGAGGAGGCGTGTAATGTTCCACAGTGGTCTGAGGATTCATGTAATGCACACAGTGCTCTGGACGTGGCTAGGTTGAGGAGGAGGCCTGTAATGCATTGTACACAGTGCTTTGGACAGTGATCTGAGGAGGCCTGTAATGCTGCACAGTGCTCTGGGCGGTGACTGTAATGTTACACAGTGCTCTCGACGGTGGTCTGAGGAGGCCTGTAATGCTGAACAGCGCTCTGAATGGTGGTATGCCACTATAAGAGGCCTGAAATGCTTGCTGCAAAGTGCTTTGGATGGTAGTATGAGATAGGCCAATAATGCTGCACAGTGCTCTGAGGGGAGGCCTTTAATGCGCTATGCTCTGGGATGGTGATCTGACTCTGAGTGCCATGTAATGCTTTACAGTGCTGGATGGTGGTCTCAGGTATGAGGGATGGCCTTTTTTGCACAGTGCTCTGGATGCTGGTGGTCAGAGGAGGCCTGTAATGCACACAGTGCCCTGGACAGACGGTGGTCTGAGGGATGTACACACTCTCACAGTTCTCTCTGCTATGGACAGTCGTTGTCGGGAGTGGAACTCTCGTCGGGAGGCCTGTAATGCTGGCTGCACAGCCTGCTAACTGCTGCTAAGCGAAGCACGCTACGGGCTTGTTAGAGAAAACTTAATTGATTTACGTCAGTTTTTGTCAGTGGACGAAAAATGTGGTGTACTTTTTTTTTTGTTTTCATCACAGCACAACATAAAGGCCGCTGACAAAAATTGACAAATATTTTCGTTGACTAAATCAACACTGGTTTAAAGTGGTGACTGGAGAATGCAAAAATAAGATGTTCAAAAGTATCGGTCTAGCCAAATGTCTAATCAACACTACCGACAAACTGTTACAGTTTGTAGTGTGACGATTTGCCCAAGCAATCCATTCAAATTTTGTCCAAAAAGACAGACCCTCATTCTACTCTGTTGCTGGTAACTGTTGTTGACAGCTCAGTATTTGATTTTGTGGCCAAAGCTGGCCATAGATGATAGGAGACAGGACATTCATAAACAAGTTGTCCTGGTGTTGAAGCCCATTGCAACTCATGCGAACAATTAGGTCCTTTTCTGCACTGTTATCCATAGGAAAGGAAGGGAATGAGGCAATCACAAAAAGATAAAGTTAGGAGATTTCCCTGTGCAATAGTAACCTTTCTTTGTCTGAGGTGGTCATTATTCCCTCTTGGGTGGTAAGAAACAGCTCAATTTATTGTCAGAAATTCTCAAATTTGAAAGTGGCATTTTGAAAGTGGCATTTGCTTTTTATCAGGCAGTTTCTGGGGATTTCTAAGTATAAAAAAAAAAAAAAAAAGCCCAGGTTCACAGTAGTGCAACTTATGATGCAACTTGTCACACACAATTGAATGACAAGGGAAATCCCATCCTAATCAATGCGACTCAGCACAGAGCAATTTAGGAAAAGGTTCCTGCACTCCTTTGGTGTGACTCCAGTGCATTTTCAGCCCCATAGACATCTATGTTAACTCACAGAAATTGCATCAGCATTAGATAAGAAGCGATTCCTATGTGACTTGAGATGAGTTTTTTGGATTTTTTTTTTTTTTTTTTTTGTAACCCTCACCTCAGGTCATCCTTGCTGCCTAAAACTCACCTCCCAAGAACATTCCACTCACACCTGAGTGTAGCAAAAATGTGCACTGCAGATAGGGCAGTCTATTCACTTGAATATTCTGCCCTACACATGAAAAACGCCCCAAAGTAGCTCAAGAACCTTGCCTCATGTTATTAAATTGCTCCCCATGCTTGCATTGCCATAATGGCATGTGTTATTGAAATTAGTGGGGTTTGGAGCATAGAAACTCTCTAGGTGCGCTGAAGACTTCACTGTGTTGAAAAGCACACTTGCAGATATCAATATGCGCCAAGCGCCATTAATCCCTTGTACTGAAAAGTACAATGTACAGCTTTTTTTTATTTTTTTGTATAAAGAAATCCTAGCGCGCTCGGCAACAAAGAAAGAAACAGGCGCATGCAATTATGTCAAGTCAATGCCAACTGAAGATTCTCTGCTTTTAGAGAAGAGCCCTGGTTTATTTTATAGTCCAAGAGCAAAAGGGGTTTACAGGGGTGGTGGCGTCAACACAACCAATCAGACATGTATACATTTAAAGTATCAATAGAAAGGGGAGTGAATGCTCATGCACGAGCGGAGCCGCGTGCCTGAGTTTCCTGTCGTTGGGTGCACTATTACTAAAATGAAACCCACGTGTAGGAAAAATGCCTGCCAAACATGGAACTAGCATGTATCTCATGAATGTTGCCCCGCTAATACGTGTGCATGCACTCCCATTACAACCTGTTAGAGTGAATCCTATATAATAATATAGTTCATAAAAACCATATTTGATAGTGATCATGCTACTGTTCCAGTGAATGAGACTTTATCTGCAAAGGACAATAGCAGCAGTATTTTAATCATGCAGATCAAGCAAAACAGAAAGCTACCAGACATTAATCCTGGCAAAAGGGCAGATGTTTTTAAAACGTTAAGAATTCCACATCACAAACATATCTCCGTCAGGGTATACCGGGGCCCTGGCTGGCTGATATACATTTGTGTGGTGGAGTTCGCCTTGCACTGCCATAGATCCGGACCTGCACCGCTGATAGGAATGATCAGGCTACAAGTAGCGAGCATTCTCCATTTTATGGAAGGTTTCCACAATTACAGGTCTTTCCTCAATGCCAGTTAAAGCCATATTCGCTGTGCATTGTGATTACCGGTAAACTGACACTGGGAGACATAATGGCAATTTAACTAAAAACCCATCTTAAAAAAATGTCCACACAAATATATTAATAAAATTTCCACAACACATGCTAACTGTGATTGGGGTGTCATTAACAATTAGGCAGCATCCACAGTTGTATGTTTCTGAACATGCTGTATCTCTGTATAAAATGCGTGCTTTGCTGCACTTTGCCATGTGTTTCGGGAACATGATGCAAACACGTATCACGTATCCCGCTTACGTTGACAATTTGCGCAGATGTGTATGAAGCTTAATTGTTAATGACACCCCAATCACTGTTAGCAGTCACAAGCAAGTTTCACTGGAAATCGCATGAAAATCATATCGTATTAGACACTCCCTCCTTACACTCCCTCTCCACCTTGGCTCCTTCCCATTCTCTCACACTCCCCCCCCCCCCCCTTCATTATGGTTCACCCTAACTTTAAGGCGAAGTTTTCAGAATGTTTTCATGTTCAATATTTGAATTTCAACGCACTAGGTTAACATTGTGTTCCTGGACGCTAGGTGTCTAATGTTTTCTAATATAGTTTCTGTTGGACTCTCTTCAATACAATGTACTGAACTCTTGGTCATACCCTTTCTCATCCTTAATTGTTTGACTGTACCTTTCTCAATATGTTCCGATGTCTACCTGTGATGTTTTACTGTATCTTTTCCATTTCTACAAATAAATAAACAAATAAATAAACTGAACAAGAAAATCATATCACATTAGTGCAAACCAAAGCTAAACACCAACGTTTTTGCTTTCTTGATGTAGAATTTTGTAATGCTTTCACTTACCTTCTTCTTTTTTCTTTCTTTTATATTATTTTCAACATGTGTACGAATACTGACTGTTTCAAATTTGTGTTTTACTCTGCAGATATCACAGTATACTTGTGTATAGAAAGTGACCTACAATTAGGAATAGTTAAAAGACAGTGATTTATAAAAATATACTGTATATAGTGACTAACCCTGTTGCTTCTTTTGGCAGATGGCAGCAATGGTTCATATAGCGGCAAACCCCTGTCTGGGACATCGAACTTCAAGTTTGGGGTCCTTGCAAAGATTGTCAACTATATGAAGGTAATATATGTTTTTGGAATGTACTTTGCATTAATGAATTTTAACACTGATAATAAAATGTATTCTTTTTTTTTTTTTTTTTTTTTTTTTTTTTACATCAGCCATTTAACCTCTGTAAGGTTTAATGCTAAACATTTTCACATGGTCGGAGTGTTGCAGGACTGCACAATTGTCATTCAAGGTGTGATAACGCTGAAAGCTGAAAATTTGGCCTAGGCAGGAAGGAGGTTAAAGTGCCCATTATTGAAGTGGTTATTGTGGTGAAGGGTTTGAACCTCTATTGGGTTATTTTAGAAAATCTGGGTTGGGGGGGCGACAAATGAGTATCAGGCCCAGCTATTGAAAATTGGTTACAAAGGCACATAAGAGCACGAGGCATTAATCTACGTATTTCAGATGTAGTAAAATTTTCTTGGACAGTTCCTGCTCTCATGTTAAGTTATATAGGGAAAGTATGTTGTTAATTGAGGAACATCAGACTGACACAGTGGGTGGGGAGGATGATTTCCATGTGAGGAGTATTTCCCTCTTCACATATAAGGATGTGTAAACTTAAACATTTTATGTATCTATCCACCTCTGGGATATCAGTGGCTCCTAATAAAAATATTTTAGAATCCAGCCCCAAGTCAATGTTACACACATTATCCACAGCTTCCCAATATACTATGGAGGAGTGTACCTATCAATAGTTAACATATCCTGACAGAGTGGTTTAGAAGTTTGTGTGTGTGTGTATATACTGTGTTTGCTAATTGTTGCGGGGTGTATTCGACTGGAGAAATTTCAGTTGGATAAAACTATCTGTAGTGGAAATCATATGGTGAGAGAATTATTTACCCAGTCATCAGCAGTGAGATCAGCCAAATCTGTTACCCA
Organism: Pelophylax lessonae; assembly: GCF_965119305.1. Lineage (NCBI taxonomy): Eukaryota > Metazoa > Chordata > Amphibia > Anura > Ranidae > Pelophylax > Pelophylax lessonae. Next base: position 526,817,819 of record NC_138768.1, read on the forward strand.
TTTTCAGTATGTACGGTCCAGTTTGGTAGAATATGAATTAGAAAGCTGATACAGTGGCTTCCCCATCACTCCTGAGGCCAATTATTCAAAAGGATCAGAGTCCAGGGTGAGAGGCAGTGATATCTGTACAGAAAAGGCATGCCGCAATTGTAGAAATCTAAAAAAAATCCAGTCAGGCAGTTGGTATTGGGCCCTAAGTGCATTAAAGCCTAATAATTTTCCATTGTGTTTTTGGGTAGTAACGCCCCAGCCAGGCCAAAGGTGCCAAAGTGGGAATGTGAAGTGTGAATGAAGTCTTAGTCTTTGCAGAGAACATTGGGGGCTCATTCACATTGGCGCAGAAGTTTTGTGTGCAGCCAGCTTGGGTTAGTCAATGGAGACACAGTGGTTGTATGGACTCCCCTACAAATCCAGTTCGGACAGCCATGTGCACTTGGTCCCATTCAAATCTGGGCTGTGGTTAGGAATAAAAAAACATACTCTATTTCTGTTTGTACTGGCTGTAACTCCACCCCAGGCTGAAGACCAGCTTTTGGATGTTCTCTGTTTATCTTGATGCATCTGCAACCCCCAGAGAGCCATCAGGAGGGAGAGGACACACACTGCAACCAGGAAGAAGAGGTTGCTGCCACTGTTTATTTTCACTGCCTGAAGGAGACATTTATGCACACAGCTCATTGTCACTTCTAGGTAACCCCCATAGACTGTGACAGTGGTTTCAGCTGCGTTCGTAGTAGGCTGTTGCGTCAGATGCTTGCTTAGATAAACTGTGAGTGTTACTTCGGGGTGCCCACCTCCTGCTCCGTTACCTTTTTTTTTTTTTCATGCCACCTGCTGCAAACCCAGCCACTGCTACACATGTCCTTGGAGTTGCCTGGATGCCCCTTAATGTTTACTGCTAGCATCCAGCTGGATTACAGAGAGTCTTTATCCATAGTGCCTTGTTACTGCATGTCAGTGGAAGTGGATCTGTCACCATTGTCAAGCTATGTGATCAGTTTGCCTTCTTATAGATGACACAGCTGGCTGATAGATCGTACAATTTCCGTTGTGGTACCAGCTGACCCTTCTAGTGAGCTCCTACTGCCAAAGACACCACAATTACCCCTAATTAAATTTGCATCTTTTTGTGAGCAGCATGGTCAGGCAGCGGTGATTGAGGAGAGGAAGAGGGGGAGGTTGTGAGCCCTCCGACACAAAGATTAATTCTTTATTCTGATATAGGTGTCATTGCACTGGACTCTGGCACGCTGGAATGGAGACCTACTCCATCGTTCAAAAAAACAGGGGGAGGGCTCAGCTGGTATCACAGTGCAAACACTCTGTCAGCAACCTAAAGGCCATAGACATCAATGTTAACCCTTAAAAGTTGCATGAAAGTCATACCTGAATGTTTACAAGAGTGGTGAAACAGTGGGTCCAATAAGTCCCATCCATTCAAAGTTGCACTCCAAAGTAGCACAACTTTGGAGTTGTACAAGTGTTAATGGAGACCTGCATTTCCCTTTCGTTCATTGATGGACACCGCTCCTTAGGTTTCTTGACCAGTGGGTTATGCTGCCCTCTACAGGAGTAGGACACTAGGCAGAAAAAGAACTCAACTACGCCTATGGGCAGTCCCAGGAGGTATACTCCCCCTCTCTGCTATAGGTACTTTGTTTTTGTTTTGTTTTTTTTCTGCCTAGTCAGGAGTAATGACCTATTTCCTTGCTGGGATCTCTGGTCCTGGCAATTTTTCTTTTCAAATAGCTTTTTTTCACCCAATTTTTTTTCCTGTGAGCTCTATAGTAACTGCCAGACTGGGCGACGGGTTTGACTATCTAGATCCAGTGGTCACCCCAGTCTGGCCAGCGCGCACAGATCGCAGCTCCGTGCGATGCAGCATTCCTCCTGGCCAACAGTCCCCCATTTCGATGGAGGAAGAGTTCTGTCATGAACGGTGCCCGCCTGGTTCCTGGTGGGGTGAGTAACTGTCCCCCCTCTCCCCCTGGAGTGTTTTGGGGTGGACGCGGGGTCCTTCCTGGGATGGTCGGACTCTTCCTTCCCGTTAGGCCCCCTGTCTTCTGGTGGTCCCTGTGGGTCATTGATTTTCTCACGGAGTCTTTGGAGCACGTTTCCCCACCTGACCCCCTCTAAGAGGCTGCAAGGTACCAACCATCCATTGATGCACTGACGGTGGTCCTGGGGTCCTTTGTGTCCTGGGTGGAGGTGGCTTTTGGGCGGCGGCTAGCAAAAAGCGCCCCTTCCTCATCTGTTGCCTCAGATCTTAAATGTTTTTTGGCCGCCCACCCTGCTGGGTCTGCGGCCACGTGCCCTGACTTCTTGGATATTGAGGACGATTCCTCCACTCCTGTAGGTGCGCACCAACAGGCGCTGGTGGACAACACTGATTGTGTCCGTGCCTAAAACTTTAAGAATGAAGGACGCAGCTGAACCTGCTGTGGAGGCATCGGTCCCCTTTGGCACTCACAAGCTGTCTAGAGTGACGAAGGTGTTTCCTTTTCCCTCCTGTTTTAACAGATTTGTCGCAAAAGAGTGGGAACCTCCAAAACGTCCCTTTGTGGTTCCTAAACGCTTTATGATGAGGTACCCCTTTGAAGAGTCCCTCCTTAAAAAGTGGACTGTTACACCTGTGGTGGACTCTACGGTTTCCAAGTTAAATAAGGCGACCATGATCCTGGTTGAGGAATCGCTGGCCTTTAAGGATGCGGCTGACAGAAAAGCGGAAGCTGTGGTCCGCAATATGTTCACTGTTTCAGGTTCAACGCTTAGGCCGATCTTTACCTTTGCCCTGGTGTCCCAAACTCTGACTGAGCAGCTCCTCCCTGCCTTTGCTGAGCTGGCGGACCAGCTGGTCCAGGCACTACAGTTTATCTGTGATGCCTCTTTTGATGCGGCTCCCCTGATTTCTAGACTGTCTAGACTGTCTGTTTTGACGGTGGTACTTAGGCGCGTATTGTGGCTTAAGTGTTGGTCTGTGGACCAGACCTCTAAAAAGTCCTTAACTGATCTACCTTTTCAGGAAGATCGACTGTTTGGGGGCTACCATGAATGACATGATTAAAAGTCTCCCAGAGGGGAAGAATACTTTTCATCCGCAGGCCGGTAAGGGTAAGGAACCTCATTGTAGACCTGCCCTGTCCTCCTCCATAAGAAGTTTTTTCGTCCCCCAGGGTCTGCTGACAAGGGTTCAAGACCGTTCAAGTCCTCTTTGGGAGGCTCCAAGCGGCCTTGGTCTGGCAAGCCGAGAGCAGGATTCTCAAGATCCGTTGAGCATGAAGGTGCGCCCTCAATCATGCCTGAGGTGGGGGGACGTCTTTGTTGGTTTCCGGGCCCGTGGACCTTCTTGGTGCAAGACAAGTGGGTTCACGAAGTGATAGTGTGGCTACAAGATCGAGTTTCATTCTTACCCTCCAGAAAGGTTCTTTCCTTCCAATGTGCGCCTGTCCCCAGACCGATTGCAAGCTCTTTGGGTTGGTGCAAGACCTGCTGCTTCAGGGTGTGATTGTCCCGGTTCCGACCTTGGAACGGTTTCAGGGTTTTTATTCTAACCTGTTCACAGTCCCAAAGAAAGAGGGCAAGGTGCGTCTAATTCTGGATCTCAAGGCCCTGAACTGCTTTGTGCGGGTAGAGAAGTTCAGGATGGAAAGAATAAATAAACGTTCCACCAGTCAATTCCTGCACCATCACCCCAAGAATGTAAGACCGAAAAAAGGGGTATATAGGCTATAAAGGGGGCTGTATCGGTGCTGGTCCTACTGCCTTGAGAGACAAAAATCAAGCAAGATATATATAAAGGAAATTTCTTTATTGAAAATACATTTTATAAAATTCTGCAAAGCAGAGGTACAGTTGGACAAACACCAACATATATATAAGAACAATAAACATATGTGGGCCTCTTAGTAACATTTACCCACACCCAGCCCCATACAAGTACATAGAAAGATGTCCTATAGTGGTGCAAGGTAGGGGTGTCCTACCTTGCACCACTATAGGACATCTTTCTATGTACTTGTGTGGGGCTGGGTGTGGGTAAGGCATTTCGCCAAGGGCTTCTTCAGGACAAGAGAGACCTTCTAGACATATTTTTCTACAAGAAGAAAACATACATTAATTAAACACACATTATGCTAAATATGCATATCATTGAGGCAAAGATCATATAGGCACTGACCCCATATACAACTGCACCAGGCATATCTCCTCCGGGGCAGGCTTGCATTACCCTGTCCTGTATATCCTTATGCAGTCGCTCATTGTAGTGTCCGGCCTCAATACCGGGTTATATTGTCCCCTACATTGCGCTGGGAGACTCCTCCCACTGAAGACTGCATCATAACATCACTTCCGCATACCCCTT